>NC_069140.1:27119734-27454581 GCF_943734755.1 Anopheles moucheti
GCGGACAAGATGGCGGCCAAGATGGCGGCCAAGATGGCGGCCAAGATGGCGGCCAAGATGGCGGACAAGATGGCGGACACAAGATGGCGGCCAAGATGGCGGCCAAGATGGCGGCCAAGATGGCGGACAAGATGGCGGCCAAGATGGCGGCCAAGATGGCGGACAAGATGGCGGCCAAGATGGCGGCCAAGATGGCGGCCAAGATGGCGTACAAGATGGCGGACACAAAATGGCGGACAAGAAGGCGGACAAGATGGCGGACACAAGATGGCGGACAAGAAGGCGGACAAGATGGCGGCCAAGATGGCGGCTATGATGGCGGCCAAGATGGTGGACAAGATGGCGGACAAGATGGCGGACAAGATGGCGGACAAGATGGCGGACACAAGATGGCGGAGAAAATGGCGGAGAAAATGGCGGACAAGATGGCGGACAAGATGGCGGCCAAGATGGCGGCCAAGATGGCGGACACAAGATGGCGGCCAAGATGGCGGACAAGATGGCGGACACAAGATGGCGGACAAGATGGCGGACAAGATGGCGGACAAGATGGCGGACAAGATGGCGGACATGATGGTGGTCAAGATGGCGGCCAAGATGGCGGACAAGATGGCGGACACAAGATGGCGGACAAGATGGCGAACAAGATGGCGGACAAGATGGCGGACACAAGATGGCGGAGAAAATGGCGGACAAGATGGCGGCCAAGATGGCGGCCAAGATGGCGGACACAAGATGGCGGCCAAGATGGCGGCCAAGATGGCGGACAAGATGGCGGCCAAGATGGCGGACACAAGATGGCGGCCAAGATGGCGGCCAAGATGGCGGACAAGATGGCGGCCAAGATGGCGGCCAAGATGGCGGCCAAGATGGCGGCCAAGATGGCGGACAAGATGGCGAACACAAGATGGCGGATAAGATGGCGGACACAAGATGGCGGCCAAGATGGCGGCCAAGATGGCGGCCAAGATGGTGGACAAGATGGCGGCCAAGATGGCGGCCAAGATGGCGGCCAAGATGGCGGACACAAGATGGCGGACAAGATGGCGGACAAGATGGCGGCCAAGATGGCGGCCAAGATGGCGGCCAAGATGGCGGCCAAGATGGTGGACAAGATGGCGGCCAAGATGGCGGACAAGATGGCGGCCAAGATGGCGGACACAAGATGGCGGACAAGATGGCGGACACAAGGTGGCGGACAAGATGGCGGCCAAGATGGCGGCCAAGATGGCGGCCAAGATGGCGGACAAGATGGTGGACACAAGATGGTGGATAAGATGGCGGAAACAAGATGGCGGCCAAGATTGCGGCCAAGATGGCGGCCAAGATGGTGGACAAGATGGCGGACAAGATGGTAGACACAAGATGGCGGCCAAGATGGCGGCCAAGATGGCGGACCATATGGCGGACACAAGATGGCGGACAAGATGGCAAACAAGATGGCGGACACAAGATGGCGGACAAGATGGCGGATAAGATGGCGGACACAAGATGGCGGACACAAGATGGCGGCCAAGATGGCGGACAAAATGGCGGACACAAGATGGCGGACAAGATGGCGGTCAAGATGGTGGCCAAGATGGCGGACACGATGGCGGACAAGATGGCGGCCAAGATGGCGGCCAAGATGGCGGCCAAAATGGTGGACAAGATGGCGGCCAAGATGGCGGACACAAGATGGCGGACAAGATGGCGGCCAATATGGCGGACAAGATGGCGGGCAAGATGGCGGACAAGATGGCGGCCAAGATGGCGGACAAGATGGCGGACAAGATGGCGGCCAAGATGGCGGCCAAGATGGCGGCCAAGATGGCGGACAAGATGGCGAACACAAGATGGCGGATAAGATGGCGGACACAAGATGGCGGCCAAGATGGCGGCCAAGATGGCGGCCAAGATGGTGGACAAGATGGCGGCCAAGATGGCGGCCAAGATGGCGGACACAAGATGGCGGACAAGATGGCGGACAAGATGGCGGCCAAGATGGCGGCCAAGATGGCGGCCAAGATGGCGGCCAAGATGGTGGACAAGATGGCGGCCAAGATGGCGGACAAGATGGCGGCCAAGATGGCGGACACAAGATGGCGGACAAGATGGCGGACACAAGATGGCGGACAAGATGGCGGCCAAGATGGCGGCCAAGATGGCGGCCAAGATGGCGGACAAGATGGTGGACACAAGATGGTGGATAAGATGGCGGAAACAAGATGGCGGCCAAGATTGCGGCCAAGATGGCGGCCAAGATGGTGGACAAGATGGCGGACAAGATGGTAGACACAAGATGGCGGCCAAGATGGCGGCCAAGATGGCGGACCATATGGCGGACACAAGATGGCGGACAAGATGGCAAACAAGATGGCGGACACAAGATGGCGGACACAAGATGGCGGACAAGATGGCGGTTAAGATGGCGGACAAGATGGCGGCCAAGATGGCGGCCAAGATGGCGGCCAAGATGGTGGACAAGATGGCGGCCAAGATGGCGGCCAAGATGGCGGCCAAGATGGCGGACACAAGATGGCGGCCAAGATGGCGGACAAGATGGCGGCCAAAATGGCGGACACAAGATGGCGGCCAATATGGCGGCCAAGATGGCGGCCAAGATGGCGGCCAAGATGGTGGACAAGATGGCAAACAAGATGGCGGCCAAGATGGCGGACACAAGATGGCGGACAAGATGGCGGACACAAGATGGCGGACAAGATGGCGGACACAAGATGGCGGACACAAGATGGCGGACACAAGATGGCGGACAAGATGGCGGACAAGATGGCGGACACAAGATGGCGGACAAGATGGCGGATAAGATGGCGGACACAAGATGGCGGACAAGATGGCGGACACAAGATGGCGGACAAGATGGCGGATAAGATGGCGGACACAAGATGGCGGACACAAGATGGCGGCCAAGATGGCAAACAAGATGGCGGACACAAGATGGCGGACAAGATGGCGGTCAAGATGGTGGCCAAGATGGCGGACACGATGGCGGACAAGATGGCGGCCAAGATGGCGGCCAAGATGGCGGCCAAAATGGTGGACAAGATGGCGGCCAAGATGGCGGACACAAGATGGCGGACAAGATGGCGGCCAATATGGCGGACAAGATGGCGGGCAAGATGGCGGACAAGATGGCGGCCAAGATGGCGGACAAGATGGCGGACAAGATGGCGGCCAAGATGGCGGCCAAGATGGCGGCCAAGATGGCGGACAAGATGGCGAACACAAGATGGCGGATAAGATGGCGGACACAAGATGGCGGCCAAGATGGCGGCCAAGATGGCGGCCAAGATGGTGGACAAGATGGCGGCCAAGATGGCGGCCAAGATGGCGGACACAAGATGGCGGACAAGATGGCGGACAAGATGGCGGCCAAGATGGCGGCCAAGATGGCGGCCAAGATGGTGGACAAGATGGCGGCCAAGATGGCGGACAAGATGGCGGCCAAGATGGCGGACACAAGATGGCGGACAAGATGGCGGACACAAGATGGCGGACAAGATGGCGGCCAAGATGGCGGCCAAGATGGCGGCCAAGATGGCGGACAAGATGGTGGACACAAGATGGTGGATAAGATGGCGGAAACAAGATGGCGGCCAAGATTGCGGCCAAGATGGCGGCCAAGATGGTGGACAAGATGGCGGACAAGATGGTAGACACAAGATGGCGGCCAAGATGGCGGCCAAGATGGCGGACCATATGGCGGACACAAGATGGCGGACAAGATGGCAAACAAGATGGCGGACACAAGATGGCGGACAAGATGGCGGATAAGATGGCGGACACAAGATGGCGGACACAAGATGGCGGCCAAGATGGCGGACAAAATGGCGGACACAAGATGGCGGACAAGATGGCGGTCAAGATGGTGGCCAAGATGGCGGACACGATGGCGGACAAGATGGCGGCCAAGATGGCGGCCAAGATGGCGGCCAAAATGGTGGACAAGATGGCGGCCAAGATGGCGGACACAAGATGGCGGCCAAGATGGCGGCCAAGATGGCGGACAAGATGGTGGACACAAGATGGTGGATAAGATGGCGGAAACAAGATGGCGGCCAAGATTGCGGCCAAGATGGCGGCCAAGATGGTGGACAAGATGGCGGACAAGATGGTAGACACAAGATGGCGGCCAAGATGGCGGCCAAGATGGCGGACCATATGGCGGACACAAGATGGCGGACAAGATGGCAAACAAGATGGCGGACACAAGATGGCGGACAAGATGGCGGATAAGATGGCGGACACAAGATGGCGGACACAAGATGGCGGCCAAGATGGCGGACAAAATGGCGGACACAAGATGGCGGACAAGATGGCGGTCAAGATGGTGGCCAAGATGGCGGACACGATGGCGGACAAGATGGCGGCCAAGATGGCGGCCAAGATGGCGGCCAAAATGGTGGACAAGATGGCGGCCAAGATGGCGGACACAAGATGGCGGACAAGATGGCGGCCAATATGGCGGACAAGATGGCGGGCAAGATGGCGGACAAGATGGCGGCCAAGATGGCGGACAAGATGGCGGACAAGATGGCGGCCAAGATGGCGGCCAAGATGGCGGCCAAGATGGCGGACAAGATGGCGAACACAAGATGGCGGATAAGATGGCGGACAAGATGGCGGCCAAGATGGCGGCCAAGATGGCGGCCAAGATGGTGGACAAGATGGCGGCCAAGATGGCGGCCAAGATGGCGGCCAAGATGGCGGACACAAGATGGCGGACAAGATGGCGGACAAGATGGCGGCCAAGATGGCGGCCAAGATGGCGGCCAAGATGGTGGACAAGATGGCGGCCAAGATGGCGGACAAGATGGCGGCCAAGATGGCGGACACAAGATGGCGGACAAGATGGCGGACACAAGATGGCGGACAAGATGGCGGCCAAGATGGCGGCCAAGATGGCGGCCAAGATGGCGGACAAGATGGTGGACACAAGATGGTGGATAAGATGGCGGAAACAAGATGGCGGCCAAGATTGCGGCCAAGATGGCGGCCAAGATGGTGGACAAGATGGCGGACAAGATGGTAGACACAAGATGGCGGCCAAGATGGCGGCCAAGATGGCGGACCATATGGCGGACACAAGATGGCGGACAAGATGGCAAACAAGATGGCGGACACAAGATGGCGGACAAGATGGCGGTTAAGATGGCGGACAAGATGGCGGCCAAGATGGCGGCCAAGATGGCGGCCAAGATGGTGGACAAGATGGCGGCCAAGATGGCGGACAAGATGGCGGCCAAGATGGCGGACACAAGATGGCGGCCAAGATGGCGGACAAGATGGCGGCCAAAATGGCGGACACAAGATGGCGGCCAATATGGCGGCCAAGATGGCGGTCAAGATGGCGGCCAAGATGGTGGACAAGATGGCAAACAAGATGGCGGCCAAGATGGCGGACACAAGATGGCGGACAAGATGGCGGACACAAGATGGCGGACAAGATGGCGGACACAAGATGGCGGACACAAGATGGCGGACACAAGATGGCGGACAAGATGGCGGACAAGATGGCGGACACAAGATGGCGGACAAGATGGCGGATAAGATGGCGGACACAAGATGGCGGACAAGATGGCGGACACAAGATGGCGGACAAGATGGCGGATAAGATGGCGGACACAAGATGGCGGACACAAGATGGCGGCCAAGATGGCGGACAAAATGGCGGACACAAGATGGCGGACAAGATGGCGGTCAAGATGGTGGCCAAGATGGCGGACACGATGGCGGACAAGATGGCGGCCAAGATGGCGGCCAAGATGGCGGCCAAAATGGTGGACAAGATGGCGGCCAAGATGGCGGACACAAGATGGCGGACAAGATGGCGGCCAATATGGCGGACAAGATGGCGGGCAAGATGGCGGACAAGATGGCGGCCAAGATGGCGGCCAAGATGGCGGACACAAGATGGCGGCCAAGATGGCGGCCAAGATGGCGGCCAAGATGGCGGACAAGATGGCGAACACAAGATGGCGGATAAGATGGCGGACACAAGATGGCGGCCAAGATGGCGGCCAAGATGGCGGCCAAGATGGTGGACAAGATGGCGGCCAAGATGGCGGCCAAGATGGCGGCCAAGATGGCGGACACAAGATGGCGGACAAGATGGCGGACAAGATGGCGGCCAAGATGGCGGCCAAGATGGCGGCCAAGATGGTGGACAAGATGGCGGCCAAGATGGCGGACAAGATGGTGGACAAGATGGCGGACACAAGATGGCGGACAAGATGGCGGACACAAGATGGCGGACAAGATGGCGGCCAAGATGGCGGCCAAGATGGCGGCCAAGATGGCGGACAAGATGGTGGACACAAGATGGTGGATAAGATGGCGGAAACAAGATGGCGGCCAAGATTGCGGCCAAGATGGCGGCCAAGATGGTGGACAAGATGGCGGACAAGATGGTAGACACAAGATGGCGGCCAAGATGGCGGCCAAGATGGCGGACCATATGGCGGACACAAGATGGCGGACAAGATGGCAAACAAGATGGCGGACACAAGATGGCGGACAAGATGGCGGATAAGATGGCGGACACAAGATGGCGGACACAAGATGGCGGCCAAGATGGCGGTCAAGATGGTGGCCAAGATGGCGGACACGATGGCGGACAAGATGGCGGCCAAGATGGCGGCCAAGATGGCGGCCAAAATGGTGGACAAGATGGCGGCCAAGATGGCGGACACAAGATGGCGGACAAGATGGCGGCCAATATGGCGGACACAAGATGGCGGGCAAGATGGCGGACAAGATGGCGGCCAAGATGGCGGACAAGATGGCGGACAAGATGGCGGCCAAGATGGCGGCCAAGATGGCGGCCAAGATGGCGGCCAAGATGGCGGACAAGATGGCGAACACAAGATGGCGGATAAGATGGCGGACACAAGATGGCGGCCAAGATGGCGGCCAAGATGGCGGCCAAGATGGCGGCCAAGATGGCGGCCAAGATGGTGGACAAGATGGCGGCCAAGATGGCGGCCAAGATGGCGGCCAAGATGGCGGACACAAGATGGCGGACAAGATGGCGGACAAGATGGCGGCCAAGATGGCGGCCAAGATGGCGGCCAAGATGGTGGACAAGATGGCGGCCAAGATGGCGGACAAGATGGCGGCCAAGATGGCGGACACAAGATGGCGGACAAGATGAAGGACACAAGATGGCGGACAAGATGGCGGCCAAGATGGCGGCCAAGATGGCGGCCAAGATGGCGGACAAGATGGTGGACACAAGATGGTGGATAAGATGGCGGAAACAAGATGGCGGCCAAGATTGCGGCCAAGATGGCGGCCAAGATGGTGGACAAGATGGCGGACAAGATGGTAGACACAAGATGGCGGCCAAGATGGCGGCCAAGATGGCGGACCATATGGCGGACACAAGATGGCGGACAAGATGGCAAACAAGATGGCGGACACAAGATGGCGGACAAGATGGCGGTTAAGATGGCGGACACAAAATGGCGGACACAAGATGGCGGACAAGATGGCGGACACAAGATGGCGGACAAGATGGCGGTTTAGATGGTGGCCAAGATGGCGGCCAAGATGGCGGCCAAAATGGCGGACAAGATGGCGGCCAAGATGGCGGACACAAGATGGCGAACAAGATGGCGGACAAGATGGCGGACAAGATGGCGGACACAAGATGGCGGCCAATATGGCGGACAAGATGGCGGCCAAAATGGCTGCCAAGATGGCGGACAAGATGGCGGCCACGATGGCGGACACAAGATGGCGGACAAGATGGCGGTTTAGATGGTGGCCAAGATGGCGGCCAAGATGGCGGCCAAAATGGCGGACAAGATGGCGGCCAAGATGGCGGACACAAGATGGCGGCCAAGATGGCGGCCAAGATGGCGGACCATATGGCGGACACAAGATGGCGGACAAGATGGCAAACAAGATGGCGGACACAAGATGGCGGACAAGATGGCGGTTAAGATGGCGGACACAAAATGGCGGACACAAGATGGCGGACAAGATGGCGGACACAAGATGGCGGACAAGATGGCGGTTTAGATGGTGGCCAAGATGGCGGCCAAGATGGCGGCCAAAATGGCGGACAAGATGGCGGCCAAGATGGCGGACAAGATGGCGGTCAAGATGGTGGCCAAGATGGCGGACACGATGGCGGACAAGATGGCGGCCAAGATGGCGGCCAAGATGGCGGCCAAAATGGTGGACAAGATGGCGGCCAAGATGGCGGACACAAGATGGCGGACAAGATGGCGGCCAATATGGCGGACAAGATGGCGGGCAAGATGGCGGACAAGATGGCGGCCAAGATGGCGGACAAGATGGCGGCCAAGATGGCGGCCAAGATGGCGGCCAAGATGGCGGCCAAGATGGCGGACAAGATGGCGAACACAAGATGGCGGATAAGATGGCGGACACAAGATGGCGGCCAAGATGGCGGCCAAGATGGCGGCCAAGATGGTGGACAAGATGGCGGCCAAGATGGCGGCCAAGATGGCGGCCAAGATGGCGGACACAAGATGGCGGACAAGATGGCGGACAAGATGGCGGCCAAGATGGCGGCCAAGATGGTGGACAAGATGGCGGCCAAGATGGCGGACAAGATGGCGGCCAAGATGGCGGACACAAGATGGCGGACAAGATGGCGGACACAAGATGGCGGACAAGATGGCGGCCAAGATGGCGGCCAAGATGGCGGCCAAGATGGCGAACAAGATGGTGGACACAAGATGGTGGATAAGATGGCGGAAACAAGATGGCGGCCAAGATTGCGGCCAAGATGGCGGCCAAGATGGTGGACAAGATGGCGGACAAGATGGTAGACACAAGATGGCGGCCAAGATGGCGGCCAAGATGGCGGACCATATGGCGGACACAAGATGGCGGACAAGATGGCAAACAAGATGGCGGACACAAGATGGCGGACAAGATGGCGGATAAGATGGCGGACACAAGATGGCGGACACAAGATGGCGGCCAAGATGGCGGACAAAATGGCGGACACAAGATGGCGGACAAGATGGCGGTCAAGATGGTGGCCAAGATGGCGGACACGATGGCGGACAAGATGGCGGCCAAGATGGCGGCCAAGATGGCGGCCAAAATGGTGGACAAGATGGCGGCCAAGATGGCGGACACAAGATGGCGGACAAGATGGCGGCCAATATGGCGGACAAGATGGCGGGCAAGATGGCGGACAAGATGGCGGCCAAGATGGCGGACAAGATGGCGGACAAGATGGCGGCCAAGATGGCGGCCAAGATGGCGGCCAAGATGGCGGACAAGATAGCGAACACAAGATGGCGGATAAGATGGCGGACACAAGATGGCGGCCAAGATGGCGGCCAAGATGGTGGACAAGATGGCGGCCAAGATGGCGGCCAAGATGCCGGCCAAGATGGCGGCCAAGATGGCGGACACAAGATGGCGGACAAGATGGCGGACAAGATGGCGGCCAAGATGGCGGCCAAGATGGCGGCCAAGATGGTGGACAAGATGGCGGCCAAGATGGCGGACAAGATGGCGGCCAAGATGGCGGACACAAGATGGCGGACAAGATGGCGGACACAAGATGGCGGACAAGATGGCGGCCAAGATGGCGGCCAAGATGGCGGCCAAGATGGCGGACAAGATGGTGGACACAAGATGGTGGATAAGATGGCGGAAACAAGATGGCGGCCAAGATTGCGGCCAAGATGGCGGCCAAGATGGTGGACAAGATGGCGGACAAGATGGTAGACACAAGATGGCGGCCAAGATGGCGGCCAAGATGGCGGACCATATGGCGGACACAAGATGGCGGACAAGATGGCAAACAAGATGGCGGACACAAGATGGCGGACAAGATGGCGGTTAAGATGGCGGACACAAAATGGCGGACACAAGATGGCGGACAAGATGGCGGACACAAGATGGCGGACAAGATGGCGGTTTAGATGGTGGCTTAGATGGCGGCCAAGATGGCGGCCAAAATGGCGGACAAGATGGCGGCCAAGATGGCGGACACAAGATGGCGAACAAGATGGCGGACAAGATGGCGGACAAGATGGCGGACACAAGATGGCGGCCAATATGGCGGACAAGATGGCGGCCAAAATGGCTGCCAAGATGGCGGACAAGATGGCGGCCAAGATGGCGGACAAGATGGCGGCCAAGATGGCGGACAAGATGGCGGACAAGATGGCGGCCAAGATGGCGGCCAAGATGGCGGCCAAGATGGCGGCCAAGATGGCGGACAAGATGACGGACAAGATGGCGGACAAGATAGCAGCCAAGATGGCGGACAAGATGGCGGACAAGATGGCGGCCAAAATGGCGGACAAGATGGCGGACAAGATGGCGGCCAAGATGGCGGACAAGATGGCGGCCAAGATGGAGGACAAGATGGCGGACAAGATGGCGGCCAAGATGGCGGACAAGATGGCGGCCAAGATGGCGGACAAGATGGCGGCCAAGATGGCGGACAAGATGGCGGACAAGATGGCGGCCAAGATGGCGGCCAAGATGGCGGCCAAGATGGCGGACAAGATGACGGACAAGATGGCGGACAAGATAGCAGCCAAGATGGCGGACAAGATGGCGGACAAGATGGCGGCCAAAATGGTGGCCAAGATGGCGGCCAAGATGGCGGACAAGATGGCGGCCAAGATGGCGGACAAGATGGCGGCCAATATGGCGGACAAGATGGCGGGCAAGATGGTAGACACAAGATGGCGGCCAAGATGGCGGCCAAGATGGCGGACATAAGATGGCGAACAAGATGGCGGACAAGATGGCGGCCAAGATGGCGGACAAGATGGCGGCCAAAATGGCGGACACAAGATGGCGGCCAATATGGCGGCCAAGATGGCGGCCAAGATGGCGGCCAAGATGGTGGACAAGATGGCAAACAAGATGGCGGCCAAGATGGCGGACACAAGATGGCGGACAAGATGGCGGACACAAGATGGCGGACAAGATGGCGGACACAAGATGGCGGACACAAGATGGCGGACACAAGATGGCGGACAAGATGGCGGACAAGATGGCGGACACAAGATGGCGGACAAGATGGCGGATAAGATGGCGGACACAAGATGGCGGACAAGATGGCGGACACAAGATGGCGGACAAGATGGCGGATAAGATGGCGGACACAAGATGGCGGACACAAGATGGCGGCCAAGATGGCGGACAAAATGGCGGACACAAGATGGCGGACAAGATGGCGGTCAAGATGGTGGCCAAGATGGCGGACACGATGGCGGACAAGATGGCGGCCAAGATGGCGGCCAAGATGGCGGCCAAGATGGCGGCCAAAATGGTGGACAAGATGGCGGCCAAGATGGCGGACACAAGATGGCGGACAAGATGGCGGCCAATATGGCGGACAAGATGGCGGGCAAGATGGCGGACAAGATGGCGGCCAAGATGGCGGACAAGATGGCGGACAAGATGGCGGCCAAGATGGCGGCCAAGATGGCGGCCAAGATGGCGGACAAGATGGCGAACACAAGATGGCGGATAAGATGGCGGACACAAGATGGCGGCCAAGATGGCGGCCAAGATGGCGGCCAAGATGGTGGACAAGATGGCGGCCAAGATGGCGGCCAAGATGGTGGCCAAGATGGCGGACACAAGATGGCGGACAAGATGGCGGACAAGATGGCGGCCAAGATGGCGGCCAAGATGGCGGCCAAGATGGTGGACAAGATGGCGGCCAAGATGGCGGACAAGATGGCGGCCAAGATGGCGGACACAAGATGGCGGACAAGATGGCGGACACAAGATGGCGGACAAGATGGCGGCCAAGATGGCGGCCAAGATGGCGGCCAAGATGGCGGACAAGATGGTGGACACAAGATGGTGGATAAGATGGCGGAAACAAGATGGCGGCCAAGATTGCGGCCAAGATGGCGGCCAAGATGGTGGACAAGATGGCGGACAAGATGGTAGACACAAGATGGCGGCCAAGATGGCGGCCAAGATGGCGGACCATATGGCGGACACAAGATGGCGGACAAGATGGCAAACAAGATGGCGGACACAAGATGGCGGACAAGATGGCGGTTAAGATGGCGGACACAAAATGGCGGACACAAGATGGCGGACAAGATGGCGGACACAAGATGGCGGACAAGATGGCGGTTTAGATGGTGGCCAAGATGGCGGCCAAGATGGCGGCCAAAATGGCGGACAAGATGGCGGCCAAGATGGCGGACACAAGATGGCGAACAAGATGGCGGACAAGATGGCGGACAAGATGGCGGACACAAGATGGCGGCCAATATGGCGGACAAGATGGCGGCCAAAATGGCTGCCAAGATGGCGGACAAGATGGCGGCCAAGATGGCGGACAAGATGGCGGCCAAGATGGCGGACACAAGATTGCGGCCAATATGGCGGACAAGATGGCGGGCAAGATGGTAGACACAAGATGGCGGACACAAGATGGCGGCCAAGATGGCGGCCAAGATGGCGGCCAAGATGGCGGCCAAGATGGCGGCCAAGATGGCGGCCAAGATGGTGGACAAGATGGCGGACAAGATGGCGGACAAGATGGTGGCCAATATGGCGGACAAGATGGCGGCCAAGATGGCGGACAAGATGGCGGACAAGATGGCGGCCAAAATGGCGGCCAAGATGGCGGCCAAAATGGCGACCAACATGGCGGCCAACATGGCGGCCAACATGACGGCCAAGATGGCGGCCAAGATGGCGGACAAGATGGCGGGCAAGATGGTAGACACAATATGGCGGACACAAGATGGCGGCCAAGATGGCGGACAATATGGCGGACACAAGATGGCGGACAAGATGGCAAACAAGATGGCGGACACAAGATGGCGGACAAGATGGCGGATAAGATGGCGGACACAAGATGGCGGACACAAGATGGCGGACAAGATGACGGCCAAGATGGCGGACACGATGGCGTCCAAGATGGCGGCCAAGATGGCGGACAAGATGGCGGACAAGATGGCAGACAAGATGGCGGCCAAGATGGCGGACAAGATGGCGGCCAAGATGGCGGCCAAGATGGCGAACCGGATGGCGGACAAGATGGCGGACAAGATGGCGGACAAGATGGCGAACAAGATGGCGGACAAGATGGCGGACACAAGATGGCGGACAAGATGACGGACAAGATGGCGGACAAGATAGCGGCCAAGATGGCGGACAAGATGGCGGACAAGATGGCGGCCAAAATGGTGGCCAAGATGGCGGCCAAGATGGCGGACAAGATGGCGGCCAAGATGGCGGACAAGATGGCGGCCAATATGGCGGACAAGATGGCGGGCAAGATGGTAGACACAAGATGGCGGCCAAGATGGCGGCCAAGATGGCGGACATCAGATGGCGAACAAGATGGCGGACAAGATGGCGGCCAAGATGGCGGACAAGATGGCGGCCAAGATGGCGGACACAAGATGGCGGCCAATATGGCGGCCAAGATGGCGGCCAAGATGGCGGCCAAGATGGTGGACAAGATGGCAAACAAGATGGCGGCCAAGATGGCGGACACAAGATGGCGGACAAGATGGCGGACACAAGATGGCGGACAAGATGGCGGCCAAAATGGCGGCCAAGATGGCGGCTAAAATGGCGACCAACATGGCGGCCAACATGGCGGCCAACATGACGGCCAAGATGGCGGACAAGATGGCGGACACAAGATGGTGGCCAATATGGCGGACAAGATGGCGGGCAAGATGGCGGACACAAGATGGCGGACAAGATGGCGGTCAAGATGGTGGCCAAGATGGCGGACATGATGGCGGCCAAGATGGCGGCCAAGATGGCGGCCAAGATGTTGGCCAAAATGGCGGACAAGATGGCGGCCAAGATGGCGGACACAAGATGGCGAACAAGATGGCGGACAAGATGGCGGACACAAGATGGCGGCCAATATGGCGGACAAGATGGCGGACAAGATGGCGGACAAGATGGCGGACAAGATGGCAGACACAAGATGGCAGACACAAGATGGCGGCCAAGATGGCGGACAAGATGGCGGCCAAGATGGCGGCCAAGATGGCGGCCAAGATGGCGGACACAAGATGGCGGACAAGATGGCGGACAAGATGGCGGCCAAGATGGCGGCCAAGATGGCGGCCAAGATGGCGGCCAAGATGGCGGCCAAGATTGTGGCCAAGATGGCGAACAAGATGGCGGACAAGACGGCGGACACAAGATGGCGGATAAGATGGCGGCCAAGATGGCGGCCAAGATGGCGGACAAGATGGCAATCCGGATGGCGGACAAGATGGCGTACACAAGATGGCGGCCAAGATGGCGGCCAAGATGGCGCCCAAGATGGCGGACAAGACGGCGGACACAAGATGGCGGATAAGATGGCGGCCAAGATGGCGGCCAAGATGGCGGACAAGATGGCGGCCAAGATGGCGAACCGGATGGCGGACAAGATGGCGGCCAAGATGGCGATCCGGATGGCGGACAAGATGGCGGACAAGATGGCGGCCAAGATGGCGATCCGGATGGCGGACAAGATGGCGGACAAGATGGCGGACAAGATGGCGGACAAGATGGCGAACAAGATGGCGGACAAGATGGCGGCCAAGATGGCGGACAAGATGACGGACAAGATGGCGGACAAGATGGCAGCCAAGATGGCGGCCAAGATGGCGGACAAGATGGCGGCCAAAATGGTGGCCAAGAAGGCGGACAAGATGGCGGCCAAGATGGCGGACAAGATGGCGGCCAAGATGGCGGACAAGATGACGGCCAAGATGGCGGACACGATGGCGGACACGATGGCGGCCAAGATGGCGGCCAAGATGGCGGCCAAGATGGCGGACAAGATGGCGGACAAGATGACGGCCAAGATGGCGGACAAGATGGCGGACAAGATGGCGGACAAGATGGCAGACACAAGATGGCAGACACAAGATGGCGGCCAAGATGGCGGACAAGATGGCGGCCAAGATGGCGGACAAGATGGCGGACACAAGATGGCGGACAAGATGGCGGACAAGATGGCGGCCAAGATGGCGGCCAAGATGGCGGCCAAGATTGTGGCCAAGATGGCGAACAAGATGGCGGACACAAGATGGCGGACACAAGATGGCGGCCAAGATGGCGGACACAAGATGGCGGCCAATATGGCGGACAAGATGGCGGGCAAGATGGTGGCCAAGATGGCGGCCAAGATGGCGGCCAAGATGGCGGACACAAGATGGCGGACAAGATGGCGGCCAAGATGGCGGACACAAGATGGCGTACACAAGATGGCGGACAAGATGGCGAACAAGATGGCGGACAAGATGGCGGCAAAGATGGCGGACAAGATGGCGGACACAAGATGGCGGCCATGATGGCGGCCAAGATGGCGGACAAGATGGCGGACACAAGATGGCGGACAAGATGGCGGATAAGATGGCGGACACAAGATGGCGGACACAAGATGGCGGACAAAATGGCGGACACAAGATGGCGGACAAGATGGCGGTCAAGATGGTGGCCAAGATGGCGGACACAAGATGGCGGCCAAGATGGCGGACAAAATGGCGGACACAAGATGGCGGACAAGATGGCGGTCAAGATGGTGGCCAAGATGGCGGATACAAGATGGCGGCCAAGATGGCGGCCAAGATGGCGGCCAAGATGGCGGCCAAGATGGCGGCCAAGATGGCGGACAAGATGGCGGCCAAAATGGCGGACAAGATGACGGACAATATGGCGGCCAAGATGGCGGACAAGATGGCGGCCAAGATGGCGGCCAAGATGGCGGACAAGATGGCGGACAAGATGGCGGCCAAGATGGCGGACAAGATGGCGGACAAGATGGCGGACAAGATGGCAAACACAAGATGGCAGACACAAGATGGCGGCCAAGATGGCGGACAAGATGGCGGCCAAGATGGCGGACAAGATGGCGGACACAAGATGGCGGACAAGATGGCGGCCAAGATGGCGAACAAGATGGCGGACACAAGATGGCGGACACAAGATGGCGTACACAAGATGGCGGCCAAGATGGCGGACACAAGATGGTGGCCAAGATGGCGGCCAAGATGGCGGCCAAGATGGCGGCCAAAATGGCGGACAAGATGGCGGACAAGATGGCGGACACAAGATGGCGGACAAGATGGCGGCCAAGATGGCGGACACAAGATGGCGTACACAAGATGGCGGACAAGATGGCGGCCAAGATGGCGGACAAGATGGCGGCCAAGATGGCGGACAAGATGGCGGCCAAGATGGCGGACACAAGATGGCGGACAAGATGGCGAACAAGATGGCGGACAAGATGGCGGACACAAGATGGCGGAGAAAATGGCGGACAAGATGGCGGCCAAGATGGCGGCCAAGATGGCGGACACAAGATGGCGGCCAAGATGGCGGCCAAGATGGCGGACAAGATGGCGGCCAAGATGGCGGACACAAGATGGCGGCCAAGATGGCGGCCAAGATGGCGGACAAGATGGCGGCCAAGATGGCGGACAAGATGGCGGACAAGATGGCGGACATGATGGTTGTCAAGATGGCGGCCAAGATGGCGGACAAGATGGCGGACACAAGATGGCGGACAAGATGGCGAACAAGTTGGCGGACAAGATGGCGGCAAAGATGGTGGCCAAGATAGCGGACAAGATAGCGGCCAAGATGGCGGCCACGATGGCGGACACAAGATGGCGGACAAGATGGCGGACAAGATGGCGGACAAGATGGCGGACAAGATGGCGGACAAGATGGCGGACACAAGATGGCGGCCAAGATGGCGGCCAAGATGGCGGACAAGATGGCGGCCAAGATGGCGGACAAGATGGCGGACAAGATGCCGGACAAGATGGCGGACACAAGATGGCGGCCAATATGGCGGACAAGATGGCGGCCAAGATGGCGGACAAGATGGCGGACACAAGATGGCGGCCAAGATGGCGGACACAAGATGGCGGCCAAGATGGCGGCCAAGATGGCGGCCAAGATGGCGGACACAAGATGGCGGCCAAGATGGCGGACAAGATGGCGGCAAAGATGGCGGACAAGATGGCGGACACAAGATGGCGGCCAAGATGGCGGACAAGATGGCGGCAAAGATGGCGGACAAGATGGCGGACACAAGATGGCGGCCATGATGGCGGCCAAGATGGCGGACAAGATGGCGCCCAAGATGGCGAACAAGATGGCGGACAAGATGGCGGCCAAGATGGCGGCCAAGATGGCGGACACAAGATGGCGGCCAATATGGCGGACAAGATGTCGGACACAAGATGGCGGCCAATATGGCGGACAAGATGGCGGCCAAGATGGCGGACAAGATGGCGGACAAGATGGCGGACAAGATGGCGGCCAAGATGGCGGCCAAGATGGCGGCCTAGATGGCGGCCAAGATGGCGGACAAGATGGCGGACAAGATGGCGGACACAAGATGGCGGCCAATATGGCGGACAAGATGGCGGCCAAGATGGCGGCCAAGATGGCGGCCAAGATGGCGGACAAGATGGCGGACACAAGATGGTGACCAATATGGCGGACAAGATGGCGGCCAAGATGGCGGACAAGATGGCGGCCAAGATGGCGGCCAAGATGGCGGCCAAGATGGCGGACACAAGATGGCGGATAAGATGGCGGACAGAAGATGGCGGCCAAGATGGCGGCCAAGATGGCGGACAAGATGGCGGCCAAGATGGCGGACAAGATGGCGGACAAGATGGCGGCCAAGATGGCGGCCAAGATGGCGGCCAAGATGGCGGCCAAGATGGCGTACAAGATGGCGGACACAAAATGGCGGACAAGAAGGCGGACAAGATGGCGGACACAAGATGGCGGCCAAGAAGGCGGACAAGATGGCGGCCAAGATGGCGGCTATGATGGCGGCCAAGATGGCGGCCAAGATGGCGGACAAGATGGCGGACAAGATGGCGGACACAAGATGGCGGCCAAGATGGCGGACAAGATGGCGGACACAAGATGGCGGACAAGATGGCGGACAAGATGGCGGACAAGATGGCGGACACAAGATGGCGGCCAAGATGGCGGACAAGATGGCGGACACAAGATGGCGGACAAGATGGCGGACAAGATGGCGGCCAAGATGGCGGACAAGATGGCGGCCAAGATGGCGGCTATGATGGCGGCCAAGATGGCGGCCAAGATGGCGGACAAGATGGCGGACAAGATGGCGGCCAAGATGGCGGACACAAGATGGCGGCCAAGATGGCGGACAAGATGGCGGACACAAGATGGCGGACAAGATGGCGGACAAGATGGCGGACAAGATGGCGGACATGATGGTGGTCAAGATGGCGGCCAAGATGGCGGACAAGATGGCGGACACAAGATGGCGGACAAGATGGCGGACAAGATGGCGGACAAGATGGCGGACATGATGGTGGTCAAGATGGCAGACAAGATGGCGGACAAGATGGCGGACAAGATGGGGGCCAAGATGGCGGACAAGATGGCGGACAAGATGGTGGCCAAGATGGCGGACAAGATGGTGGCCAAGATGGCGGCCAAGATGGCGGACACAAGATGGCGGCCAAGATGGCGGCCAAGATGGCGGACAAGATGGCGGACACAAGATGGCGGCCAATATGGCGGACAAGATGGCGGCCAAGATGGCGGACAAGATGGCGGCCAAGATGGCGGCCAAGATGGCGGACAAGATGGCGGACACAAGATGGCGGCCAATATGGTGGACAAGATGGCGGCCAAGATGGCGGACAAGATGGCGGACACAAGATGGCGTCCAAGATGGCGGCCAAGATGGCGGACACAAGATGGCGGCCAAGATGGCGGCCAAGATGGCGGCCAAGATGGCGGCCAAGATGGCGGACAAGATGGCGGACAAGATGGCGGCCAATATGGCGGACAAGATGGCGGCCAAGATGGCGGACAAGATGGCGGACAAGATGGCGGCCAAGATGGCGGCCAAGGTGGCGGACAAGATGGCGGACACCAGATGGCGGACACAAGATGGCGGATAAGATGGCGGACAGAAGATGGCGGCCAAGATGGCGGCCAAGATGGCGGCCAAGATGGCGGCCAAGATGGTGGCCAAGATGGCGGCCAAGATGGCGGCCAAGATGGCGGCCAAGATGGCGGACAAGATGGCGCCCAAGATGACGGACAAGATGGCGGACAAGATGGCGGCCAAGATGGCGGCCAAGATGGCGGACAAGATGGCGGACACAAGATGGCGGCCAAGATGGCGTACAAGATGGCGAACACAAGATGGCGGACAAGATGGCGGACAAGATGGCCGCCAAGATGGCGGCCAAGATGGCGGACAAGATGGCAGACACAAGATGGCGTACAAGATGGCGGACACAAGATGGCGGACAAGATGGCGGACAAGATGGCGGAGAAAATGGCTGCCAAGATGGCGGCCAAGATGGCGGACAAGATGGCGGACAAGATGGCGGCCAAGATGGCGGCCAAGATGGCGGCCAAGATGGCGGCCAAGATGGCGGCCAAGATGGCGGCCAAGATGGCGGACAAGATGGCGGACACAAGATGGCGGCCAAGATGGCGTACAAGATGGCGGACACAAGATGGCGGACAAGATGGCGGCCAAGATGGCGGCCAAGATGGCGGACAAGATGGCGGCCAATATGGCGGACAAGATGGCGGGCAAGATGGCAGACAAGATGGCGGCCAAGATGGCGGCCAAGATGGCGGACATAAGATGGCGAACAAGATGGCGGACAAGATGGCGGCCAAGATGGCGGACAAGATGGCGGCCAAAATGGCGGACACAAGATGGCGGCCAATATGGCGGCCAAGATGGCGGCCAAGATGGCGGCCAAGATGGTGGACAAGATGGCAAACAAGATGGCGGCCAAGATGGCGGACACAAGATGGCGGACAAGATGGCGGACACAAGATGGCGGACAAGATGGCGGACACAAGATGGCGGACACAAGATGGCGGACACAAGATGGCGGACAAGATGGCGGACAAGATGGCGGACACAAGATGGCGGACACAAGATGGCGGACAAGATGGCGGACACAAGATGGCGGACAAGATGGCGGATAAGATGGCGGACACAAGATGGCGGACACAAGATGGCGGCCAAGATGGCGGACAAAATGGCGGACACAAGATGGCGGACAAGATGGCGGTCAAGATGGTGGCCAAGATGGCGGATACAAGATGGCGGCCAAGATGGCGGCCAAGATGGCGGCCAAAATGGTGGACAAGATGGCGGCCAAGATGGCGGACACAAGATGGCGGACAAGATGGCGGCCAATATGGCGGACAAGATGGCGGGCAAGATGGCGGACAAGATGGCGGCCAAGATGGCGGACAAGATGGCGGACAAGATGGCGGCCAAGATGGCGGCCAAGATGGCGGCCAAGATGGCGGACAAGATGGCGGCCAAGATGGCGGACACAAGATGGCGGACAAGATGGCGGTTTAGATGGTGGCCAAGATGGCGGCCAAGATGGCGGCCAAAATGGCGGACAAGATGGCGGCCAAGATGGCGGACACAAGATGGCGAACAAGATGGCGGACAAGATGGCGGACAAGATGGCGGACACAAGATGGCGGCCAATATGGCGGCCAATATGGCGGACAAGATGGCGGCCAAAATGGTGGACAAGATGGCGGACAAGATGGTAGACACAAGATGGCGGCCAAGATGGCGGCCAAGATGGCGGACCATATGGCGGACACAAGATGGCGGACAAGATGGCAAACAAGATGGCGGACACAAGATGGCGGACAAGATGGCGGACACAAGATGGCGGACAAGATGGCGGTTTAGATGGTGGCCAAGATGGCGGCCAAGATGGCGGCCAAAATGGCGGACAAGATGGCGGCCAAGATGGCGGACACAAGATGGCGAACAAGATGGCGGACAAGATGGCGGACAAGATGGCGGACACAAGATGGCGGCCAATATGGCGGACAAGATGGCGGCCAAAATGGCTGCCAAGATGGCGGACAAGATGGCGGCCAAGATGGCGGACAAGATGGCGGCCAAGATGGCGGACACAAGATGGCGGCCAATATGGCGGACAAGATGGCGGGCAAGATGGTAGACACAAGATGGCGGACACAAGATGGCGGCCAAGATGGCGGCCAAGATGGCGGCCAAGATGGCGGCCAAGATGGCGGCCAAGATGGTGGACAAGATGGCGGACAAGATGGCGGACAAGATGGTGGCCAATATGGCGGACAAGATGGCGGCCAAGATGGCGGACAAGATGGCGGACAAGATGGCGGCCAAAATGGCGGCCAAGATGGCGGCCAAAATGGCGACCAACATGGCGGCCAACATGGCGGCCAACATGACGGCCAAGATGGCGGCCAAGATGGCGGACAAGATGGCGGACACAAGATGGCGGCCAATATGGCGGACAAGATGGCGGGCAAGATGGCGGACACAAGATGGCGGATAAGATGGCGGACACAAGATGGCGGCCAAGATGGCGGACAAGATGGCGGGCAAGATGGTAGACACAATATGGCGGACACAAGATGGCGGCCAAGATGGCGGACAATATGGCGGACACAAGATGGCGGACAAGATGGCAAACAAGATGGCGGACACAAGATGGCGGACAAGATGGCGGATAAGATGGCGGACACAAGATGGCGGACACAAGATGGCGGACAAGATGACGGCCAAGATGGCGGACACGATGGCGTCCAAGATGGCGGCCAAGATGGCGGACAAGATGGCGGACAAGATGGCAGACAAGATGGCGGCCAAGATGGCGGACAAGATGGCGGCCAAGATGGCGGCCAAGATGGCGAACCGGATGGCGGACAAGATGGCGGACAAGATGGCGGACAAGATGGCGAACAAGATGGCGGACAAGATGGCGGCCAAGATGGCGGACAAGATGACGGACAAGATGGCGGACAAGATAGCAGCCAAGATGGCGGACAAGATGGCGGACAAGATGGCGGCCAAAATGGTGGCCAAGATGGCGGCCAAGATGGCGGACAAGATGGCGGCCAAGATGGCGGACAAGATGGCGGCCAATATGGCGGACAAGATGGCGGGCAAGATGGTAGACACAAGATGGCGGCCAAGATGGCGGCCAAGATGGCGGACATAAGATGGCGAACAAGATGGCGGACAAGATGGCGGCCAAGATGGCGGACAAGATGGCGGCCAAGATGGCGGACACAAGATGGCGGCCAATATGGCGGCCAAGATGGCGGCCAAGATGGCGGCCAAGATGGTGGACAAGATGGCAAACAAGATGGCGGCCAAGATGGCGGACACAAGATGGCGGACAAGATGGCGGACACAAGATGGCGGACAAGATGACGGACACAAGATGGCGGACACAAGATGGCGGACACAAGATGGCGGACAAGATGGTGGACACAAGATGGCGGACAAGATGGCGGATAAGATGGCGGACACAAGATGGCGGACACAAGATGGCGGCCAAGATGGCGGCCAAGATGGCGGACAAAATGGCGGACACAAGATGGCGGACAAGATGGCGGTCAAGATGGTGGCCAAGATGGCGGACACGATGGCGGACAAGATGGCGGCCAAGATGGCGGCCAAAATGGTGGACAAGATGGCGGCCAAGATGGCGGACACAAGATGGCGGACAAGATGGCGGCCAATATGGCGGACAAAATGGCGGGCAAGATGGCGGACAAGATGGCGGCCAAGATGGCGGCCAAGATGGCGGACAAGATGGCGGCCAAGATGGCGGCCAAGATGGCGGCCAAGATGGCGGACAAGATGGCGGACACAAGATGGCGGAAAAGATGGCGGACACAAGATGGCGGCCAAGATGGCGGCCAAGATGGCGGCCAAGATGGCGGCCAAGATGGTGGACAAGATGGCGGCCAAGATGGCGGCCAAGATGGCGGCCAAGATGGCGGCCAAGATGGCGGACACAAGATGGCGGACAAGATGGCGGACAAGATGGCGGCCAAGATTGCGGACACAAGATGGCGGCCAAGATGGCGGACAAGATGGCGGACAATATGGCGGACAAGATGGCGGCCAAGATGGCGGACACAAGATGGCGGACAAGATGGCGGACACAAGATGGCGGACAAGATGGCGGACAAGATGGCTGCCAAGATGGCGGACAAGATGGCGGACAAGATGGCGGCCAAGATGGCGGACACAAGATGGCGGCCAATATGGCGGACAAGATGGCGGACAAGATGGTAGACACAAGATGGCGGACAAGATGGCGGCCAAGATGGCGGCCAAGATGGCGGCCAAGATGGCGGCCAAGATGGCGGCCAAGATGGCGGACAAGATGGTGGACACAAGATGGTGGATAAGATGGCGGAAACAAGATGGCGGCCAAGATGGCGGCCAAGATGGCGGCCAAGATGGCGGCCAAGATGGTGGACAAGATGGCGGACAAGATGGTAGACACAAGATGGCGGCCAAGATGGCGGCCAAGATGGCGGACCATATGGCGGACACAAGATGGCGGACAAGATGGCAAACAAGATGGCGGACACAAGATGGCGGACAAGATGGCGGACACAAGATGGCGGACAAGATGGCGGTTAAGATGGCGGACACAAAATGGCGGACACAAGATGGCGGACAAGATGGCGGACAAGATGGCGGACACAAGATGGCGGACAAGATGGCGGACACAAGATGGCGGACACAAGATGGCGGCCAATATGGCGGACAAGATGGCGGCCAAGATGGCGGCCAAAATGGCGGACAAGATGGCGGCCAAGATGGCGGACACAAGATGGCGAACAAGATGGCGGACAAGATGGCGGACAATATGGCGGACACAAGATGGCGGCCAATATGGCGGACAAGATGGCGGCCAAAATGGCTGCCAAGATGGCGGACAAGATGGCGGCCAAGATGGCGGACAAGATGGCGGCCAAGATGGCGGACACAAGATGGCGGCCAATATGGCGGACAAGATGGCGGGCAAGATGGTAGACACAAGATGGCGGACACAAGATGGCGGCCAAGATGGCGGCCAAGATGGCGGCCAAGATGGCGGCCAAGATGGTGGACAAGATGGCGGACAAGATGGCGGACAACATGGTGGCCAATATGGCGGACAAGATGGCGGCCAAGATGGCGGACAAGATGGCGGACAAGATGGCGGCCAAAATGGCGGCCAAGATGGCGGCCAAAATGGCGACCAACATGGCGGCCAACATGGCGGCCAACATGACGGCCAAGATGGCGGACAAGATGGCGGACACAAGATGGCGGCCAATATGGCGGACAAGATGGCGGGCAAGATGGCGGACAAGATGGCGGACACAAGATGGCGGCCAATATGGCGGACAAGATGGCGGGCAAGATGGCGGACACAAGATGGCGGACAAGATGGCGGTCAAGATGGTGGCCAAGATGGCGGACATGATGGCGGATAAGATGGCGGACACAAGATGGCGGACACAAGATGGCGGCCAAGATGGCGGCCAAAATGGCGGACAAGATGGCGGCCAAGATGGCGGACACAAGATGGCGAACAAGATGGCGGACAAGATGGCGGACACAAGATGGCGGCCAATATGACGGCCAATATGACGGACAAGATGGCGGACAAGATGGCGGACAAGATGGCGGACAAGATGGCAGACACAAGATGGCAGACACAAGATGGCGGCCAAGATGGCGGACAAGATGGCGGCCAAGATGGCGGCCAAGATGGCGGCCAAGATGGCGGACACAAGATGGCGGACAAGATGGCGGACAAGATGGCGGCCAAGATGGCGGCCAAGATGGCGGCCAAGATTGTGGCCAAGATGGCGAACAAGATGGCGGACAAGACGGCGGACACAAGATGGCGGATAAGATGGTGGCCAAGATGGCGGCCAAGATGGCGGACAAGATGGCGATCCGGATGGCGGACAAGATGGCGTACACAAGATGGCGGCCAAGATGGCGCCCAAGATGGCGGACAAGACGGCGGACACAAGATGGCGGATAAGATGGCGGCCAAGATGGCGGCCAAGATGGCGGACAAGATGGCGGCCAAGATGGCGAACCGGATGGCGGACAAGATGGCGGACAAGATGGCGAACAAGATGGCGGCCAAGATGGCGGACAAGATGGCGGCCAAGATGGCGTTCCGGATGGCGGACAAGATGGCGGACAAGATGGCGGACAAGATGGCGAACAAGATGGCGGACAAGATGGCGGCCAAGATGGCGGACAAGATGACGGACAAGATGGCGGACAAGATGGCAGCCAAGATGGCGGCCAAGATGGCGGACAAGATGGCGGCCAAAATGGTGGCCAAGAAGGCGGACAAGATGGCGGCCAAGATGGCGGACACGATGGCGGCCAAGATGGCGGACAAGATGACGGCCAAGATGGCGGACACGATGGCGGACACGATGGCGGCCAAGATGGCGGCCAAGATGGCGGCCAAGATGGCAGACAAGATGGCGGACAAGATGACGGCCAAGATGGCGGACAAGATGGCGGACAAGATGGCAGACACAAGATGGCAGACACAAGATGGCGGCCAAGATGGCGGACAAGATGGCGGCCAAGATGGCGGACAAGATGGCGGACACAAGATGGCGGACAAGATGGCGGACAAGATGGCGGCCAAGATGGCGGCCAAGATGGCGGCCAAGATGGCGGCCAAGATTGTGGCCAAGATGGCGAACAAGATGGCGGACACAAGATGGCGGACACAAGATGGCGTACACAAGATGGCGGCCAAGATGGCGGACACAAGATGGCGGCCAATATGGCGGACAAGATGGCGGGCAAGATGGTGGCCAAGATGGCGGCCAAGATGGCGGACAAGATGGCGGACACAAGATGGCGGACAAGATGGCGGCCAAGATGGCGGACACAAGATGGCGTACACAAGATGGCGGACAAGATGGCGAACAAGATGGCGGACAAGATGGCGGCAAAGATGGCGGACAAGATGGCGGACACAAGATGGCGGCCCTGATGGCGGCCAAGATGGCGGACAAGATGGCGGCCAAAATGGCGGCCAAGATGGCGGCCAAGATGGCGGCCAAGATGGCGGCCAAGATGGCGGCCAAGATGGCGGCCAAGATGGCGGACAAGATGGCGGCCAAAATGGCGGACAAGATGACGGACAATATTTCGGCCAAGATTGCGGACAAGATGGCGGCCAAGATGGCGGCCAAGATGGCGGACAAGATGGCGGCCAAGATGGCGGACAAGATGGCGGACAAGATGGCGGACAAGATGGCAGACACAAGATGGCAGACACAAGATGGCGGCCAAGATGGCGGACAAGATGGCGGCCAAGATGGCGGACAAGATGGCGGACACAAGATGGCGGACAAGATGGCGGCCAAGATGGCGGCCAAGATTGTGGCCAAGATGGCGAACAAGATGGCGGACACAAGATGGCGGACACAAGATGGCGTACACAAGATGGCGGCCAAGATGGCGGACACAAGATGGCGGCCATTATGGCGGACAAGATGGCGGGCAAGATGGCGGCCAAGATGGCGGCCAAAATGGCGGACAAGATGGCGGACAAGATGGCGGACACAAGATGGCGGACAAGATGGCGGCCAAGATGGCGGACACAAGATGGCGTACACAAGATGGCGGACAAGATGGTGGACAAGATGGCGGCCAAGATGGCGGCCAAGATGGCGGACAAGATGGCGGCCAAGATGGCGGCCAAGAAGGCGGCCAAGATGGCGGCCAAGATGGCGGACAAGATGGCGGACAAGATGGCGGCCAAGATGGTGGACAAGATGGCGGACAATATGGCGGCCAAGATGGCGGACAAGATGGCGGACAAGATGGCGGACAAGATGGCGGACAAGATGGCGGACAAGATGACGGACAAGATGGCGGACACAAGATGGCGTACACAAGATGACGGCCAATATAGCGGACAAGATGGTGGCCAAGATGGCGGCCAAGATGGCGGACAAGATGGCGGACACAAGATGGCGGACAAGATGGCGGACAAGATGGCGGACAAGATGGCGGCCAAGATGGCGGACACAAGATGGCGGCCAATATGGCGGACAAGATTGCGGACAAGATGGCGGACAAGATGGCGGACAAGATGGCGGACAAGATGGCGGCCAAGATGGCGGACAAGATGGCGGCCAAGATGGTGGACAAGATGGCAGCCAAACTGGCGCACAAGATGGCGTCCAAGCTGGCGGATCTTGTTCGCCATCTTGTCGGCCATCTTGTCCGCCATTTTTTCCGCCATCTTGTCCGCAATCTTGGCCGCCATCTTGTCCGCCATCTTGTCCGCCATCTTGTGTCCGCCATCTTGTCCGCCAACTTGGCCGCCATCTTGTCCGCCATCTTGTCCGCCATCTTGTCCGCGATCTTGGCCGCCATCTTGTCCGCCATCTTGGCCGCCATCTTGGCCGCCATCTTGTGTCCGCCATCTTGTCCGCCATCTTGTGTCCGCCATCTTGTCCGCCATCTTGTCCGCCATATTGGCCGCCATCTTGCGTCCGCCATCTTGTCCGCCATCTTGTCCGCCATCTTGTGTCCGCCATCTTGTCCGCAATCTTGTCCGCCATATTGGCCGCCATCTTGTGTCCGCCATCTTGGCCGCCATCTTGTCCGCCATCTTGTCCGCCATCTTGTCCGCCATCTTGTGTCCGCCATCTTGTCCGCCATCTTGGCCGCCATCTTGTCCGCCATCTTGGCCGCCATCTTGTGTCCGCCACCTTGTCCGCCATCTTGTCCACCATCTTGGCCGCCATCTTGGCCGCCATCATGGCCGCCATCTTGTCCGCCATCTTGGCCGCCATCTTGGCCGCCATCTTGGCCGCCATCTTGGCCGCCATCTTGTCCGCCATCTTGTCCGCCATCTTGGCCGCCATCTTGTCCGCCATCTTGGCCGCCATCTTGTCTGCCATCCGGTCCGCCATCTTGTCCGCCATTTTTTCCGCCATCTTGTCCGCCATCTTGTGTCCACCATCTTGGCCGCCATCTTGTCCGCCATCTTGGCCGCCATCTTGTCCACCATCTTGTCCGCCATCTTGTCCGCCATCTTGGCCGCCATCTTGGCCGCCATCTTGTCCGCCATCTTGTCCGCCATCTTGGCCGCCATCTTGTCCGCCATCTTGGCCGCCATCTTGGCCGCCATCTTGGCCGCCATCTTGTGTCCGCCATCTTGTCCGCCATCTTGGCCGCCATATTGGCCGTCATATTGGCCGTCATATTGGCCGCCATATTGGCCGCCATCTTGTCCGCCATCTTGGCCGCCATCTTGTCCGCCATCTTGGCCGCCATCTTAGCCGCCATCTTGGCCGCCATCTTGTCCGCCATCTTGGCCGCCATCTTGTCCGCCATCTTGTCCACCATCTTGGCCGCCATCTTGTCCGCCATCTTGGCCGCCATCTTGTCCGTCATCTTGTCCGCCATCTTGTTTCCGCCATCTTGTCCGTCATCTTGGCCGCCATCTTGTCCGCCATCTTGGCCGCCATCTTGGCCGCCATCTTGGCCGCCATCTTGTCCGCCATCTTGTGTCCGCCATCTTGTCCGCCATCTTGGCCGCCATCTTGCACGCCATCTTGCCCGCCATCTTGGCCGCCATCTTGGCCGCCATCTTGGCCGCCATCTTGGCCGCCATCTTGGCCGCCATCTTGGCCGCCATCTTGGCCGCCATCTTGGCCGCCATCTTGGCCGCCATCTTGTCCGCCATCTTGTGCCCGCCATCTTGTCCGCCGTCTTGGCCGCCATCTTGTCCGCCATCTTGGCCGCCATCTTGGCCGCCATCTTGGCCGCTATTTTTTGTGAAGGGAAATGGGGGGAGGGGGAAGGAAGATGTCACCTCTTGAAGTACATGCTTTCCTGGTATCGTAAATTTGAAAACAGCTGGTTTGTATGAAAAGATAATGTATAAACATTGCATACCTTACGGCGCATTGCATTGCAAGTTGATTGCATACCTTCCGGCGCAGTACCAGGAGCTACCTCTTCCGTGGATGCTCTCCTGGTATTATAAATTCAAAAACTGGTAGTTTTCGAAGAAATTTTTCACGACCAACGGGAAAGTTAATGCTTAAATATTGCATACCTTTCGGCGGTTTTCGACAAAAAATGCTGTATAAGGTACTACATCTTCCGTGGATGCTCTCCTGGTACTATACATTCGGAAAACGCCATACGACAGAAAACGCGCCAAAAATGACCAGTTTTTCAAGCTCTGATACCAGGAGAGCATCCAATGCAGGAGGATGCTTTTTCCGTGTCGATCGAGCCAGAAAACTCGC
This sequence comes from Anopheles moucheti, assembly GCF_943734755.1. NCBI lineage: Eukaryota > Metazoa > Arthropoda > Insecta > Diptera > Culicidae > Anopheles > Anopheles moucheti. Next base: position 27,148,850 of record NC_069140.1, read on the forward strand.
CAAAAATGACCAGTTTTACAAGCTCTGATACCAGGAGAGCATCCAACGCAGGAGGATGCTTTTTCCGTGTCAATCGAGAAAGACAACACGCCAAAAAAGACCAGTTTTTCAAGCTCTGATACCAGGAGAGCATCCAATGCAGGAGGATGCTTTTTCCGTGTCGATCGAACCAGAAAACGCGCCAAAAATGACCAGTTTTTCAAGCTCTGATACCAGGAGAGCATCCAATGCAGGAGGATGCTTCTTCCGTGTCAATCGAGCCAGAAAACGCGCCAAAAATGACCAGTTTTTCAAGCTCTGATACCAGGAGAGCATCCAACGCAGTAAGATGCTTTTTCCGTGTCGATCGAGCCAGGAAACGCGCCAAAAATGACCAGTTTTTCAAGCTCTGAAACCAGGAGAGCATCCAACGTAGGAGGATGCTTTTTCAGTCTCAACCGAGCCAAGAAACGCGCCAAAAATGACCAGTTTTTCAAGTCCTGGTACCAGGGGAGCATCCAACGCAGGAGGATGCTTTTTCCGTGTCGATCGAGCCAGGAAACGCGCCAAAAATGACCAGTTTTTTCAAGCTCTGAAACCAGGAGAGCATCCAACGTAGGAGGATGCTTTTTCAGTCTCAACCGAGCCAGGAAACGCGCCAAAAATGACCAGTTTTTCAAGTCCTGGTACCAGGGGAGCATCCAACGCAGGAGGATGCTTTTTCCGTGTCGATCGAGCCAGGAGACGCGCCAAAAATGACCAGTTTTTCAAGCTCTGATACCAGGAGAGCATCCAATGCAGGAGGATGCTTTTTCCGTGTCAATCGAGCCAGAAAACGCGCCAAAAATGACCAGTTTTTCAAGCTCTGATACCAGGAGAGCATCCAACGCAGGAGGATGCTTTTTCCGTGTCAATCGAGCCAGAAAACGTGCCAAAAATGACCAGTTTTTCAAGCTCTGATACCAGGAGAGCATCCAATGCAGGAGGATGCTTTTTCCGTGTCGATCGAGCCAGAAAACGCGCCAAAAATGACCAGTTTTTCAAGCTCTGATACCAGGAGAGCATCCAACGCAGGAGGATGCTTTTTCCGTGTCGATCGAACCAGAAAACGCGCCAAAAATGACCAGTTTTTTAAGCTCTGATACCAGGAGAGCATCCAATGCAGGAGGATGCTTTTTCCGTGTCATTCAAACCAGAAAACGCGCCAAAAATGACCAGTTTGTCAAGCTCTGATACCAGGAGAGCATCCAACGCAGCAGGATGCTTTTTCCGTGTCAATCGAGCCAGAAAACGCGCCAAAAATGACCAGATTTTCAAGCTCTGAAACCAGGAGAGCATCCAACGTAGGAGGATGCTTTTTCCGTCTCAACCGAGCCAGGAAACGCGCCAAAAATGACCAGTTTTTCAAGTCCTGGTACCAGGGGAGCATTCAATGCAGGAGGATGCTTCTTCCGTGTCGATCGAGCCAGAAAACGCGCCAAAAATGACCAGTTTTTCAAGCTCCTGATACCAGGAGAGCATCCAATGCAGGAGCATGCTTTTTCCGTGTCGATCGAGCCAGAAAACGCGCCAAAACTGACCAGTTTTTCAAGCTCTGATACCAGGAGAGTATCCAATGCAGTAAGATGCTTTTTCCGTGTCGATCGAGCCAGAAAACGCGCCAAAAATGACCAGTTTTTCAAGCTCTGATACCAGGAGAGCATCCAATGCAGGAGGATGCTTTTTCCGTGTCGATTGAGCCAGAAAACGCGTCAAAACTGACCAATTTTTCAAGCTCTGATACCAGGAGAGCATCCAATGCAGGAGGATGCTTTTTCCGTGTCGATCGAGCCAGAAAACTCGCCAAAAATGACCAGTTTTACAAGCTCTGATACCAGGAGAGCATCCAACGCAGGAGCATGCTTTTTCCGTGTCAATCGAGATAGAAAACACGCCAAAACTGACCAGTTTTTCAAGCTCTGATACCAGGAGAGCATCCAACGTAGGAGGATGCTTTTTCCGTGTCGATCGAACCAGAAAACGCGCCAAAAATGACCAGTTTTTCAAGCTCTGATACCAGGAGAGCATCCAATGCAGGAGGATGCTTTTTCCGTGTCGATCGAGCCAGAAAACTCGCCAAAAATGACCAGTTTTTCAAGCTCTGATACCAGGAGAGCATCCAATGCAGGAGGATGCTTTTTCCGTGTCAATCGAGCCAGAAAACGCGCCAAAAATGACCAGTTTTTCAAGCTCTGATACCAGGAGAGCATCCAACGCAGGAGGATGCTTTTTCCGTGTCAATCGAGCCAGAAGACGCGCCAAAAATGACCAGTTTTTCAAGCTCTGATACCAGGAAAGCATCCAATGCAGGAGGATGCTTTTTCCGTGTCAATCGAGCCAGAAAACGCGCCAAAAAAGACCAGTTTTTCAAGCTCTGATACCAGGAGAGCATCCAACGCAGCAGGATGCTTTTTCCGTGTCAATCGAGCCAGAAAACGCGTTAAAAATGACCAGTTTTTCAAGCTCTGAAACCAGGAGAGCATCCAACGTAGGAGGATGCTTTTTCCGTCTCAACCGAGCCAAGAAACGCGCCAAAAATGACCAGTTTTTCAAGTCCTGGTACCAGGGGAGCATCCAATGCAGGAGGATGCTTTTTCCGTGTCGATCGAGCCAGAAAACGCGCCAAAAATGACCAATTTTTCAAGCTCTGATACCAGGAGAGCATCCAATGCAGGAGGATGCTTTTTCCGTGTCGATCGAGCCAGAAAACTCGCCAAAAATGACCAGTTTTACAAGCTCTGATACCAGGAGAGCATCCAATGCAGGAGGATGCTTTTTCCGTGTCGATCGAGCCAGAAAACTCGCCAAAAATGACCAGTTTTACAAGCTCTGATACCAGGAGAGCATCCAACGCAGGAGGATGCTTTTTCCGTGTCAATCGAGAAAGACAACACGCCAAAAAAGACCAGTTTTTCAAGCTCTGATACCAGGAGAGCATCCAATGCAGGAGGATGCTTTTTCCGTGTCGATCGAGCCAGAAAACTCGCCTAAAATGACCAGTTTTTCAAGCTCTGATACCAGGAGAGCATCCAATGCAGGAGGATGCTTTTTCCGTGTCAATCGAGCCAGAAAACGCGCCAAAAATGACCAGTTTTTCAAGCTCTGATACCAGGAGAGCATCCAACGCAGGAGGATGCTTTTTCCGTGTCAATCGAGCCAGAAGACGCGCCAAAAATGACCAGTTTTTCAAGCTCTGATACCAGGAAAGCATCCAATGCAGGAGGATGCTTCTTCCGTGTCAATCGAGAAAGACAACACGCCAAAAAAGACCAGTTTTTCAAGCTCTGATACCAGGAGAGCATCCAACGTAGGAGGATGCTTTTTCCGTGTCAATCGAGCCAGAAAACGCGCCAAAAATGACCAGTTTTTCAAGCTCTGAAACCAGGAGAGCATCCAACGTAGGAGGATGCTTTTTCAGTCTCAACCAAGCCAGGAAACGCGCCAAAAATGACCAGTTTTTCAAGTCCTGGTACCAGGGGAGCATCCAACGCAGGAGGATGCTTTTTCCGTGTCGATCGAGCCAGGAGACGCGCCAAAAATGACCAGTTTTTCAAGCTCTGATACCAGGAGAGCATCCAATGCAGGAGGATGCTTTTTCCGTGTCAATCGAGCCAGAAAACGCGCCAAAAATGACCAGTTTTTCAAGCTCTGATACCAGGAGAGCATCCAACGCAGGAGGATGCTTTTTCCGTGTCAATCGAGCCAGAAAACGTGCCAAAAATGACCAGTTTTTCAAGCTCTGATACCAGGAGAGCATCCAATGCAGGAGGATGCTTTTTCCGTGTCGATCGAGCCAGAAAACGCGCCAAAAATGACCAGTTTTTCAAGCTCTGATACCAGGAGAGCATCCAACGCAGGAGGATGCTTTTTCCGTGTCGATCGAACCAGAAAACGCGCCAAAAATGACCAGTTTTTCAAGCTCTGATACCAGGAGAGCATCCAATGCAGGAGGATGCTTTTTCCGTGTCATTCAAACCAGAAAACGCGCCAAAAATGACCAGTTTGTCAAGCTCTGATACCAGGAGAGCATCCAACGCAGCAGGATGCTTTTTCCGTGTCAATCGAGCCAGAAAACGCGCCAAAAATGACCAGATTTTCAAGCTCTGAAACCAGGAGAGCATCCAACGTAGGAGGATGCTTTTTCCGTCTCAACCGAGCCAGGAAACGCGCCAAAAATGACCAGTTTTTCAAGTCCTGGTACCAGGGGAGCATTCAATGCAGGAGGATGCTTCTTCCGTGTCGATCGAGCCAGAAAACGCGCCAAAAATGACCAGTTTTTCAAGCTCCTGATACCAGGAGAGCATCCAATGCAGGAGCATGCTTTTTCCGTGTCGATCGAGCCAGAAAACGCGCCAAAACTGACCAGTTTTTCAAGCTCTGATACCAGGAGAGTATCCAATGCAGTAAGATGCTTTTTCCGTGTCGATCGAGCCAGAAAACGCGCCAAAAATGACCAGTTTTTCAAGCTCTGATACCAGGAGAGCATCCAATGCAGGAGGATGCTTTTTCCGTGTCGATTGAGCCAGAAAACGCGTCAAAACTGACCAATTTTTCAAGCTCTGATACCAGGAGAGCATCCAATGCAGGAGGATGCTTTTTCCGTGTCGATCGAGCCAGAAAACTCGCCAAAAATGACCAGTTTTACAAGCTCTGATACCAGGAGAGCATCCAACGCAGGAGCATGCTTTTTCCGTGTCAATCGAGATAGAAAACACGCCAAAACTGACCAGTTTTTCAAGCTCTGATACCAGGAGAGCATCCAACGTAGGAGGATGCTTTTTCCGTGTCGATCGAACCAGAAAACGCGCCAAAAATGACCAGTTTTTCAAGCTCTGATACCAGGAGAGCATCCAATGCAGGAGGATGCTTTTTCCGTGTCGATCGAGCCAGAAAACTCGCCAAAAATGACCAGTTTTTCAAGCTCTGATACCAGGAGAGCATCCAATGCAGGAGGATGCTTTTTCCGTGTCAATCGAGCCAGAAAACGCGCCAAAAATGACCAGTTTTTCAAGCTCTGATACCAGGAGAGCATCCAACGCAGGAGGATGCTTTTTCCGTGTCAATCGAGCCAGAAGACGCGCCAAAAATGACCAGTTTTTCAAGCTCTGATACCAGGAAAGCATCCAATGCAGGAGGATGCTTTTTCCGTGTCAATCGAGCCAGAAAACGCGCCAAAAAAGACCAGTTTTTCAAGCTCTGATACCAGGAGAGCATCCAACGCAGCAGGATGCTTTTTCCGTGTCAATCGAGCCAGAAAACGCGTTAAAAATGACCAGTTTTTCAAGCTCTGAAACCAGGAGAGCATCCAACGTAGGAGGATGCTTTTTCCGTCTCAACCGAGCCAAGAAACGCGCCAAAAATGACCAGTTTTTCAAGTCCTGGTACCAGGGGAGCATCCAATGCAGGAGGATGCTTTTTCCGTGTCGATCGAGCCAGAAAACGCGCCAAAAATGACCAATTTTTCAAGCTCTGATACCAGGAGAGCATCCAATGCAGGAGGATGCTTTTTCCGTGTCGATCGAGCCAGAAAACTCGCCAAAAATGACCAGTTTTACAAGCTCTGATACCAGGAGAGCATCCAATGCAGGAGGATGCTTTTTCCGTGTCGATCGAGCCAGAAAACTCGCCAAAAATGACCAGTTTTACAAGCTCTGATACCAGGAGAGCATCCAACGCAGGAGGATGCTTTTTCCGTGTCAATCGAGAAAGACAACACGCCAAAAAAGACCAGTTTTTCAAGCTCTGATACCAGGAGAGCATCCAATGCAGGAGGATGCTTTTTCCGTGTCGATCGAGCCAGAAAACTCGCCTAAAATGACCAGTTTTTCAAGCTCTGATACCAGGAGAGCATCCAATGCAGGAGGATGCTTTTTCCGTGTCAATCGAGCCAGAAAACGCGCCAAAACTGACCAGTTTTTCAAGCTCTGATACCAGGAGAGCATCCAACGCAGGAGGATGCTTTTTCCGTGTCAATCGAGCCAGAAGACGCGCCAAAAATGACCAGTTTTTCAAGCTCTGATACCAGGAAAGCATCCAATGCAGGAGGATGCTTCTTCCGTGTCAATCGAGAAAGACAACACGCCAAAAAAGACCAGTTTTTCAAGCTCTGATACCAGGAGAGCATCCAACGTAGGAGGATGCTTTTTCCGTGTCAATCGAGCCAGAAAACGCGCCAAAAATGACCAGTTTTTCAAGCTCTGAAACCAGGAGAGCATCCAACGTAGGAGGATGCTTTTTTCGTCTCAACCGAGCCAAGAAACGCGCCAAAAATGACCAGTTTTTCAAGTCCTGGTACCAGGGGAGCATCCAATGCAGGAGGATGCTTTTTCCGTGTCGATCGAGCCAGAAAACGTGCCAAAAATGACCAGTTTTTCAAGCTCCTGATACCAGGAGAGCATCCAATGCAGGAGCATGCTTTTTCCGTGTCGATCGAGCCAGAAAACGCGCCAAAACTGACCAGTTTTTCAAGCTCCTGATACCAGGAGAGTATCCAATGCAGTAAGATGCTTTTTCCGTGTCGATCGAGCCAGAAAACGCGCCAAAAATGACCAGTTTTTTAAGCTCTGATACCAGGAGAGCATCCAATGCAGGAGGATGCTTTTTCCGTGTCGATTGAGCCAGAAAACGCGTCAAAACTGACCAATTTTTCAAGCTCTGATACCAGGAGAGCATCCAATGCAGGAGGATGCTTTTTCCGTGTCGATCGAGCCAGAAAACTCGCCAAAAATGACCAGTTTTACAAGCTCTGATACCAGGAGAGCATCCAACGCAGGAGGATGCTTTTTCCGTGTCAATCGAGATAGAAAACACGCCAAAACTGACCAGTTTTTCAAGCTCTGATACCAGGAGAGCATCCAACGTAGGAGGATGCTTTTTCCGTGTCGATCGAGCCAGAAAACGCGCCAAAAATGACCAGTTTTTCAAGCTCTGATACCAGGAGAGCATCCAATGCAGGAGGATGCTTTTTCCGTGTCAATCAAACCAGAAAACGCGCCAAAACTGACCAGTTTTTCAAGCTCTGATACCAGGAGAGCATCCAACGCAGGAGGATGCTTTTTCCGTGTCAATCGAGCCAGAAGACGCGCCAAAAATGACCAGTTTTTCAAGCTCTGATACCAGGAAAGCATCCAATGCAGGAGGATGCTTTTTCCGTGTCAATCGAGCCAGAAAACGCGCCAAAAAAGACCAGTTTTTCAAGCTCTGATACCAGGAGAGCATCCAACGCAGTAAGATGCTTTTTCCGTGTCGATCGAGCCAGAAAACGCGCCAAAAATGATCAGTTTTTCAAGCTCTGATACCAGGAGAGCATCCAATGCAGGAGGATGCTTTTTCCGTATCAATCGAGCCAGAAAACGCGCCAAAAAAGACCAGTTTTTCAAGCTCTGATACCAGGAGAGCATCCAACGCAGGAGGATGCTTTTTCCGTGTCAATCGAGCCAGAAAACGAGCCAAAAGTGACCAGTTTTTCAAGCTCTGATACCAGGATAGTATCCAATGAAGGAGGATGCTTTTTCCGTGTCGATTGAGCCAGAAAACGCGTCAAAAATGACCAGTTTTTCAAGCTCTGATACCAGGAGAGCATTTAATGCAGCAGGATGCTTTTTCCGTGTTGATTGAGACAGAAACTAAGCCAAAAATGACCAGTTTTTCAAGCTCTGATACCAGGAGAGCATCCAACGTAGGAGAATGCTTTTTCCGTGTCGATCGAGCCAGAAAACTCGCCAAAAATGACCAGTTTTTCAAGCACCTGATACCAGGAGAGCATCCAACGTAGGAGAATGCTTTATCCGTGTCGATCAAGCCAGAAAACACGCCAAAAATGACCAGTTTTTTAAACAATGATACCAGGAGAGCATCCAATGCAGGAGGATGCTTTTTCCATGTCAATCGAGCCAGAAAACGCGCCAAAAATGACCAGTTTTTTAAACAATGATACCAGGAGAGCATTCAATGCAGGAGGATGCTTTTTCCGTGTCAATCGAGCCAGAAAACTTGCCAAAAAAGACTAGTTTTTCAAGTTCCTGATACCAGGAGAGCATCCAACGCAGGAGGATGCTTTTTCCGTGTCAATCGAGCCAGAAAACGCGCCAAAAATGACCAGTTTTTCAAGCTCTGATACCAGGAGAGCATCCAATGCAGGAGCATGCTTTTTCCGTGTCGATCGAGCCAGAAAACGCGCCAAAAATGACCAGTTTTTCAAGCTCTGATACCAGGAGAGCATTTAATGCAGCAGGATGCTTTTTCCGTGTTGATTGAGACAGAAACTAAGCCAAAACTGACCAGTTTTTCAAGCTCTGATACCAGGAGAGCATCCAATGCAGGAGGATGCTTTTTCCGTGTCGATCGAGCCAGAAAACGCGCCAAAAATGACCAGTTTTTCAAGCTCTGATAACAGGAGAGCATCCAGCGAAGGAGCATGCTTTTTCCGTGTCGATCGAGCCGGAAAACTCTGTCGACAGTCATCTTGAGCGCCATCTTGCTCGGCTGGTACATGCAAAATTCTTGCATGCACCAAACTTGCATTGCATGTTGGTTGCAAAGTTAGTGTATAAACATTGCATACCTTACGGCGCAGTACCAGGTGCTACCTCTTCCCTGGATGCTCTCCTGGTACTATACATTCGGAAACTGGTAGTTTTCGAAGAAATTTTTCTCGACCAACGGAAAAGTTAGTGTTTAAACATTGCATACCTTTAGGCGGTTTTTGTGCAAAATTGCTGTACTAGGTGCTACTTCTTCCGTGGATGCTCTCCTGGTACTATATATTCGGATATCCTGGTGCAATTTCGTTTATACTTTAAAGTTACAAAGTCGATATTCTTCTCTTCATTTAATTTATCACATAGAAACAAATGTTTTATACAACCAAGGAAGATATTTTTGAACAATTTTTACATTTTAAATTATTTTTTTTGCTATAAATTAACGCTGCTGTAAAATAAAAAAAAAATGCATAATCGGCACAAATTTTTTGGGGCCCCAACACGGCGAGGCCCTAGGCGACCGCCTACTCCGCCTACTGTTTGATCCGCCACTGCACATATCAGTCATTTTCTACTGACTTGGCGATCGTAAATGTCTCAGAGATGAATATCAGTACAGAAGTCAAGCATCAGTATAATCTTGGCATAGTCCCTTGCAACAGGAATTTAGCATGTAGATTTTTTTGCTTCTTGGCGTAACGGCCACCGGCCGCAACAACGATCTCTAGGATCGTATGACCGAATATCCACCGAATGGCAGGGCTTGAATAGCTGAGACCACTGGGGGTGTTTGTAAGTTTAGATCTGCGAAATGAAGCTTCTGACGGTTAGCTCATATGAGCATTGTCACGGGATATCCTTATAATATAAAGGATATCCTCCCTCTTGAGATCTAATATTACAAAACAACTCAGTACGACTTTGTCGTTCTATTGTGAATACAGTTTACTTAGAATCCAAATTGTTTCATCAAATTCCAGTTTCACGGTTATGCATACTGAAAACTTATCTGTAAAGGAAAACACCTCAGTCTTTTATTTTAAATTACTGAACTAAAAATTGTTCGGTTTGGAATTTCTTCAGAATTTCACTTTATATATCAGGTTAATAAATGTCATTCATGAAGTGTGACATTGTTTACATATCATTACACAAAAAGACGTTTCTTTTGCCCCAGTTTGAACGTTTATATTAAATGCAATTAACTGCACTTTAGTAACTAAAGTGACCTGTTTCATTTTTTTTTCATTTTCTACTAAATTGGATTCTGGATTGGAAAACTTTTCAGCAAACAGAATAATTAAACATAATTCGAACGCTTTTACGCAAATCTTGAGCCATAGTTAATGTCTGAAGACATATTAATGGGTTTAACAAATTTAACTGCTCTAATTGTGTTTACTTCCACCAGCAAGAGGAATCTTTCAGTCGCCGTCTTTACTGCCTCGTTTGAACATTGGAATGATCAACGCTGAATCGCTAATAGAACAGAACAGAACAGAATCGCTGCTTCATTCCAGTACTTTTCTTGTCTTCAGTGTCTTGCGACTGTCGTGCCGATTGTCATACCGCGTAGAATAACTATAATTACTTTCCATTTTCACTGCCATTTCGTTGCAGTTGTTTGAGTGCTTCCGTTCGGTCGGTTTGGTGTAGTCGCAGGAGAGAGCGGAAATAAATCGACAGCTTTCTAGAACCCCTTTACTTCTGGGATGCGTCTTCTCTGGGGGTTTGCTAAAGATCTGGAAAAACCCGCTGAACTTCTGCTGCAATCCTGTGTCCTTTCGCGTTTGCAGCATCGTTCCGGGTGTCAGTTGAATATTTCTTTAATGGACTTCAAAGCTACCAGCCAACAGAACCCGACCCCGGGTCTTATCCTTCCCTGTAAGACGAATTAATTGCATTGTCGTCTGAATGCAAATGAGGTCGATCTAAGTTGTTCCCAGCATCCAGTCCAGATCCTTTGTTGCCGTCGGGACTGTGTGCGACTTGCGACGGGAAATAACAAACCGCTCCCGTTCGCTATTTTAATGGAGGAGAAATTTGTACCACCTTAACTTAGAAGACACTTCAAAAACCAACGCCAGACGTATAAGTTGATAAACGCACCAGGGCGAACCTCAACCGGTCGGTTCGCTGTTTCGCTATTGCACAGAGGGTTAGCGTGGGTGCGGCAAGAGCAGAAACCCGAAGGGAAACACTTTCCCGCACCAACGATACTTTTTTTGGCGCTGCCGATAAGAAAGTGTTTAAGAAAGTTTAAAATTTAATTAGCATACATGTGCTCTATCTTCGACGGGAAGAGCAGACGGGACAAAGCAGTGCCGACACGGGATCGGCAGTGTGGGAAATGAGCCGCTTAAAATAAAAATTATCACGACCTTTACCTTGGTGGATACGTTGCACGGGCGCTAAGCTAATGCCAGTGCCCCCGGGGCGTCGTGTGTCACTTTCTTTTGCCGGAGATGAACACAATTATAGGCGCACCGGTAACGAAGAGTTATGGTACAACTGTTTTGGATTAGCTGGTGCTGCGGTGCGTGTGTACGGTTTCTTTTTCTCTCGTCAGAAACATCGCTAGAACATTTGTAAATGGATGCGCAAAAATTGGTCAGAAATTGGTAGTAGATTGTGAAATGAATATGATAACGGATTTAAACGTTTAACCAACTTTTAAAAAGAACCCCAATTCTTTTTGAGTGTCAATTATTATTATCCGGAAATGGACCGAATCGAGCTGTATTCCTGGCCCTTCTTAAAATGTTCAGAAGATGTGCTTAGTAGCTCAGAAGGATTTTTGGAGTTGCTTGAATTTTGAACTGTATGAGATGTGCAATCACTGCGACTCCGGTGAGCTGATCATGTCAATAGAATGATACTGAACGATCCAGCACGTACAGTACTGTAAAAGCAGCAGAAATAAATCTTTGAATTACAGATAATTTTATTTTGACCGAAGCAATTGACTCCTATTGCCAATTGTTCTCTCATCATTTTACTGGTACTTTGGTGTTTCTTGGCGCTTCCCATAGCGCTCTGGTGTAGGACGATGAAACGATGAATTATGGTGATGATTCTAATCCAACGAGTGAATTGCGAGCGATAGCTAAGAAAGCACCAACCAAGCGCAAACGAAGGAAGTCAACTCAAGTCCTTGGATAATTTCCAACTGTTCTAATACAGTCCGGAACATGCTGCGGGCGAACAGTTTGGTGAAAATAAAACTGCGTATAAACAACCGTGCAATCGGAAGCAGACTTGGAAGATGAAAACCGTACACACGAACACCGTACGCACAAACGCGGCCTACACCTTGCCTTCTACAGTCACCACCCGCGTACCAATTGCAAAACTCTGCCGCGTGTCCTCGGTGCCAGGAAGGCAAGAAAAACGGAACAACGGTTCGAATGATGTTGTTTACCGTATCGCGTGAATTTACTCCTTCTTTGGTCCACGTGCCCAGCGGGTTTCGTTGGTCGTCACTCCCAAACAAAGACGCACGAGGGTGGTACCTTATGCGTTTATATACGCAGCTCGGCAGAGAAGGCTGTGAGCGGGTCGGGTCAAATGAATTATGATGAGTGACTCGGGGGCGAGATGGAGAATCGACCCCCTCTGGCTGATTGCGCATATATCCGCATTTGATCTTTGTGCCATACCCGATTGAGAACGTTGTTTGGTGCTTGGTGGTAGATATCCTTCCACCTTTCGAACAGCGAGAAAAGGGACAAAGAACGGAAGCGGCGGTGGCGATCGAGGCAAACCATTGAATAGAGTCTAATTATGCGGGTAGGCTATTTACGATGTTGGGATTCTTTCGTTCTGCGTCGCAGGCTGAAGTGACCGTGCCGAATATGTGCGGCTATAATTGAGCGGCTTGTTGGCCGCACCGCACACACAATTGGTCGATGGGAAAGCAGGATGCGTGTGTAATGCCACCCGACGGAGAACACAGCAGTGCTAGTGCTGTGCAGCATACTTGGTGGCATTACTCGTATCACCGTTTACCCCGTATTCCAAGCGAAACCCACGGTCCGAGCACTATGTTTTGGGCAGCAGGGAACAGACAGATAAAATCAGCTACGAATCTCTCCCGGCCCATGAAAGCCAGCTGGTCAACAGCACGAAAACCCAAGAGACCCGACGGAGGTGACGGGAAGTCATTCGGCCAGCGAAACGTCAAGCCATCTCTTAGTGCGCTGCGTTGTCGCCGTTAATTTAGTCCGTACGATGGCATCAATTGAGAGGGAAGTAACCACTTGACGGTACCGAGAGAACACGGTGCACGGTTCCGTGATTCAAACCGAGGGCCCCCGAAGAACGCTTCTTCAAACGCGCTCAATCGTACGCACAACCCCTCGAGATCGCGGCGATCGCGCAGCTGATCAAAACAGATGCGACACCGTACAGGCACACAGGAAGATGTGTAAGCAGCAATGTGTTTTGGGAACTTTTGATCTGGAGCGGTGGGACAGAACGCGATAAGCACCGTGTGAAAGAGTACGGAGGTGACCAAGAGGACTGATGCGGTCCGTATGTAAAATTATACTAAGCAAGACATGAAACACGCCTTTTTTGATGGCTATCTGACATGGAACAATTTCCCTTTTACAAATTAATCCAAATAGACTTTGTTGTTGGTACTTAGGCCTACTTCTCGGAACAGATTCAAGTCGGGATCGGGTTCTGGTTTAGCAACAAACGACTCTATCAAAAAAACACTCTGTTACAGGAGATTACACAATGTATGTTAGGTTTTTTGGAATATTGGAGGTCAGATTTTCCTAAAAAACCTAAGATACAACCTAAGATTTTTCTTTCCGTTACTCTGGGTAGATCATTCTGTTGTTATCTTATGTCACTAAAATATACATTATCAATGTAAACAATACTCACACTATTTGCGTACAACGACGTGATCCCCAAAATCCATCAATCCATAAAAAAAAAATACATTTTCAATACCGTTCCACTATTGCTTTTATTCACTTCGAGCATTTTTTTTTCCTTCTACAGCATTTTCTATTCATCAATCCCCTGCTCCGAAGGGCGGCCATTCATCGTTAAGCCACAAAAATCCCCATTTTCGCTCGGTCACCGCCCGTCATTTCGGTGCAGGTGATGGGGGATGGTAAAACACTTTTTATCCTTGATTTTCGCTGCTGCTGCTGCTGCTGCACGTTGAAACGTTTTTGGCCACATAATTTCATCCCCCACCGCGCCATGATTGTTCCCCGGTTGATAGCGTCGTTAGAACGGAGTTCACCAGCCGCACCAACCAGCAACAGCACGAAACACAAACATGACGGCGGCCTTCAGCACTTTTGACCAATGACTGATCATTAAATTCACACCCACTTCCTCCCTGATTGGCAGCTATTGAAAATGTCTCATCAGCGCTTTCCTCATCGCGCCCGCCGAAATTGGTGGATTGGTGTGCGCTATAAATTTTCGCATAAACCTTGAACTTTGGCGGTATCCCCCGGTAAGCCCGCGCGACGAAACGCTGGCACGGCCTGCTGGTGACATGCTCAAATTTCCCACTCCATCCACGAAAACCGGTTGATTTGCGTAAGTCAGGAAATTGAAGCGAAATAAGACCGCCACTTTTTGGCCTGCTTGCCGAGCTAGGGGACGCAATTTTGCCCTCGTTCCGGGTTTTTTACGGTCCCCGGTGCTGTGCGAAGGAGTGCAAAATTAAATCATCCATGCTAATCAGTCAGTCGTAAATGAATTGAAAGAGCTAAGCTGTAATCCTAAATATAAAACAGATTTTGTTTCTACTTTAGTCAGGAAATGTATCCATTGTACTATAATATCTCTGTGCTTCATGATTTTACAATTAACTTACAGCTTGTCAACCGGGTTCGCTTTCTTTAAAATTTCTATTAATATATGAATATCTCGCCATTAACTCTTCACTCTATGCAAGTATTTTAGCTTAAAAATTAATCTTATTAATGAAATAATGAAGGCATCGCAAATGTTTATCATACCATCTAAGCGCGCCTGCCTGTGCGAATGTATCTCAAATATTTGTTTAATCAGGGCTCTTGCATGTGCAGCGGCAGATACGCTCGTTACCAGAAGCTGTGCAGTAGCATCATTCCAACTGACGACGACAACCCATCACTGGGTGGCGCATTAGGGCTTACTTATGGGTGCATAATTAAGCGTAAACGATCCAATTCAATAGACTGCTGTCAGATATAACGTTGATAAGCGTCCACACACTGCCAACCTGCAGCCACGCACGATAGCCCAACTCCATTCTTTCGATTTTCATCTCCAAACAATCACTTCCTTTCAAAGCATTAAGACGTACCTCCTCCCGTGCCGAACCATAGGGAAGAAATTGCATCAAAAAGTCAATGAATCGTACGATACGATGTCGAGATTCTCCGCATCGCCTTACCGTTCCGAGCGATTAAAACCTGGCGCTTGTTGCATCTTTCGTCCGGTGCTGGAGAGATGCTGCGATAATTATGCGCCTCAGTTGCATCTTCGCCCGCGTGTGGCAGCAGATCGGTGGCAGCTCGATGCATGGCAATGGTCCGGACTGCTACCGGATCATTCTATACAACTTAATCAACACAGCAAGCACTGCAAATGTTACAACGCATGGCAGCTTGGGAACTGTGTCCAAGATTGAAGGATATTAACTCTAAACTAAACAAATAAAATAATATGTAAGGATACAAATCTGTCCTGCAAATATATTAGAATATATTGTTTTTAAACTTGAATTTATCTACCAAATAAATTAGTCCAAATCGACATTAATCATAGTTTCACTGTTTTAATGTTTACATCAATTTTTAATAACATAATGTTTTTGACGAAGTGAAGACATCTAAAATGCATGGAACTGGCAGCACTGCGACACTGCACTCACAATCGTTCGGGCTGCACTCACGCGCGAGTTCCCTCGTCGTGGTGAGTGCAGCTTCCGCACAACGATGGGTGAAGATAATTCAAAACGATTGACTTTTATGTTTGAATTTTTCCTTTCTGGAAAGCATGCACCATCCCCTTTTTGCAGGCAGGATGCCCTCGAACTCGTGCGAGATTTAGCTTACTGCTTCCCACCGAGATAAGGCTGCCGTTTGCGGAAGGAACGAACGCGCAAAGAACGGACAATAAAAAAATGCAAAAAATGCAAATTGAATGCTGCGGGAACACGCGGCCGACGTTCGACCGATGCGCGCTATACCGCGCGGTACGTTCGGCAGGGGCCTGACAGAGCAAAAGCGTGCATCGCTATACGGAGATCCGTGACGCGCAGGAAGAAACCCTTTTTGTGTGCCACCGGCCGGTCGAGAATGCAGTGGAATGGGAAGGGCTTGAAAAATTATCAAATTACATGCATCTTTGCACCGCGTACTCACCTTTCGGGCAGGCGATCGAACGATCGAGCGTGGTGTACGAAAGGTACGGAAGACAATTTCAAAACATAAAATCAAAGTGGGAAAACCAAACCGACCCCAACCCATGGAGAATCGCGACAATCCATGGTGCTCACTGATCCTGGCCGATATCTCGATGCACTGGGATGGGAGTAAAAATCGGTGTGTGGAAATTAAAATATTACCTTTCGGCTGCCTGCAACGTGAAACGTTACGAAACGTTCCGGCAATTGCCAGGGGCGATGAGGTAGCAGCAAGCGATGAGGCTAAAACGATTGGAGAAACAAATAAAGAAGAAATGAGTTTCCCGTTGCAAAGGAGCGGAAGCGGCAAATGGGAAGGCATAGTTTTGGGCACAAACTACCAGGAGAGAGGAACACCATCGATGATTGCTTTCCGTCCTCTGACGGCAAGGACACGGCGAATACGATCACGCTGTCGATGGAGTATCAATTAAGATGATGTTTTGGCTCGATCGGTAGCACAGTGATCTTGAGGAGATCTTCCAATGACATGAGTTAGATTGATAATGAAGCAGTTGAAGTTTTATTTTACAGGATTGTAAATTCATAAAACATTTTTTAGATAAATAAATTTAAAAAACAAAAGTTGTACATATTTATGAATATTCCCGCGAATCGAAGATCGAATTTTGAGTATGTTTTTGGTACAATTTTTGTTCATGAATTTAATATCTTTAGCTTCCATTATACAATCTGTCCCGATCCTGTCAACCGCTTGAAACAAAGTAAATTGTTGATCTGCTTTCATAGGCATAAATCATGGCCATGGCCATTGCGCCACGGCTATAGTTCGTAAAACAACACCGAAAACCATACCCAAACGAAGCGGTGCGAACAATTTTCCCATTCTGCGTTGACGGTGAGTGCCCCGCTGCCCGCATGTGAGTGAATGGAACGCAGACAAGCTGGCACTCACCCATGCCTTCTCGCTTATTTTACCGATCGGGCGAAGTTCGTGTCGGGTGAGGTGAGTTCCATTTTCAACACCCAGCCAGGGTGCGTGCGTGAAATTCCCGTTCGAACACAAGTTTCATTCAAAACTTCGACCGAGAAGGGTGCGCGCGTGCTGTGCGTTCGGGAAACCTTTCAGCGTAGTGATTTCGCGCCCACGAAACATTGTCGCGGTTCGCGCGAACCTGTCGTGTGCGACCTGCGTGTTTGACGGTGTGTTAGATGTTTGTTCCATCGATGGGTTGTCCTGTCGCGTGCTAACTTCAATTGCAGTGCTAACAAAGTGCCCAGTGCGTAGAATTGTGTGTTCCCAACAATACAAGATTGCAACAGCACGTGCAGCGTCGGAAAAGTGACGCGGGAACCGGCGCGCAAGCCAATGAAGGCCCGATAATGGAAATGGTTCTGTGCGTTGCCGGTGATTCAGTGGTGTGTCGCTCAGTGTCGTGCGTTCCGGCCGTGCCCGCCGCATTCCCGGTGGCTTTCCATTTTCCCGCCGTTTAGTGTTGTGGGCGTGTGTGTTTGTGTGCGTGCGTGTGTATGTGGAGTGCTCCCTAATGCAAGATGGCAACAATCGCAGCAAACGTATTGAAGCGCAGTCCGGTACGCGAATCGGCACCGCAGCAGCGTACGGTTCCGCCGGGTGAAGTGGTGGGTGGGATGGAACCGCTGGTGGTTGGGGTGGGGCCCGGGTTGTCCGAGGGAGGAAACGCCAAAAAGTGCAATGCCAAAGTGAGCGGTGCGTTCGGCCGAAGAAAAGGCAGTGGCAGTGGGCTCGAGGGGGGCCGCAGTGCCAAACCGTCCGGGTCGGCCCACGCACCGTCGGCCCACTCGCTGATCAACTACCTGTTCTATCTCATGTGCATCACCGCGCTCGGAGCTACCGTGTACTCCAATCTGCGCCAAACATACGTAGAGGATAAATTAAGTAGTTTAGTTAGTATCGAAGACCGGCTCAGCCTGCTCGAGGCACAGGTGAGCGATGTATATAGGAGGATCACGCTGCGCAAGATGGATGGTGCGGCGGCGGCGGCAGCAGTCGCGGCCGGCATGGTGGAGGAGGTGGAGGAGGAAAGCATGTCGGACGTGGTGCGGAAGATTTCGCACCAGATCGCCGAGTTGCCGCGAATGCGGCGCGACCTGTCCGCGCTCAAAGTATCGCGAAAGGATCGACAGGCCGCCATCCAGCAGATCGGCAATGAGTGCATGTGTCCACCAGGTAGGTGCCCCTAATCTTACTCAGTTTCTTCAATCAGTTCCTACTACGATGTAAATATTTAAAATGGAAAGGCAAACAATCCTTAATCTCTTTACCAAGACCCGGTGAGATAAAGTAAATCCTCTACCAAATTAGATCTATTGCGAGAAATTAAGTGCGCTGACCGGAAGGAACTGGTTGTGTTCATTCGGTCTCACGAACGTTCTTCCGAGAACAAAAGGATTGTGTCCAATGGCCGACGAGCCAAATGAAACCAATTGCCGGCACAAATCCAGCGAGCTGATAGCGTACTCTGTTTCGGACGACTTGAACCGGATGGAAGGGGGTTCGGTTGGAGCCGTTGGAGGCAGAGCAGAAGATGCTCTAATCCATTTGCTTTGTATCTTCATCAATGGCACCGAAAGGAAGTGGTGGCATGGGAATGTTATCCTGATTCCTGGCTTGTTTGAAGTGATTTTATCTTCTGATAACCGGTTAAAGAAACACCGGACATGCGACACGGAACGGAGTCGAAACGATTCCAAACAAAAGACACCATGTCCGGTGCCACAGACCCGAGCGGCCATTGCTTGTTTATCGTATCCGTGTCTCGGACAAACGGGAAGCAATGCACGTGCAAGAAATAGCACCGAGCACCAAGGACGGAGTGGACAGTATCGGACTATTAGAATTAATCACACTTATTAGCGCACCGAAACGGGAAAGCGGCAAGGACTGGCCAATCGAACTGAAACCAAACCGATTATCGTGTGAATGTGTGTGAAGTGCTGGAGCGGGATGTGGGCGGTGGGAGAATAGAGAAGAAAAGTGTCCATTTTGCCATCGGACACGACTGTCATCGACAGCCGTTGTTCGTTTCGGTTTGCTACGGAGTGCCCATTCCCGGCCGGATGAATGGAGAGAGGTGGAAAATTGATTTTTCCTCAAACAAAGAAGCATCCACCAGCTACCGAACGCCATCACAAGCCGGGTTTATCTACTTTTGTTTCTTTCGTCTCGTGTTTCATCGCTTCCACGGCGGGGCCCACTCGCCACCGTTGGGTCCCGCCGTGTCAGAGCCATCTTTCGAAAGGAACATGCTTACAATCGAGTGTTACAATTCTAATAAATCAAATTATCCGGAAACGATCGGAATGGTAGCGCTGGGTGCCGACACAACACAAAGGGCAACATGCGTCCAACAATGTCCTTCCGTTTCCGTTTCGCCCAGCCTGCCCTGTCGGACAAATAAACACACATTGTCACCCACACTCACAACAACACATAAATTTCTTTCCCTTCGAAGTTTTGGGGAGGGTGTCAGGATATCCGGCGAAGGGATGGGATGGGCTCGGTGGTGGACGCAACAGCCACGTTCACCCTGCTTGGAAGAAATCTGCCCGATGCTGGCAAGGGCAAGTCTGGGCTGTTGCTCGAACTGTAGTGCACGTCCGGAGACATGCCGCTTTGTGTGCCGAAGCGGACAAAATTCATCCCCAACCTATCGGGGGCAGGATTCGTGCAAAATAAGCACTCAATCTTCTAATCCAATAAAACCGACGACAGACTGAGGCATGATGGCACCAGCGTTACGGAGGTGGTTCAGAGAACCGAGAAAAACACAGTGCCCGTACGGTTGGAACACCTTTCGGGGTGTTTGCGGAGGTGGATTTTTGTTGCCGTGCGTTGTCAAACATTAGAGGTCATAAGACGTGAATTACAAACGCAGCAGTCGTAGGGCGAAACATTAACACGAACGTGATACAGCGCCAACGGAGAAACAGCAACGGAAGTTGTAATGAACGATTAAACGATTGGCAATTTGGTGTGTGCATGCGGAAAGCGCAAAAGAATAAGAAAGTCGATCAGCGGATAATTTGACGAGCGGCTACGAAATGGGGAAATGGGTTCGTGAGACAAGTGTTTCCTGTGCATGATCGTACGGTCAAAAAGCGGTTATGGTTATGGTAGACGGATGTTGCCGCAGCTGATAAATTATGTTTCAATCTTAACTTTTGTGTTGAAATTAATTTGAAAGTATTGCAAAACTATCCACTGTGGTAATCGGTATGTTATGATCATATATTCCGAGTGAATTTAATGAAATATTGAGAGGACCTATAGTTAGCTGATAAGTCTGTTTGTTTGTTTTATAACTGGGTTTAGATTTTACAACTTGTGGCTGATATACCTTTTAGAAAACAGAACTCATGACGAAGACAAAATTGAAGAATAAGGGAAGAACAATACTAAAACTTAACTTAATCAAGTGTTATTTATATTACAACAAATTGTATACTTAGCATAAAGTTTAATCGTATGCAAATTTTCAGAGATGATAATATTTAAAAGAAAATTATTGGACATAGGAAAGTATTCTGGGTATATTTTGACCGTGGTAAAGAGATTGTGTACAAGTGAAAGACTCTTAAAAAGAAGTTTCTGAAATTGGGTTTGTGTTCTTCTCAATATTCATTTTTGCAAGATTATACCGCTTTACGAAACCGCTTTAGACAAGATTGGGTCTTTCAAATAAGTGTAAAGTAATAGCTTCTTTATACTTTTTCTTGCTTGTAGAGCAAGGAATATAAATTCTGTAAAAAATCTTCATCTTTATCATTATCATAATTATCATTTGTTACTAAATACATTAGAATGTTTGATACTGTTTTTATAACAATTATTGTTGTTCAGATAACAAATGATTTTGCGAATATTTAATTTTATTTCCTTCATATTTAATTTTCTATAAAAATTCGCTGAAGAATAATTACAAAGTCTTGGAGTTTCTGACGTTAAAAATGGCAACCAATCCCGAAGCACTCTTACCGATTAGATCACCAATTTTGACATCGACAACTTTATCGATTCATTGCTGTGCTGCAGTGCAAAAGCTGAAACAGCCATCAGGAGAAACGAATAGCCATCAGCGCTCCGTGCGTGCGTCCGAGGCGGGACCCAGATAAATCACAAGCAATTAATCAACGATAGCGCAGCGAGTTTGCCGCCGCACAACTTTATCTAAACACCAGCATCACGTCGCGGTCGCGAGCCCTTTTTGCCCGGACGAGATGCGTGTTTACGCTTAGATTTCTGCACCGAAGGACCGGATAATTTGGCTTGCGTGCTTTTTTTTTTCAAATGCGAGTTGTTGAGTTTGTTTTTTTCTTCTGGACGTCTTTCGTCTATTTCGTGCTGCGGGCAACGGGTCTATTGGTTCGTTTTGCTATGCCAAACCAAACGGTGCACCTGTGAAGTCCGGTGGTCCATTGGGATTGTGCCTAGGTGTTGGTGATTGAGTTTGTTTTACCGTGGGTTTTTTTTTCGCACACGTTCGTAATTCATCTCCTAGGAGTCTCTATGCTTCCGGACGAGCTTCCGATTTTTTTTTGGGGCAGAACCTACCAAACGATGAATCAAACGAGCTGGCAGGGATCCGCTTTTTTTGTTTTGTTTTTGCTTTTCGGATTTTTCCTGCCACTCCACACCTGATTGTTAACTTTTACGTCTTTTTGTCGGTCCATTTCGGGACCTTTTATTTCTCGTGGAGCGGTCAGGGAATGGATTGAACCGCAACACGCCGGCAGCTATTCGACGACGAACTTCCGATCGAAACACGGTCCACACGTTCGTGCCGGTGCCATGTGCTCGAAAAAGGGTAGCACTTCCGTTTGCGAAACCCGTGCCCGTGTGCGGATGTGTGCTAGGGATGGTTTAGGCAAAAGGTGGTGTGAGATGGGTTTTTTTTTTCGTCTGCTTTGCTGTTTGTTGTTGTGATCGAGTACACCGTTGGCCCCTTTACGACACCAACGAGCGTTAACCCACGGGAGATCGAGCAAATGCCATGAATGGACGAACCGTTACCCGCAACGATTGGAATGGAGGCATTCCCGGCATCGGAAGGTCCTGTCGAAGCCGGACCAACTGGCAAGCAGGAAAACTGCAAAAACAAAAACAGAAGTCGTAAAACGCAACCAAAGCATCAGCGAAAAGCGGTACAGCATTTTCACCATTGACCGGTAGATCGGTTATGACGGTGACGAAAAACTGTTGAACAGCTCAGCACTGGCGATAAGGGTGATTGGAACGGAGGAACCCCAAAACAAATACACTTTACGAGACGAAAGTTCACCAATTGGCTGGCAGTGGTGGTAGTCTCAGCAAACGCTGCTGTACCGAAATTGTTGCCCCGCAGACTTTGGTTATCTTTCCGCTGTGGGGATATCGCAACCTGAATAAAACATAGATAGCATCACGAAGGGTAAGGGTGCAGACAAGGCTATATTGGCCTGTCATTGGCTCCATTTAATTATTATCACCATTTTAATTATGGACATCCGAGCACGCCAGCGGGATAGCTTTTACATCGTTCGTTACCAAATCACGTTGAACAATAACATTCCGTTTGCGTACGGCCAGGCAGTGCGTTACACAGGCAGCGATTAACTGGATTGGTTTAAATTAAATCCATGTGTATAATGCATTGAGCGGTCCACTACTCAAAATGTATGTTTAAAATCACTCTTTCGGGTAAGCTCTACAAGCTTAGAGTTTGACATGAGTACCTCGACGTAGAGAATTACTACCGCTGCTACTAATAAATTGACCTCTCAGTATACATACCCACAGAACATCCTTTAAGCTTTATTTTCCTGGCGGATTTTTTCCACGCCAACAGTAACTTTGTTGCTAAACCATATTTAATATGAATTACGCGCTACTGCCGTGCATAAATTTTTGCTCGCCCAATGCTCAGTCAACACTGTGTACGTTCGCGTCCCATTTGCAGTACAAATCGCAAATACCGACTGCCATGCTGCACCATCACCACCGCTCATCGCCGATGCGGCACAAAGGTACCGGGGGTTTCGGAAGTGAATGCTGTCTGTGCGGCAAATCATATCCATGGGTGGTGCCTGGCCACCAATATATACCGTGGGTGTGTGTGTGTGTGTATGAGAATGTTTTTTTTTATTCGACCGGATTTGCTGCTTTACATGCGGCGCTGGTTTGTTGGTACTAACCCCGTGTAGTGCGCTGGCAGCACTGGAGATGGGTGTTCCGTGAAGTCGGCAAAGCGAATTTGCCCGTTTGTTTTTATTAGCTTCTATTTTAGTATCCGTCCCAGGGCAGGGTCCTGCTGCGCAGCTAAGCCGAAGTGAACAATTCAATTTGCGTACACCGAGCTCGAGGGTAGTCGGGTTTTTTTTTCGCCATCCTGAGCTCCCCGCCTGACGTTTTGTCCACCCGAACGCAAAGTCGACGGAGCTCGGCTCAATGATGTAAACGATCACGCGGCAAAATCGGCATTCCAACTGTGCAAAAAGTGCGCTGCGCCTGGGTAAAAAGGAAGCGCGGCTGGGAGTTTATTAACGGGCGACAACATCAACAACAACAACAACCACGGGACAGCAAAAATCGCATACTTTATGAACGACTGTCAAACCAGGTTATCGTGGTACATGCGGAAGGATTTCCTGTGGCCGTATAATTGAACAGTGGTCCAACGTTCTCCGCCAAGGTGCGGGGGCTCCCAGAGCCATGGACGATTTTTAGGAGTAGCTTTGTACGGGTGTACCTTTTTTTTTCATTCGCCCTTGCTGTTTTGTCTGTCCAGCACAGTACAAGCTCATCTATCTTGGTTTCGTGATGTTTGCCGCAAAAACAATGCCATTTCTCCCCGAGGGTTCTTCAGAGGATTCGGTGGAAAACCTCGGCAAACGACACACAGCAGGGTCAGGGGGAAAAACGAGTTAGGCTGCGGACGAGTGGAGTGGGGGCAACAAAAAAGGATGACGATCTAAGCCCAGCGGGTGTACATAGTTGGAAAAACAAAAGCCCACCAACATCGCATCAGCTCGGTTTTGGTTTTCTTCGAATGCAAAAAGGAAACCCAAGATAACATCTCCCGACCCCGTGCGAATGTCGCGTTCGATGGAACGGTTTGGGAAAATTGTGAAACCAATGCATGGTGCATTGAACTGGTGGAATGTTTTTTTTGTTTTCACATGATGCCTTATCTGACTGCACCACCCGGACCATTCGCGAATGGTGCTGAGTGCACTTATTCATTGGCGAAAAAGATTGCCCGAGATGGCTTCTTTCGGCATTTGACACCACTTGAATTTACTATCCGCCCCGAGACAACGGCATGACAATTTCCATGTTGAAAATGTCAAAAACACTTTCAACGTTACGGCGTGCACACTTGTGTGCACATCTTCTGTGTGCATACAGCTGCACGGCACTGTCTGGAAGGAAAAACGATTAAAGGATTTATTTTGAAAACATAAACCACGGTTGTCTGCTCAACAGATCCTTCTCGATTGGTTGTACAATTGCTCTCCTCGCTTTGCCATGCTCCGTTTTCAATCGGCTCCCCGCTTTGCTTGATATATTCATTACAACTTTGCGACTCCACCGGATGATCCGCAAACCGTTGCTTCTCTCCGCACTTCACATGAATTCCGGTGGTGTGCGACAGCATCTCGAAACCGTCGGCGAATAATTTATGACGGTTTAATGAGTGTCATAACGTATTTTATCGCCTCGAAGTGTATTTCTGTGCACGATGAAGCTATTTATATGAGCGGCCCCGTACGCACAAGGGCGTTGCAACAGGAGTGACAACTACATCTTCTTGTCACGGATTCCAATTCCGAACTGGAAGCAGTCGCATGTGTTATTAGCCGTAATTAAACGTTTATTTTATTTTCGTGCTTTGCTCTTTCAGTGCACGAGAATCGAAAGCGTTGCGTGTTTCGCCCGGCGGATTGAACTCGGAGGTCTCCTCGCAAGACTCCCAGCGGTTCGTACGCTGAGCGCGCAAAAGAAATCCTGCTGATTGCTGCGCAAAAATGTCGGTCCCGAGTCAGCAAATGTGAGTTAAATGGCGGGGCCATTTTGTTTGCCGCCAAACCCCCCCCCTAGTTCCCATCCAAACGTCCGCACGCTGATGAGTTCGGTATCGTTTCTTGCGCCTTTCGTACCTTACACTTGGTGTCGTCTCACGTGAACGTCTCCGCCGTGTGATGCCGCATCTTCCAGCCGACCACAATCTCACATCTCCACAGTGGAACCAGTTTTAACCTTATGGAACCCCCCGAGGACAAGGACAGATCGGTAGGGCGGGGAGAATATTGGGGGATGAAGAAAATTGCTTCCCGTGTGTGTGTGTGTGTACTCGGTGTCAAAACAAATCTGAGCCGCCGAGAGTGCGAAGAATTAAGAAATCACACATCACAGCTCTGTTTGGTCGGCAGGTTTTCGAGCTGGAACCTCATAGCGTTCCTGCGTTGCTCTCGGTTGCTCTCGTTCTGGAGGACACCGCGGTGCGCACATGAAGCAGACGCACGGCGGGCGGTGTTGATGAAGGTGGTGATGATGATGATGATGTTGTCGGCCGCAGTGTGCTGACGAAGGAAGTTGATGGAAGTCCGCACACGTACCATCGTGCGCGTTAATGTAATCGCCGTCGAAAAGTGTTGTTTTGACGTGTGCTGGATATGACCCTCAGATTGGACCATTCGTCCTTTCGCCTTTGTGCGCGAACCGGTCCCCTGTGGCCGCGTGTAAATGATCACACCATCTCCCCGCAGCTACAGTGCAACGTCAGCCGGGCAGGCGATGACAGTACCGGGAAACAACGAACACCCACGGCGGCATCACTCCTGCGTCAGGTGTGGGATGTTGCTGGCGTGACAACGTCCTGGCCGGGTTTGGTGGAACTGAGCGTTCAGGCGAATTTGTGCACCCGTTTGTGTCTAAATTGTGGACATTATTGGACGGTACTTACGCTTCCAGTATTCGCCGATGGAGTCTGGTATTGCCGGGATGACATCAGAGATTCCGTTTGACATACATTCGCGGTGCGCATGCATTGACGTTTATAAGGTTGGCAAATGATTATTTATCACTGCATTACCTAGTCAATGTGAAGAATAACGAATGTTTATTAAGCAACCGAATAAATGGAGTTAAGCGTGCTTTAAACTTTGTATTTTATTTGTAAAGTCGCCACACCTACACAACTCCACGAGCTCCTCAAGAAATCCTTATGCATTATTCATGAAATGGTAGTAAACTCTCAATATTATGCAATATCTCAAATAATGTGCACGAAAACAAATAACACTCAAACGCATCCTTGCCGTAACGGAAAGCAAAGGTTTATTTTTAGAACGATCAAGTAAACGCTCGCTATGCCACATATGGAAACTTTTCAAAATGGCCACTGAAGAACTGAAGATAAATAATCTCCGGCAGAAACGATATCTCTTGCATCAGCCGGTCAGATGTATATTGCCGTTTTGTTTTTTCAATACTCTTTTGCCTCCAAATAGCGGCACGATAGCACAATTCTCGCCCGCATTGACTCAAAATGTGAAACCGTAAAGCGTTATCGATTTCTCGCTCATCATTTATCATCGCTCAAACATATCCCACAAAATAGGTTGTACCATCTTCGTCGGTTATCTCGGTTCGGCTTTTTTTTCCATCCCTCACCAGAGCCCTGGAAATCCCCAGCGCAAGCAAACCCAACAGCAAATGGACCTTTGGTCCTGCCGCAGCAAACGAAACGTGGGCCGACTTTTCACCGGAGAAAGAGAGAGAGAGGGAGAGTGGATAAGATAAACAGCTTGACGATCTGTTCGAGGAAGGGACCCGGGAACATTTTCTCGGCGCGTGGAAACACTCGCTTTTGACCGACCGTAATTTTCCGACTCGAAACTGCTACGACCGGTGTGTGCGTGTTTGTGTGTCACACTATTTACTACCGCTAGCGCGTGTCCTGATGGTTGATGGTTTTCCGTAAGAATTGCAAAGGGGTTTTTTGAACTTGCGTGTGTATGTGTGTGGTTTTTTTTTCATTTTTTACTAAAGCTTTCACCATTGGGCAAACGAAAACCGCAAAGTGGCACCGAACCAACATGTCACGGTTGAGGGCTACTTGTCCGAGGGTTAAAATAAACATTGGCCTTGGCATGGTCACAACTACACACACACACATATGCTTGGAAATACATCGAAAATGACCCGAACGAGAATGGCTTTTGAATATTTCTTTCCGGTGCGAAAAACGAAACGAAAGCTGCGCTGCGTTCAAATGCCACCGACCAAAAAAAGAAAAGGAAAAACCAAACCCACTCACAAATATGACAGACTTCCCATTTTCATCGGATTCTGTGAGTGGTTTACGGTGGACCCCTCGGGATGGATGGTGGGCGGACACGGGTACAATGGAAGTAATATGTTTATTCAGTTACGGCTTTCGGGGGTACGTTTCTTCTATTTCTTTTTCGTCCTAGAATGCCATGTGTGACACCAAACTCAAGGGGTTCGGTAACATGAGAGCGACCTACGGCCACCCTTACGGCAATGTCACAAAAAGGTTGCGGTGGTACCACGTTCCTTGGTGAGTTCCCGAAAATTCCGTCGCCCAAAGCCACCAAACAAAAGATCACCGCTTCCCTGTGACCGGTGTGTGACTTCTTCGGGATGCTGACTGCCCCTGGAAGGTGCCTCCCCAAACGGAAGGGTGACCCCCAATGCTGGAAACAGTCACGCAACTCCCCGTACATGCAGCAGGGAAGCGGCACGTTTATTTGACATAAATTTATCTATAAACATGAGGAATGTAAATAGGAGCGGGGTGCATTCGAGTACGGGTCAGGATGGCCACCATCTTTTCCTTCTTTTGGTTTCAGTTTTTTCGGACGGGTTGAAGTAAACGGCATTGGTGATTCGTTGCAGGTGAAGGCAGGTGAAGTTGAGTTGGGCTATGCTACCGAGCATAGCAAAAGTACCGATGCCCGGGCTTCAACTCCACACGTACACACGTGCACCGACTCATTTCTCGGTGTGCATTCTCGTCTATGCGCTACCACTGGGCCGCTGTTGCGCTCTTGCTCTGCGATCACTTTTTCTTTATCGCGTCTCGATGCTAAAGCGCCTTCCTGTGTGGTCTCGATGGTGGATGCAGTGGCAAGTGCATGTGCATGTGTACCGTGCCCGTGTACCCCAGGCCCAATATCATGATCGTAAGCCACTTGCGAATACGGTCGTTCCGTTTGCCTCGCTTTCGAAAACTCCACACACGGCACATTAGGAAAAACGTCATAGAACAAAAGCATAAGCCAGTGTTAGAGTTCATATTCTTCTGCCACATTACTGGCAATTTGTTACGGATCCGTGCGTGCCCGCTGGTAGTTCCGGGGGGAGAAGAAAGTGATGGGGACCAGAAGGTGGAAACAAGGGGGAAACCTTCAGCAAACTGGCAAAAACTGTGATCGTGTGGGCTCCACGTAGACTGCGGGGGCATCGGCTTTCGGTGCTGTTGTTATGCCCATCCGTCCAACTCGCCCACCCCCTGTTGGGGCCTGTTTGGGGTGGGCAGGCAAAAAGGAAGGAAAAATTTAATAAATGGAGCATCTGCACCGAAACCGACAGGTTTTGGGCCCCGAAGCATAGTGCCGGAGCGGTGCGAGGCACATTGCGTGGCATCGTGAAACACCGAGCTAGAAGCATTAGGTTCACGGTGGGCGAGGAATGTATGTAAAGAAACGACAACAACAGCAACAGAAAAAAAAGGATGAATACAAATGATTGTACTTCGTACCGCATGGCCATGTGTGGGAGAGGATCTGTCTTTTTTGCACTCTGCTATGTGGCATGGCAGTCCGTACTTTTCCTACATGCAACATTTATGAGACACACGGGAAAGGAAAATGCTTTTGCCTGTGACGGATGAAAGTTATGTTTCGATCAAACGGATATTTCTTTTTGTTGTTCATCAAATTATGCTACTTAATGCCAATGCATCTGTTTATGGCATTAACTTGGTCAGGTTTTGTATGTGTGAGGGATGAGGTTCGCTATAACAGCATTCAACTTCACCTCGGCTAGCGTCGATTTTATGCCCTCACGGCCCCAAAAGCAATTCCGCAACGAAATTGTACATCCATTTCGCTGGTAATGGTACATCAGAACGAATTGTCTCATTCCATGATGATAACAAAAAAAAAATAACCTTTTGCAAGGTAAAAATACAATCTATGGGTCCCCGGAGTGCCATATAATTTCGTTTCGCTTTTCGCAAATTAAACGCAAACCGACCGATTTCAGCAATTTTCCGTTTTTATGTACAAGATGTGAAAGACGTAGCGACATCTCGAGCCCGAGAGCTAATTTAGCTTGCCTTGACGCTATATTTGCATCTTTCGAATGTTGTGTAGATAATCGGCCCGGGTTTTGTTCGATTCGTTTGCCAACCGTTGCCCATTTATTGGACCTTTGGTTCGCTGTGTGTCTAATTGGTGCGCAATGTTTGATGTTTCGTTTCGGCAATGCAACGGTACACGATGTTTATCCCGTTCGAGGCGAACGGCTACGGCTGCTCGGCTGTAGACCTAATGCTTTCCCAGAGATGCCAGGATGTATCATCTTATCGTTCATCTTCCTTTCCCTCCGATTCGAATCCGCCCGGCAATGGGGTGGAATTGAAATGCAAAGCCATTCAAAGGTGGCCCGTTGGAGGTGGGTGTCTTGTTTTGGCGTCTGATTTTCCGACCCTCCGACACGATTCCCTGCTTACTGATGTCCCTACCCGAAATTAGGAACATTGTTGCTCTCGTTGTGCCCTTCGTCACGATAATGGAATTTCAATTTCCCAGCGAAATGAGCTCCGACAGAAGTAGGAATGTCTGGCGTCCGTTTGATCCTATGGCAACCTGTTTTCATTATTGATACAACAACGAAAAAATAGCTACGGCCAATCTAAGCCGTGCCGTTTCGGTACCGAGACAATTCGCTGGCATTTTCTTCCCCCCGGCGAGCCCGGACACTTGAGAAAGCCTGTCCCCACACCAGACAAAAGCTCAACGCTAAGGAAAGATCTGTCCTGCCGCGGTATCGCTTCGACCCGTGAACAAAGACTAAGACCCCCCTGTCAAATGGGGTTTCGAATGTTTTATCTCGAGTTCGGCGAGATTGGGTCGTCGACTCCCAGAGCACTTTGTGCCTGGCCGATGCCCAGAAGCTGGTCCAAGTAGCTTATCTATCATAATCCGCCACGTTCGGTTCGGTCGCAGGACGCGGGCGTCACATTCCATCCGTCTGTCGATTATTTTCTCATTTGCATTAATTTCTTCAATATGCGGCCCCGGCCGGTGCACCGCGTGAACTGGGGGGAACGCTGGCAAACAAACCATCATTTGCAGACGGCAACCGATTGACATTCTAAGCCGCTTTCGGAGAGTGTGTCACTGCATTAGAGTGCTTTTCGGGTGACGTTCGATATGGAAATGCAAACGGGCGATGGAGATAGGCGATGCCACACTGTTGCAGATCGAGCTTCGAGTGTCGGACTGTGGCCAGAAGAAAAGCAGCTTTTCCAAACCTCCCCGAACTTCGTCAGTTCGCGCTGCGGTAAAGTTTCCGAGTTTGGTCCGCTGCCACTGTCAATCGAAGGGGAAACCGGAGGACACGGGAAACGGGAGCGAAACTAGGATCTTAAGCGAAACATTGGCTTTTCGGATTGTTTTTCCCACTCCGCCAACCAAGCCTTCATCGCACGATGATGATTCTTTGCAAAGTGTCATCTGCGTAACAGCTGGTTGGGTTGACGAACGGAGGGTATTGGAGGTGATGGCACGTCGATCGGTAGCGCCAACGGAACAAGGCAACATAAAGAATGTCCTTTGAACGTCCTCGTCGTGTGCGTGATTCAGAGAAGTTTCGTTCGCGCGTGGGGGCTGGACGCAAATGTCAAGTGTGGCTGGCTGCGGGGTCGTTGGCGTCAAACGGGTCAACCGGGGATCGGCCGCGTGGTAACAACAAACGAGGCAATATTTTTTCTCCCACCGTTCGTGGCTCGGGTGTGCTAAATCTTGCGACCGAGACTTTGTCGTTCGTGCCGAGATGAGAAAAACTTTTCACAGAATCGCCACCCGTCCCCGACGGGCGTCCGCAGAAGGAAAATGTCCGAAGACGCTGGAGTTTGGAGACAAAGTTTGCTTCGCTGGCGAGCTTGTTGCAGTGTGCCTAGTTGTGCCAGCGGCAGACCGCCTAACCGTTGGAAGTTATTGCATCTGGTGCGCTCCCATCAATTGGATTGCCAACTGTTTCTCGCCCCCAAAACAGTAGCTGACCGTTGCAAACGCAAAAGTTTGCCATACTGTGGTACAGAATGTGTTTGAAACGATATAAAGGATGCGTTTTTTTGGGGGTTTGCCCTGACCACCGAAAACCACCGTGGCACTAATTGAGCAATTCATAACGCATTCGATGGCCTCGGTGCGCCCGGAGTCCTCTAATGAGCGTGTTTAAATACCGACCATCCGACACGCTGCGTGGCTGCGTGGGACAATTTTCACAACCGACACAGAGCCTAACCGACCGTACCTTGTCAACGGTGGTTAGTGCCTTAAAGGGACTATTTTCGGAAATGGGTTCGATCGATCGGGAACTCTTAAAACTTTTCCACTCTCGAGATGTATCTTTTTGCGGAAAAGTTGCTCCCGATGCTGCGGGGGAAAACTTCCTTATTTTTTCGACCCCATTTGCATAACCTTCGTGCCGGGCGTGTCGGTTTTGGAGCAAAAAAAAAACAGACACGGAAGACTTTAAAAGAAATTAATGAACCGCCAACGGTTTTGCCAATCGGTCGATGGACGCGCATCCTACCAACGCATCGGGGTTTCATCGGGGAGTTTTGGAAAACCGTTCGTTAGAAAAATAATCAACCGGAAGGGAAGCAAATGGCGAACAACGGTTAGCCCACGCAAATGACGTAACGACCTCGGTCACTTTCTTCTACCCAAACCGTACCCGTGCGGGGTGTTTCATTTACATTGCGCAAAGTATAGGGCGCTGCGGGCAAATATCGATGTTCTTCGAACAGAACAACACAAAAATACACACGCAACGCCACTGCCACAAAGGAAGCTGTTGTGTTTCTTTATTTTCTCCAACGAGGCGTAAAGCGGTGAGGTCTACCACCATCCAAACCACCACCTTCAATTTGGGGGGGTGGAGGTTGTGGGCTGGACTGGACAAAAGGCTGGCAGAACTCTGGGCCCCGGATGGTACAATTACATGACCCTAAGCACTCAAATGAACTGCACGTCCCCGACGAGACAGGCTGCAATCGCTGCATCGGATGGGTAGAATTCGTTGATTGTGCCTCAATTATACGTTGATTATTCGAAGTTTCTACCCCTGTTTGGTTGGAATTGCGTGAGGGAACAAAGGGGTTGAAAACAGGTTTCGGCAACAAGGACCAGCAGGAGCCTTGTTTTTTTCTTGTGTGTGTCTGTGTGGTACAGGACACAACCGAAAGGTGGCTTCCGATTGCCTGATGTGGTGCTGATTGCTTGATGTACGCGAAGGTTTTTATATGCACCGCACACAAATGCATGCACCGCACAGCTTTACACGACTTGTGTGTCGATGTGTGGCTAATAATACATTTTCGTACCCCTTTTTTGCACACACTCACACGCCGACAGCTCCATTCACAGTTGCACATTTTCCTTGCTGCGTTTAGGTCCCTTTTTAAGAGTCGGTATAAATAGCATTATGTTTTGATGTGTTTATGAATGAGACGGAATGGAAATGCAGCATGAGGCGCATTATTTATGTACGGTAAACAATTATTATTGCAGGCTAGGAAATTGCACGTTCCACAAAGAGGACGATAAATATTTATTAAACGACGCACCTAATGGAAAGTGTAATAACGTGACGAATCGCTTAGTGAAACGTTTGCATTGTATTTGAATCGCAATTTAAATTACGAATAAAGTAATCAAATAGGAGTTTGAAAAATGGCTAAAATTTATTATTATGTAACACGTTTATCATCAATACGAAAGTATTTTATGGGGTATTATTAGTTTTCTTTTAGTTTTATACAAATTCACTTTTTAAAACATTCCAATGTGGTACTTTAAAATTTCTAATTTCAGTAAATAATTTTCCAAATAGTTTTGTGTTTGATGAATCTTATGAGAATATAAATCTTAAGTAAAAAGTCATTTGTATCGTGAGTCGATTCTTCGATTCGATAAGTCGATTCTCTTTGAGTCGAAGCTTTAAGAATTATTAAAAGTTCGTGAATCATCAATAGTTCGTAACTTTTTCGACATTCCTGAATATCTTGATATTTTAAGAATCTTCAACAATCTATAAATTTTTGATAAATCATGACTTGCTGAACATTATTGGAGAACGTGATGACCATTCACGATTTGCAGAAGGAAATGTCTTGAAACGAATATGAATTGTATCTCACATTAAGTTACTTTTAAAAGTAAGCAATTCGGCCTAGCAGTCCTTATTGAATAAAAAAATGATTTTCTGACCCTTTAGTGATTCATGACTATTTGGAGATTTTTTAACCTCTAACCGTGCAAATAGACATGCAGCGATTTTTCTCAGTGAGACATTTCGCAATGCTATTCGATGAAATGCGATGATAAGTTCATATATAAAAAACGGCTTGTCGATGTAATTATTTGACAGCCTCAGTAGGCGCTGAATGGTCTCCAATGAGAAATGGGATTTTTGCAAGATTGAGCTACTTTGCGAAATTTCGCACTGAGAAAAATCGCCGCATGTCTATTTGCACGGTAAGGATTTATGATGTTTTGCGGTCATCAAGAAGTACAAGAAATTGTATACAAATGTGATTTTGTATAGTTTCGTATGAGTTGTACAATAAACTCGATGAAATGATGCGAGGCAAACGATGATCGTGCAAGGCATTAGTTCAGCAAAATTCCTGTAAAAAAATCACCATGGATGTTTTGTATTCTGTAAACATTATACATATACAGAAACCTCAAAACTTCATAAAAATAGAATCCTTGCACCCTTTAATATCTGCATATGAAAATGAGACGTACAGATTTAGAGTCATTCATTCGCAATAAAGCTTGATTCAGATTCATGAATCTGCATGCAATTCGCCCTACTCTTTCTCTGTGTCTGTCCAGCTGTAAACTATCTAAACCAGTGTGAGCGGCATCTTTGTGCTAACCGGAATGTTATCATTCTGCTCTGATTATTTCACACACCCAAAAAAAAACTATCTACACTCAAACACAAACGCCCCGTTCACGGCACAATCCATCACGAAGCATATTAAACATCGGACCGACATTTCAATTTTCCCGTCCGGTGTTCTATTTTCGAAATCAGCATCACATTTGTGTGTTCACCGTTTCCATCAGCCATTCCTTTCCCGTCCGGTCGTTGAGCCTTGATACTTCCCTGAACCTTGAGCAAGGTTGGCCGGTTGGTGGGTTTTGTTTGTTTTTGTCGGCTGATTTTTGTCCGTCTTGCGAATCGAATGGATAAATTTTCCTTCACGTCACTCGCTTGGCTAATACGTACGAACGATCGATCGATCGATCAGTCAAGCTGCATGGTCCGTGTTTGGGAGGAGATTTCCATCGAGAATAGGAAGAGAAAATTGCTTTCTAATGAGGTTGGCATGGAAATTGTTAGTATTGCACATGGCGTTGTTAATTGTATTAAGCTGGCCCATTTAAACCCGTGTAGAAGCTAAATGTGACACGACGGATCCAGACACAGCCAGACAGGCGGGCCGATCGTTCGTCTGTGCTGGGATCGAACGGACGCTGTGCGGTGTGCGGTGTCATTTTTCATGTACAAAAACGATTTCCTCGAGCAACATGTTGCATGTGGTATCATCGCGTTGGCAAAAGGCATCGGCAAAAAATTAGAAAGAGACATAAAAACCCCGTCCATCTCATGTGACGTACAGCCCGGGAAATGATCTAACTCCGCTACGGAAGGTGCCAAACGCAAAGAAAAACCATCCCTTCTGTGAGTGCGGGAAAATTGAATTTTGTGAAAATCAATGTCCTCGTGCTAGACAGTTTTGACCATCGGTCGTGTTCGGTTTAGCATTGTCCACCCACGAAAATCTGCCCCGAACGACGTCATCATCATTATCAGCGTCGCTCCGGTCCCCATTACGATCGTTCGTGTCTACATCTGCATCTTAAAGCAAAGCACACGGTGGGATGTCTGTTCGCCTGACAGCTCTGTATGTTTCATAAGCATGAGCCACAAAACCGTGCTCAAACACATCTGGAGGATTCGAATTTCAATTTCACTCTCGCTAACCGCTAACCCACGTTTGGAGGTTAATATGACACGAAAGTGGAGCCAAATTTCACATCACATTAGTAGCTAAAAAGGGGAATACACATCCGTGCATTTAGCTGCCGGTG
Source organism: Anopheles moucheti (assembly GCF_943734755.1). NCBI lineage: Eukaryota > Metazoa > Arthropoda > Insecta > Diptera > Culicidae > Anopheles > Anopheles moucheti. The sequence goes on from NC_069140.1 coordinate 27,184,190, forward strand.
GACGTTGAAGGGCGAATAGATTTTCCTGCTAAGGTTTTAGCCGCAGCGTACGAGAAGCGAATAGATAACTAATAATTGCATCGATACTGTAATTATGATTGCGAACTAGGGAGGACCCCGACCGGACCGGACGGATGCGTCGTAACAGTGGCCCAGACACCAGAGCGATCTTTTGCTTCGGGTGGCTTTTTGTGAAATGAGAGACTAATTGAACGCAATTTGATGACCAAATTGGATACTTTCACAGGAACGTATCGAATTGAATTTGCCATTAGTTATTGCTTCAAACGTCATACAGTGCTACAAATTTAATATTAAATTTAGCGGTTCCAACCACTACGGATGCAGCACAAAAATAGGCAGCTTAATGAAGTTCCCAGTAATAATCAGCATACTTATTGTTGCAAAATAGACACTGATGTGCAGACATGCGATCAAATATTCCACCCGCCATCGAGCACCGGGAAGTTATTCCTGACGTCCAGATGCCCTTCATTAAATGCAGTGTGAAATTCGATTTCCCGAACTTTTGTGCCACTTTTCCATTCTGCAGAGAGAGAAAAACACACTTCTACCCCCAAACAAACCACCCCATAATTGACAGAACAGGGAATAGAGTTGGATAAGGGACGCCGGGACGGTTCGCTTCCCGAGAGGCGGGAATTACAAACATTTATGATAATAATGCATTCCTAATGGGATGGTAATGATGAAATATCTATGCACATAATCAGATCAGTGTGCGGGTGTGTGCTGTTGTGTGATATGAGTGACAGTCGCAGCCCGACGCGGGAAGTGAACCGACGCGACGGTGGTGCGATCTTGTGCGGAACTATAACCCGAAGACAAATGTGGGTTTGATGGTAATACAAACTTTATCAGAATCTCTGGCTTTCCATCCATTGCTAACAAGGGACCAACTTTGGCATAATTCTTGATTCGATTCGGGTAGCGCTTATCTGGCGCGCTCACATTTCCGCCCGGTTCCGGGTTCCGGGCCGCGAGATTGTGGCGCTGACGTTGATTGTCCTTCGTTTGTCGCTCCGGTAAAGGTTATAAATATCGTGTGTCCTGCAATTTATTACGCTCATTTCGCTCCACTCTGCTCGGGAACGTGCACGCTCTGCACGCTTGATGGGCGACACAAAACCACCACACACGGCCACAGGACAACCCCCACAGGGAACGGTCCATAGGGAGGGGATTTTTAGCTGCTTCCGGCAACGATCCTTACACGATCCGGGTCGCCGAGCGCATCGCGTCATGCAGTGTGAAGAGAGTGTAATAAAACCACCGTATAAGTGCACAAAGGGTCCACTGTCATCCTCACGGTCATCCGCTATCGTCGGGATTCGCTCCACAGCAACCAGGGAGTCAATCCTTTCCCGGGGTTGGCAGAGATGATGGTGGTGATAATTTTCTGGTTTTTTGAATTTTGATTGAGATTGTCGTGCTGGGTTGGACACCATCACCGGATCACCGGCCTGGGTAGAGGATAAACAGGGTGTGCGCTCTAGGAATGGAAACCATTCAGTGTCGAAAGCATTCCCACTCCATCGCTTGAAGCACTTGAATGCAATCGAATTTCGATGAAAATGCAAATACATGCACTCCATCACGGAAGACCACTTTCTAGAATCTCATCCCGGTGAGCGGTGGAAAATCCGGGGTGTGAGATGGAAAATCGGATGCCTTTCGAGAATGGGGAAGAATCCGGGTCCGAAATGGAACAGGATATTCCACAAGCGCAATGCTGCAAATGGCAGGTTTGACTATCAAAAGGTGTTTTTTGTTTCCCTCCCCCCGGGTTTGCTTCACCAGTTTTCTCAACCACTCTGTCATGCTTTTCCGATCTGCGGACAGTTGAGTGGATCAGTTGAGTTGCTCTCTAAGTCTGATGTTGCTTCAGGACGCCACCCAATCCTTCCACCCCCTTCGTTCATTCACGCTTGGACTGATGTGCCCATAAAAATGGGGTTGTATAAAATTGGTCGCTCGGTGCATGGGACGTGTGTACCCTTTTCACGTCTTTTGGGCGTGATTCAATTTCCGGACCAAAGATTTTTGTTCCATTCTTCCATTGGCACGATCGATCCAGTGTTCGCACGCGGTGGGGAGTTTTACTTTTTACTTGGCCAACCAGCCAAGGAATCCTGAGTTGTGGTTGGCGCTGACATCGCCCAAATGTCACCTCCCGAACGCAAGGTGACAAATGAGTTTTGTCGATTTGCTACAAATTAATAAATAAATCTTTCTGCTACACGGCGACTAGTGGGTGAAGAAAAACCGACCGAAAACACCAAGATGTTCTGCGGTTCTGTTAGTGGTGAGGTGTTTTGGCACACTGTAGAGCGTTGCTACCGTACCCAGAACGTGGTTTTCCATTTCCACGGGCCGTAAACTTTGTGTCCATGGGCGCACATTTATCATTTCCTCGTCTCGCGGGTGTCGTAGTTTTATGGTCGCGAACGTGACACGCTCGCGCATAGTGTTTCGGTGACGATGTTCCGTTTTTGCCCTCCCACCGTTTGGCAGTTTTCACACATCTGAGACGAACGTTCGGGTTCGTTTCAACCGACGATATGATGGGGACATATTTCGTTCATAATGGAAATGGGGATTCTGTGCATTTTCTTACCGAGGATATTCTTTATGTGAGCTGAAATGTTTCTCCATGTTTTTTTTTTTTGTATGCCCTCTTTAATTTGTTTAGTTTTAGTGATTTATTTTATGCTACAACCTTTTTACGATCGTTACGAATGTTGAAAGCAATGCGGGGATATCAACTATTTTTTGTTTTCGTACCAAGAATTTTACAACACAAAGCACCAGCGGGCAAGTTTCGAAGAACTTTAGCGTCTTGATGATTCATTCTTTACGGTTAAACTGATCGTAAACATCAAGCAGTATTAAAAGCATCGTAAATAATAATACTGTTGTGGGGAAAACGGAGCACTACGGTGTGATGGTTGCATACCACCCATTTCATACTGCAATAAATACTCTGGCAATGTCCTAACAATAAAGCGCCTTTTTTTTTTTTTGTTACCTCGCTGCGCGCCTTCCGGACGGCAATTGAACATGAAATGTTCGATCTCATTAGCTAAACGTTTCGTGCCGAGCAGCAACGGCAAACAAGCAAGCGAAACAGTCGGATAAATGCACATGCAAACGCGCTCAACTCTTTGCGTTATTTGTAATTTATGTTTGCCGGGCAGGAGATGCTGGAAACTGTCACGCACTTTAAGAATTCTACACCCCCAAAACGAAGCGGGCAGGTTGAGAATGGAAGAAACGGTAAGAAAATTTAAATTTTTAATTAAAACATCTGGTCCGGATGTTTGGTGCATTGCATTGGAACGGCGCGTTTACCATCAACGCCGATTGTGGAAATGGTTCTTCAATGGCGCTGGTCGACTGTTTTTATTCAAATTAGCACCCTTGCTTTCTTGACGTCGCTGCTTACACGCGCTGTAACTGCTGCTATCTTAACAAATCGGGACTGCTGATGTTTGCATTAAACAAACGCAACATTGTGCACACCTTACAGCGTGTAAGCGACGGAAGAAAAATTATTCCGATCCCGCTGCAGTTACACAGATGAACAACCCCTCGGAGCATACGCGCACTGGCACAGCAGCATTCGTTTTTCATTTATGCAAATATACAATTTCCCCACTTCTTATATTGTGCTCTAGTATGCAACAGAGCGGTTCCTTCTCGCTATGGGGCACTCGGGAAGATGTCACGAGACTGCACGGAGTGGTTGCACCGATGCGTTCGAAATTCACCTTATTCACCATATAAGTTGGCTACGGTGGAAGCTCCCAGAGGGACGACGAAATTGAATAAATAATTTTCTCGTTAAGGTACATGCGCGAACTCGCTTTTTGTGTGTTCGTACAGTGTAATGAAAAGTTGGTTGCATGATGGTGGGTTCTGTCTCGCCAAGAATCCCCTCCCCTAGGGCGCCAGAAATGGAAAGGATACACATTCTCGTGCTTAATGCGTTCGCTTTGCCGTTACTGGCAATGAAAATGTAACGCTGGAAATGTAAAATCTGCAATACATTCTATGAATTTTATTGAAATGCGTGCAGGTCCACCATTACAAAACAAAAATTGCATACTACTACTACACGCTGGCGCTGTCGTCTTACCAAGTCGCCACAAAGACTCTATCGGGTCGTTGATTTCAATGGAAACCCATTAGAATTCATGTGGCATTGAGTTTGAAGCGTTTTTTTTTTGTGTATTGCCCTGAGTTAGGAGAGGTTGGAACACTTGGTTTAATGTTTCGGTTTGTTTAATGGTGCGATGGAACCATTTTGTGGGAGCATTTTTATGCTGTTCGGTTTACGTTATTAGCGTTACGAGAAAATGACATTCAAGTAACGCCAGAAATAAATTCCAATAACACTTTGGGGCGGATTTTGGAAATCCAAGTCTGGACTCAACGTTACGCTTGTGGAAAGTGCCTTTTCTAAATGATTTTAACTCAATAATCTCCATTTTGTATTAAGCAAATACGCAAAAATGTGAAGTGGGGGTTACTTCTTTCAGTTTGATTATCCAAAATGTCCGTTGCTGTTTGTTATTTTTATAGAGACTTTGAGGTGGTCAGCTTCTTTCGCCTCTTTACTGTAGATGATGGTAGTCTGTATGGTTATAGTTCATTGTACAGGTTACTAATGCGGAGAAGTTTGATTAGTTTGCGAAGAGGATGGCTGTGATGTGTGTGAATAGTAGGCAGGATAGTCGGGATAGTAGTTGGTGAAGCCGTGGCAGTCGGTTAGGATGGGCAGTACGGTGATATCGACACCACAGAAGCTTCAAAGTGGTATTTTGGAGTTGTTGCAGTTGTAGGAGTATGTAGGTCGGGTGTGGACAACGCGGAGTCGTTAAAGGATTCTTTGGTTACGGTTATTCCATGCTGTTCTGGTGTGTTTGATGAGGCGGAGTTTTAAGGTATTGATGTTTGTCCAGGTGATGTTCCATTTTGCGTTATTGTGTTTTGGTCGGATGGATTGGATGAAGTCGTGGCGTACTATGGGATCATCGGATTCTGGAGGTCGTGATCTATCTTGGATGCTTAGTCCGTTTATTTTTTTGTGTCCGCCGATTTTTGAATGCCCAGGAATCCAGCAGAACTGCCAAAATCTTCTAACTAAACAAAAGAAATTGTGCTTCTTTTATAATATTTTTTGTTATTCGAGCGAGCTGAAGTCGACTACCAGTAGACGATCCGTTTACATTTGTTTTAGTTTTTTAACGCTAGAGGATGCTAGAAATTAAATCACAATTGATGTTTGAAAGCTTAACTTCTTGTCTAAAAAGATTAAAACAGCTGTGAAATCTCTTAAATAACTTTAATAAATTACACATATCTTCTTCAATGTAGGTAATACATTTCTTTGATGAACGATAGAGCAATGAGATACGATCGAGGATTTTATTTACATCTTCGTTCAAACTGACGAATTCATCTCACACCGCAAACAGAATAAAGAAGGAAAACTAAATTAACCCTCCTCATGGAACGCTCATCACACAACGCACAAGATCATTTTCCAAAATTCACCCATCTACTCAGTGGATGAAATCTCGTTCATCATGCAACATCAGCGGCAAAAAAACACGATTCGTGCTAGATGCTTTTGATGCGCTAAACAAATCCATCCAATCACACCACACGCCACCCAGCAGCACGCAGATATTCGGGCATGGCATGGCTAATAATCACATAAATATTTGGGGATTGCGAGTTTGCCCGAGTTGCTGCTGGCTACAACGCACCGCGTTTCGGTACGAAAAAAAAAAAAAATGCTGGAGTGCTCTCGTGCTGATCAGCGCTATTCGTAATGCAAACATCCGTCCAGTTGGAGGCATTCATGGAACAAGCTGTGCGGGAGAACAAAGTTAACGCAGCAATTTAAAAAAGTAAAAGGAACAAAACAAACTCTTCCACCCAAAACGAGATGAAACGAGCTCAAAGTTTCCAATCAAACCCCTTTAACGCGTCCGGGACCTCCCACGACTTACAGTGTGTTGAAACAACGAGCGGGTTGCAATAAATACTACCAGCCCTTGGACTCGCCTTTCCTTATCCTGTGGCCCCAAACTCATCAAAACTCCACGGGTGGTGCTTGTTTGTACTGGGGCTTCGGTTTCTGCATCCCGCAACATCCTTCAACACGCACGTCGCTTGATTGATTTGATCGCATTTTAGGGGCTTGGAAAATGGGCACCCATAAAATGCCCACCCATTCCTTACCCACGGTAGAAGGCGACAAGGAGGAACTTCCACTTCCAGGAAGGTGCGTTTTTACGTTCGATCTCGCAAGGCTTCGAATTCGCTGCGAAGCGTAATTGATGGCATCAATTAATGAGCTCGCGCTGTGAAGATGACGCTCGTTTCCTCGTCTAATGTCCAATGTGCTCACTTTCGGTATCGAATGTCGTGTAAATGGCTCGAAGATGGTTGCTTTTGTGCAGCAGTTTTTGTGGCTGGTACAGCTGCACGGCAACACTACGGCGAATATGCACATATGTGTGTGTGGTCGGTCGGTTTCCCAGCTGGAAGCGTTAAATATTCATGGCCAATGGGGAAATCCTTCGGCGAACCCGGCGAATCTGGTGTGCCTCGGTCGCATAAATAAATCGCGCGTGTGAATGCCAACCCGTCGGGAGCATAAATCTACCACGCCGTCCTGAGCGGAAACTGATGGGGCACGGTACGGTACGGAGGTGGTTTAAAATTTGTTTATTATTAAATCTATGCACAGCTGGTCTTCGGATCCGTCCGAACCAACTGCAGAAGAAGGGGCAACATCATCCACCATCCGCGTAGGGCGAAATGCGAATTGCTGATGCGCGCGTATCGGCATTTTATCACTTAGTGGAAGTGGAAAGTTAATCCTTCCACAAGTTCCGCACAGCTGCAGGCAAACGTTCGCGCTGTATCTTTTTTTGGGAGGTAATGTGTAAGTGTATATACGACACTTCATCCTGCCACATGTGTTCGGCTTTTAATATTTCAGCAACGCTCAGCGAGACGCACAGCAGTTGAGATATTCCACGGCATTTACACCATCCCAAGCACTGGGGTGGCATCTTTACCGTGTAAGGCATTACCATGTGTCGCGGATGCGGAGGTTTCGAGTGTGTGAGCTTGTGATTATAGAATAATTTTAATTCCTTTGCCCGTTAATGAGCGTTTCACGCTACGACCGTGCGCCACTGTTCCGCATGGTTTGCAACATTTTCCGCTTGCATAAACACAGGCGTTTCGTAATGCTGGCGGTAATTGTACAAAAAGCCCCGTTCGGATGCTGATGGGTGTGTTGGTGCTATCATTGTATTTGTAGTGAGAAATAAAATTAAAAAAGAAGGACTGTAAAAGGCACGGTCCATGATCGGTCAAACTACCAGAGAAAAGGGCCGAAGTGGCGGTCGTTGGGTGTTGGTATGTGATTGAGCAATAAAAGTTTCGCATTTACCTCCCCAGCAACTGCCGTAGGGATGCTCAGGCAACGTTGCAAATGCAGCTCTGTTGTGGTCCGACGGCTTTCCGGGGGCTTTTGTCTCGCCCCTTGCAGCACACCACAGACGGCCACAATATTTGTGTAAAACTTTACATCCCGAAAGGGCGAGATACAGAACAGGGCGAACTGCACCGACTGCAGTGTGGTCGTAGACTTGCGATCGGAAACGGACGCTTTACAGGCGGCAGAAACCACATCCCAGTCGACTGATGGTGGCTTTTTAGTGGCAGGGGTTCATGATATCCTTGACGGAGTTCCACCCGGCACGAGTGCCGCAGTCCAAAACCCAGCTTCCCCGAAACGGTTCAACGGTTGGCATTTCGCTGGTGGTCTTTGTGTGTGTGCGTTCCGGAACATTGCTCCCATCGCGTGCTGTAGGACAAGTAGCGCGACGCTCAAGACACACTTACGCCCGGTGCGAGCCTGGCGGAATCCGGTGTGTGCAGCAGGATTAAAGGCTGCCGGGTATCCGTCTCGGTACGTGAGCCGCCGCTGAGGGTTTCAAGATTGATGTTCGATGGCGCGCACACACACACACACGCATGGTTGCCATTCGCCTGCTTTCGCATTGGGAAAGTGTTTCACCGATATTTAAACACACAGCGCAGAACATCAAAGCGATGCCGGGCTGAATAAGCGAAACGATCGTATCTCGTGCACACAAGCAATCACACGGGAAGATGCACCGCGGCTGGACGATACAGTGTTCGCAATGTTCGAACATGTTTATTTACAACTCAACTCAGGCAACGCATTGCCCGTTGTCTTTTCTGCTGTCAGTTCTCGTGCACCGGGGCCATCAGCTGTACACTTGGCTGTGAATGTCCGGGACGGCGTAGGTACATAACCTGATTCCTGGTGCTACGGTTTTTGTTTGCATTCGCTTCGGTCACTGTCACTGGCTTGCGTTTTAACGTTGTTGCAGCCCGTGAAAGTCACACGTGGATGAAATTCTGCAAGGGTTCTAGCTCTGCAATATACTATACAAGTATCAGAAACTCAACAGCAATAAACTTTAGTGTACCAAAAACCTTATTCTTAATTGAAATGGGAATACTTATCACAAAGTACTTAAAATGATCTTTATGTTTGGCCTACAGGCATAATGTACCTCCAGAGGCTTTTGAAGGCATCTGCTCTGGCTGTTCTATGAATCATAAAAATAAAATAACTCTTCTTCGAAATGGAGAACTTAAATCCTCGAACCCGTTTTTAACCCGTGTCTACATGCACAAGCCTTCCAGGGAACCGATCGCGCTAAAATGCTTTATTCGCTTCACCTTGAAATTGATCTTCTGTCAGCTTGTTTACTCAAAATGGGTACCGGTTTTTGCCACGCAAAGCCCGATTTGAAGTTTGTTTAGCCGCAAGATCATGTTAATATGCTGCCTCTGCTGCCCACACGCTTCACTCGCCCGGTTCTACAAAAACCAGAGCTGGGAAACATACACACACATGGCGCTCTATTTAAGTGCCAGCAATTTATCAATATTTCTGCAAAGTAAAGAACGCAATAAAAAAATACAATACCCCCCTTATATCGCCAACCAGACCCAGATCCAGGGGTGCAAACCTAATCCGAGGGCATCCTCGACATCTAGGCCCGTTAATGGGATGTCTGCTGCCAGTTGCCACGTTGCCTCCCCGGCGAGATGCACTGTGCAATCCGGGTTGCATCTGGAACGTGATTGAAACCAGCGAGAGTTCCTGTCTTCCCCCCCACCGGGTGGTGTCCTGCGTGAGAGACAGCTGCTGATACCCCGTTCTTGCCAGATTGCGCTACAACGGTGAAGCATTAAAAAAAACAAACACACATCCATTCGCTCACCTTCTTTGCCGGTGCTGGGGAGTTGGGTGCAAGCAACAAGACAGCCCATAAATAATAAAACAGCGAAAATCGTATGCATGGAGTGAGAAGTGATCTGCGTCTAGCTAAAAATATCTGCACCGAACGAAGGACGAAACCCGTACCAAGCCGTCCCCGTTTGGTTCCAGCACGGAACCGAGCCACTGTCGCCCTTAGGGAAGTGAAGCTCATTTTTCGCTTCCCCGATTCCACACGACGACCCGGCCTGCACTGGGTCGGTTCCCGCCGTTTGGTGCACAGTTCCGCCTATGGCCTGTTGTTAAACGATGACGATATGACCAAAAAAACACACACACTACGCTAGAAAAGGGGAAAGAAAAAAATAACAGACACTAATAAAAACAGCACTCAGCCGGGCGAATGGTTTTTCGGTATGTTTTATGGTTATTGGGAATGCCCTTTGATACCCGGCCCCCTCGATTGAGACACTTTACGGATGGTGGCACGGTAGGACAGATCCACACATTCCACCATTACCCAACGGTCGGTGTGATCGCATCTGCCTCGTAAATAACGCTGTTATTCTTAATTCATATTTCCGCACCCTACCCATCCCCAAACTTTCTTCCGAACTCTTATCTTCTCCGAGCCGAAAAAAAAAAGGATTGGAAGCGTGTTTTTATTGCGCACCAAACCATTGTTTTTTTTTTTTGGTTTTCTTCACTCACCCCTCACCCCGAACGGGTTGAAAAATGTGAAGAATGTTGGTAAGTGTCACCGTGCGTTGAGGGGATGGTTGGGAAATTCTTGTTGTTGAATATGAAACAGATGCACCACCATCCGGAGTTTCGGTACGGGTGGGTGTCTATGCATGCTTGCTGGCGCAACCTTGTGGCAATTTTTCGGAGTAGATTTTGTCCCGCGGCAAGGTATCCCGTTTGCGGTCACCGTGGGTTTCGTGGATACGTTTACCATGGTTTGCGGTATCGACACCAATTCCAGCGAGAAAGTATCCAATTTCAATCTCGTCCCGTGCCGCTAGTGCGCGACGGTGAATATCTTCATCCCGGTGATGAGGTTCGCTCGAGATCAAGCGGGCAGATAATCGTTACGAAAGCGAGAGCAATGCAACGGGTGAGATGGAATACAAAATAAACCATTCTTATGACAGGGAAACAGAATCATAAAGAATCACCCGTTCACCGCATCGTATGCATATTGGAGAATGTAGACGAGCGTCGTAACCAAGAACACTTTTCAGAACTCTCGAAGTGAGAATGAGCGATCCGTTTTTGAACCGGTGACGGTTTCCAGATCTATTTCCACCCAAACCAACGGCTGGAATGTATTAAATTACATTGATCGTTCCGTCATACGTTCTGTTACGCTACCGGTGACACACTTATTACGTATGGCACTGGCATACGGAAACTTTTTCCATCGCACCGCACCGCATAAAACCAAACGAATGGCTCATTCGTAGCGCTGCCGGTAACAGAAGCGGCAAAGTTTCGTTTGGGGTTTGAAAAACTAATTTCTCCACTTACAAACACAACCCGTGAACCGTACGGGTCGGTTCAATGGAAGGATAGTAAAAACCATTTTTGTACAGTTCATTCACGTACTCACCCGGGTTCCGCGTCCTATCGCGGGTTTGCTGCCCGGCAACAACTATAGCGGCTTATCAGTGTGGGTCGAAATGGTTCATTTGTACGACACCGACACAGCGGGGAAGGGGAAGTTTAGATCACCCCCATTCGCTCCCATTTACCCTTATGCCAGGCCCGACAGGTGATGGGGTCAGGGAAAAGTTTAATGACTCATGCGCTTGAAGCATAAATTATGCCGCCATATTACACCGCAGGTAACGGAGAGGCAGGTGGCACCAACGTAGCTGGATTCGTCACACTTATTACCAATTCATGACGTGTAGGGCAGGTTGATGAGGTGCCAGTGCACCAGTGGGAGCTGAACTTCTGCAAATGGGTGTGAGCAAATCGGGAAATTCCTTCCATTTTCCCATGCAGCGGGAGTTCTGCTCCAGCAATGGCCGAACTGCCGCAATGGCATAGGCTTCCATTTACTTCCACGTACATTGTACTGGGTAGCGCACCCATTGGTGCTGCCAAAATAGTGCCCAGAACATCATGGGCCACCCCCCCTGGCTGGTGCGAGTTCCGGAGTTATTGCGTGCTGCGAGCGATGGAGAGATTTCAGCGCCTATTTAACACATCTTCGGCGTGAATGGGCCGACGCCGGGATGAATTCCAAATAGCGCACGAGAGCGCGTAAAAAGAATTATTAGTCTAATACTCCAAACGCGTGGTACGTGGTACGAATCGGAATGTTGCTGATGTTGCTACGCTACGATCCCACCGACAGGCACCGACTTTTCTTCCCTGTGTGCCTTTAGTGTATCGGTCGAACCCCCCGGAAAGCAGCATCCACCTTGAAGGCGAATTCAATAACGATTAATCTGTGTGATCTCACCAGGGACAAGCGTGTTATTCTTTGTCACCTTCCCCGGACGAACATGGGGAATCAATATTGAGGGAGCAAATTCTAACATTCCCAAGATTTGGTGGAAAAAGAAACGACAACAAAAAAAAAGGCAGTCACCCAGTTTGACACGACAACACTCGTTGACAACTACTCGCCGGAACGTGACAATATTTCGGAATTTATTATTTCCTTCCAACCCACTCCCCCGGTGGGACAGTGCCTCGACAAAAGGGCAAACCCCAACTCTCCCCAATCAGTGTCATTCAAGTCGTGACCAAGAAGCGTACCGTGTCCCTTTTTTCCCTTTTCGATATCCTTTCCCAAACTCGCAACGCAAGGAAGAGGATGGATAAAACCTCCCACCGGGGTTTGGACGGTGGGAAGATGATCGGCAGGAAGTCAACTTCGAACCATGGTTCCGATAATAAAATCAAACTGTATTGGAAAAACATTCCCGATTCCCACTGCTGCCGGGCTGCTGCTATTTCAGCGTCAAACCACCACGAGGGAAAAGGCAAAGGCCCCCCGTTCCTAGTCCCTTGCAGTGGCACAAGTCGTTGCCATTTCTTTGCCGAGGGTGAAGTTCTTGCCTGCCTGCCGGAATATAATTCGAGTGGTTCGTCCGTTGCTGAAGACAAACACTTCACCACCGTCAGAACTTCGGTTCAATTTTGTGGTTGGAAAGAGATTTATGTGTTTTTTTTTCGATCCTGCTTCGCCGGTGGTAGGCATCCCGGTATTTTCCGTGCCGTTTCCTTCCATCGGGCGGAATCCCGCCGACCCCGGAAAGTTGCTAGTGAACTTCAGCAATTTTTCCCCCCCAAACCTGTATTCCCAGCGTTGGGCAGGGATGGGTTACGAATCCCCATCAGACAATCCTTCGAAACGATTCGCACAAAAGTATAACGCGCAAGCTGTAATCCGATGATGGGCGGTGGCCCCACCCGTTCCAATGCGCATCCCTCCCCCAAAAAATTTCGTTGAGCGAAAAAGTTTTACCCACCAGCGCAAAACGACTGAATTAACCAATTCAGATCAACGGATTTCACTTACTTTTGTTCGTTGTTCTTTTTTTGGGTTTTGCTTCTCGAAAGATCCATTTACAGCAAAAGACCGATCCCTTGAGCCTCAGTGTAAAAAGGGAAATGGTAAGCGTTTGTGCAATTTTCTTTACCGTTCTTGAGTTCCTTCAGCGGTGCACACAGTGGGGTCGGTTGTGCTTGGGACAAAATAGTTAGAACTTGTTCTTTATCACAATTACCAATGTTTGATAAAAATTTATTCACATCCCGGGCAAGTAATTGTTCAAAATTTTAAAAAGTTCGTAACGCTCCGTACTACATAACTTTTAATCAAAATTCTAAATTCGTTGTAATTTTTTGTCCAACTTTCCCCTTCATCGCCGTGTGTACAGTGCGTCTGAAGCCCCCGGGGAACGATAGCAGCAGCAGCAGCAGCAGCAGCAGCAAGCAAAAGAAACTTTCAAGACCGAAAGTAACAAACAATATTTCGCTGATGAGGATAAAGCGGTTAAATTAGTTCGCTCTTTTGCGAGTTTCGCCGTGTTTGGCCGTGTTGTGCAATAGCGCCCGCCTTGGCCACAGCAGAATGGAGCACTGTTATAGTGTTGCGGTTTTGCTGTGTTTGGTAGAGTTTTCCACGCCCGTCCGCCCATCATCGCCCTTGAGCGTTCTCGTTGCTGCACGTTTGAACGGTTGCTGGTCGCCCTGACCCCGAGCCCCGACCACGCGCAAAACGTAGCAAAATGTGCTGTAAATCTAATTGTCCTGATAATCGTTAATTGATCCCCGGAGAGATTACGCAGCGGAGCATTATTCCTTATGCCCTGTGTTTCGGGTTGTTTGGAGCAGTGAAAGGATGTGTACCAGCAATGGTGCTGGTTCGGCTGCAAAAACGGCGCACACATCGAGACAACACTTGCCGAACTGTGCGAAGCATACCGATCTGTCTGGTGTTTATTAATACCGCGTGTACCGGGTGTGTACACCGTGGAGCGCAAGACGCGTCCCGTGCTGCTGCTGGCCGGGAGACCGGTGTATCTTAACGGCCGCAACCGGTGACGACAAACGATTACAGCGGCGACAACATCGGTCGGTCGCGACAAACAGTCGCCCGATGTCTGCTTACTTACGGTCGATACTGTCACTCCACCCCCCCCCCCCCCCTCCCCCCGTGCCGCTGCCCGAACAACTGCTGAATGAAAAAATATTTTATTACTTAGCAGATAATTACAAACATGCTTCGGATTCCATAATGCCAAAGGGCTAACGCTCCCGAAAGACCCCCAGAACGGTGCGCGAATATAGCGGACGCTCTGCTGGCAATTCCGCAACCGGCAATTCGGGCATCTGAGTTTTAGTGTGAAAACTTTCCCTACAGCACCACTTCCCAACCGTTGGGTGGGGTGGTTTTTTTTTTTTTGAGAATATGAGTCGCTGCTGAGTCTTTTTGCGAAAGCGACAGTTTATTTTTATCCGAAAGATTCTAACAGTTGGGACACATAGTAAGGGCTTTTATCGCGCGTAATTCGCGTGTGTAGTAGGCGGAAGTTTTGGGGAAGTTGTCTTTTATGGCGCGCACGGAGATTGCCGTTGATGGCGAAATGGGGGCCAATAGCTGGAGCCACCTTATCATATCACAAGTGTGCTCTCAAGATAAATATAAACCCATTATCGTGGTGCTACCGAGGGGGCAGATTTATGAGCTTTAAATGGGACGCCCTCTTGAACTCACGGGAGCTCAAGAGCTCATACTCACATTTCTCCTGCGACAGCATCCTTACACCCGCAAAACAATAGCGCACCATCATTAGTCCTTGAGTTATCTTAACTGTGCCTTTACGGTGGAATGTTTTCCCACACACACACACAAACACACATACACCCCTGAAGGGCGCATTTCAATACACACTATTGTCCTTTAGCGATCCTTGCAGGAAGGAAGGACCCTTTGAATGATTATCTTACCGACACGCAAGTGTGTTCCCATTTTCCCACTCATTTTCCCGCTAACGACGAGGCACCCTTCGAATCGCTCCGAAATGAGGCAAAAGAAAATAAAACAGCTTTCGGTGAAGATATAACTGCCACCCTCCCCCCGCACTGCCACCGATCCCACGCAGCGGCACGCCAGCCCACGGTTGGCACGGGGAGTGTCTGTCTGTCGGAGTGCTTCAGTTTTTACGGTCGGTTTTCCACCCGGCACCGCTTGTTTATTTGCGCTGCCCTTTTTGGCTGAAGCCATGCTGACTGATGGGTCGGGTCGTAAAACCGCCAGCACAAGAGACTCATTAGAAATTATAACAGAACGCCAGTCGGGCGGAAGTGAACTGTCACGGTCACGGGAGTGTTCGCCGTGGTGGTGGTTTGGTTTCAAGTGTCAATTGCACACCACAAGCACCGTCGTCGTCGTTGCCAGGGCACACTTAGTACTCGCCCTTCTGGAGATGGAATCAGCCAACCCACGTCGCCGAATCTGCAGTGCACAAACGGGAAGGAAGTCTGATCATTATTACAGCACAATATTTATGAGCTTTCGATTCCACCAAAACAAAGTGGGTGCGCTTTCGTTCCGGTGAACTGTTATTACACGCTTCCGATTGATCAAATCGTAACGATCAATGGGCCGGGATTAAGTATCCGCAAGGGTGTGAGTACAACGCAACACAACACAAACGCTGACATTCGTTATGCTGTGGTTCCTCGTTCATCCAGCTACTTCTTTGGTTTTGGTGTTTTTCGCTTGGCCTCCGCATAACTTAAACCGGGCAATGGAGCGTACCGAATGGGAACCAATTTTCTGTCCTCGGTTCTGATTCTCGATGGCTTCTACCGGGCAAGGAGCGATCGCTCGATATGAGTGTGCCGATGGTGAAACCATTCGAGTAGGATATATCTTTCGACATCTGCATAATCTCAATCAAATAAATCTACATTTCGACTGTCGTCTGGCAATGTGTGGAGTAGCGAGCTTCGTTCTGCTGCCCTTTTCTGCCCTCTGGTTGCCTTGCTGAGGGTGTGATTGTTTTGCGCCTCATTTCCCAGCCGACGTCGTGCAGGAATGGAATCCGTTGTGCGGAATGATTTACTTAATACACTTCGTTTCGAAACCCGATGAACCTCACTCGGCGGTCGTATTTGACGCAATTCGTATTGTTAAGCGGTCCGGTATGTGAAGGTTGTTTACTGCGCCGTGAAACTGTTTCCAGCAGGGGACGGATTTGAAAAAAAAGGAAATGAAAAGCCAAGCTAAAAAGCCTCAGGATGTTGCTGGAAGGCGGTTGATTGAATCTTGAAGATTCTTTCAAGGTGCACGGCGAAATATGGTAGCCTACATAAGATTGCTATTTTTACGGGTGTAAGACACGGTAAGCGAGCAGCAAAATGGCAACCAGAAAAAAACAGGATCTAGCGATACGTTTTCTTCCGGTTAGAAAGAAGGTAAAGCCGAAGCGTAATATGATTGCCTTTTTATTTAAATTATGATCATAAGGCGGCATTTACACAGACCCCAAGGAAGTGAACTGCACAGTTGAGGAAGTAATATAAAATGTTGAATGAATGTTGGCATGCATCTGTCTGCTTCCTGTCGCTTGCACAATATCCCTGTTACCTCCTTTAAAAATGTGTATTTGATTTACGATTTCGCAAACATTGACACACATCGCCACATGCCTCATGCCACTGTTTGCTTAGGACGAGCAAGTGTTTTAGTCGTACAAGCTAAGCGGAAAGCGGAGGTTTTGATGTTTTTCCTCAACGGGACCTTTGGCGCACTGTGGACGAACCGTCTATTTTTAAGCTCTTAAAAGCTCACCTCAAAACAAGACATTTGTTGCGTAGGCATTAACATCGTTCGTCCTTGTGATCCTTGCGTAAAGCCCTGTACAATCGTTGTGCTACGATGGTTCATTTTTCAGTGTTTATGAACTTCCAGCAGAAAATGGTGCTCGTCGCCGTAAGCCCAACCAAACGGTGCGCCAATCATTCACCTGTCCATGGGCTTTTCCTATCTCGAACAGAGTGATTCAGCAGAGAGAAAAAAGCACACAAAACTAATAGCAAAAGACCCAAATATTGCTTTGGCGTGATGGCCACCCAGAATTGGGCGTAAAACTGAGCGCAGATTGATGTGG
This sequence comes from Anopheles moucheti, assembly GCF_943734755.1. Lineage (NCBI taxonomy): Eukaryota > Metazoa > Arthropoda > Insecta > Diptera > Culicidae > Anopheles > Anopheles moucheti. Next base: position 27,201,197 of record NC_069140.1, read on the forward strand.
GACGATTTTTCATCATTTCCATTTGTGGGGGGAAAGAAATCGCAAAAAAAGCCGTTCGTTTATTGCACGCCCCGTTCAGGCATCATATTGCTGGACGCCGGGATCCAGGAGCGCTGCTATCGATCGGATGCTAAAAAAGCGAGAACCAATTTCCGTACCAATGGACGCGAGAAAGATCTTTCTGCCGGTCGTGCGATTGTGTCTCCCATTGGAATCTTTACGATTTTGTCCCCCAAATGCAAATGGTACGCGTGGATGTGGATGTTCTTTTTCTCCTCCAACTTTTTTCCCCGTTTTTCTGCAGCTTCCGTGTTTAGTGCGGATGGGGTCAAACTTTAGGCTGTGTGTGTTTTTTTTTCACTTCGTCGCCCAACCTTCGTATAAGGCATCACCATATAGAGCAAGATTCATCGTCGCTTCCCGGGCAGAAGATGCCAAGGACGCGTGAGGCGATACTTTATAGGGCGAATTTTTATCGACAGTTTTTCGGCGTGTTTGGCTGCCCCGATTCCAACCTTACGATAATTTATGGTCGTACGAAAACTGCTGTTACGCTTATCCAATCCCGGAAGGCTCGGTCGGGCAACAACATCAACATCAAGCTACCGCGCAAAAAGGCGAAACAAAAACGTGGCGTGGCGAGCTACAGATTCTCAGCAACGGATCAGATGCGAACCGGGTGGAATGCGCCATTGTGTGTGTCGGTGAAATAATGATGTTACGCAAAATGTGTTTTCTTTCCTTCGCAATGCCAGCGCTCACCGTTTACCGCACGCAGTAAATGATGTTTCGGCCTTTGGTCGATTTTCGTTGGGCAATTGCTAGAATTATTACAAAATTATTTATGAGCCTAATGGAATGGTCAGGAAAAGGGCAAAGGGAACTTGTTAAGCTGCCGGAAAATGCCCACCTTTTGCACCAACCCGAACGGGAATGGAAAATAAGGGGGAAACGATATTTTGAGCGGATTTTGTACTTTGCAATTCTAGCGACTGTCAGTTGATTTTTAACGATCCGATAAAATTCGTTCGGACTAAATGGTATTTCTGGAGGCAAATGTAATTTTCCAAGGATCAAAGGTCAACAGCAGTGCAATAAATTTCCATCTAGATTGAGATACAATCTACATTTCGTCGGAATGTTGGCGAATTGTTGGGAATTGATGTCCCGAGCTAGCAATATCATGACAGAAATGTGTTAACCACCAAACACATCACGCTGATTTTATGGTTGCTGCGCGATTGTAATGCCTGCCAGATTAAATACCACCACCCAAAGTATGTCGATTTTCGGCACCAAATGCGTCCAAATGTGGTAAAGTTTGTGCGCCACTCCACTTGTGAAAAGTTGCGTTCCGGCTCACGCAATTCCTTGGTGTCGTCATCGTCGCGCTGGGGTTCGCTTAGCCGTAATTTATCCATCCGCTGCAGTTTGACATCCCACATCGGCATCCCAGCACCCCGCACAAAACCGGTACCGGTATGCGGGCAGATGAAAAATGCTTATCGCAAAAACCGTTCCACTAATGGTGCACAATCAACAAATTCGGTCGCCATCTGTGGGGAAAGTTTTGGCCCTTTCGGTGTGCGCGTGTTACTGCTCCATCACAGACACTGTGGTGCGTTCCCGTTCTGCGCACAGGTACCGTGCAAAAGGTGTTGGAAGGAAAAGTTGCTTCTTGCGTTTCTTCGTGTTTTTTGCTCCAATCACCCATGAATTCATCCTCAAACCGCATCCAGGGTGTGGGGTCCGTACTTTGTTCACGTCGAAACAAAAATTGTGTACGGTAAAACTTTTTTTCCACCCCGTCAACGGGCGGCATTATTTGTGTCCCTTACCGGGCACCCCCCCGGTTTGGAAGGTGGAGGCGCAGAATCGACGGAAAGAAAAGGAAGAGAGTTAAAGTTTTTACGGTTGCACAAACAAAAACAAGCGAATTTGCCGCGCCCTGCTGTTGGGGGGGGGGTGTAGTCACAGTGCTGCAGATGCGCGATATGGACCGGTCGGGAAATAAAGGCAATCGGATGGCTTTTTTTTCCTGATCGCTCGCTATGGAAGCAAAGAAAGTAAATAAGCATACTGCACCGCTATAGCGCTGTAATGTGTACTGCAGCTGAAGGGCCGAATCATAGACGACGATGGTGTCTAGTGGCTATCAACAGTTGTAACACTCCATCAACGTTATGAGTTTGATGGTAAAAATTGCACCATTTGGTGCGAGTCCTAAGTTCGCTTTCCTGCAAGGATTCCAACACTCCCGCGCCGGGAATTAAACTTTAGCTAACGCACTTTATAAACTCCACTCTTATTTAAAACATCCGAGAGGATAAGGATAAGCAGTAAACCAAGGATGGCTAAGACAGCAAGAAAGAAAGAGTCAGCGAGCTAGTGAACCAACACACAAAAAAGGGCCGCCCCAGAAACTCCAAAACGCTTCTTCACTTCGGAACTCCAAACTCCTGCAGGCATTTACGGCCCCAAGCTGTGTTGTTTCGGAAACCGTCTCTAGTGATTTAGCGAAATTAAATTAAAATCTTCTTCCGTCCTCATTGACGCACGACTCGACGACGCAGGCCCACCAACCCCCACCCCCCAAAATGGTTGTGTGTGTGTGTGTGTTCGCGGGCGTGGATGGAATGGCAAGTTGCTGCTTTTAATAAGGCCCCTATCCCTTTTATCCTGCTACCCAGGCGCAAAACGCACCACGTCAGCTAGAGCTTTGCACACCGCCGGCGACGATGATGTTGATGGTAATTTAATCAAATTAAGGCACTTTTCTTCGCTCTCATCTTGCACAGTCGCGGAAAAAGTTCGCCCAGGAACTTTCGGATTCGGGTCAACCTTGCACGCAACCTCGGTTCGAGTGCTCTATCAATTCAAAGTTATCGCACCGAATAAAATGATCGCTTCTTAAGCTAAGTTACAGGGGCGGGGGAAAAAATATAAACTACACTTTCATTCATTCATCTGATCATTTCCCTGTTGTCTCATTTCAGGACCTGCTGGACCACCAGGACCGCCCGGCAAAAGAGGGAAGCGCGGCAAAAAGGGAGATCCCGGAGATTCGGGCGTTGAGGTAAGTTCTCGTTTGTTTCCTCTCACCGGTGGCATATGTCTCCTACCCAAACTCCACATCCTTCGCTTTGTTCGCCCTCGGCGTATTACCCGTAGACCGTCGTCCAGACATTCGTCAAGATCAAAAAACCACTTTTCACAGCATGTCCAGCTGGATTGGGGGGGTGGGGAACGAGATTTTCCAGTAGCCCTGAAGGTTGACTGACGGATGCGGCTGATCACGGCGGGACAGAACGTTTCGCTCCACAAACCCGCCGCACATCACGCAAGAAGCGAAGAACAATTTGTCTTTTTGTGGTGCAGCTGAAACAGCAGCAGCCTTGGTCTTATCTCTTTACGCCTGCGGGTGCGCATGTGAACCGCCTCGAGTAATTAATTATAGTAAATTACACGGTCGTTTGTTATTTTAACCTCCACCCGGGACACTTTCCAAACTTGGTGACCGACTGGTGGTGCGGCCACGATTAGAGTGACCTCGCGGGCACGTTACCGTGGCGAAGGAAAGTCAATAAAAAATATCTTTCTATCGCTTCCTACGCACAAGATGTCAGAAAGATACAATGGAGCAGGCATTATGTTTGATTATTTATTGTGGAACTCTCGTGGAGTCAAATGTTATATTATCACATATTTCGTTGACTTTTTTTGTTGATAAACTGGAATATAATGAATAAAGTGCCACTTCCAAATATTCGAGAAGCTTTCCAATTTTCGATTTAAACTCGTGTAAATGTCTCCAAAGTTGTTGTGCACTATTGTTAAAATCAACTTACAACAAATAATCCGTTGCAGAATTTGATTAAACTTCTCCTCCTACTCCGTGCATCGGTGTGGATGCACATTTCCAGCGCAATGGTATTTATGCAAACTTGCATCCGTTCGTGTTTTCTTTGCATCATCCCATACACGCTCGAGGCGATAGTGAATATTACAATCAAAAAGCTGAGATGCTTCCAGTCTGCCCGAAAAGGATACGTTCCACCTGTTCTGACCGCCCAACACCCTACGCCCAAAAACCAAACAAAACTTTTGTAATTCTATCATCTGTTAAACAAGTTGCAAAACTTTTCTGCATTCCCGTACCTGCTGCTGGTGACGCACCACGCTGACGGTGTTTTGGTGTTGCTGACTGCGGCCAGCAAGTTGGCCGGGACGGAACCCCCGCAAGTAAGATAGCTTAGAATAAGCGACTGCACCGAGCTTAAGATGTTTGCCCGGTTACCAACCGGCTGGGTAGGTGTTCGTTTTGCGGGATGCTTTTATTATGCACTCTGGAAAAACTCATCAAATCACCAGTTCCAGTGGCGTAAAGGGTAGATTCCGTACTGTCTTGCGGTGTTGCTCGGTGCCACAAAAGTGTTGCGATGAGCACTTTGCTTCACAAGTAATATGCATCGGTTGAATGTGTTTGGAAGCTATTCCAATCCTAGCTACTGTCGTTGAGAGGCACCTTTCACCGCCCGGATTGTTCCATCTTGCTGATACAGGGTAAGAGATAGAGCGAGAAAAAGAGTGTTGAGCAGCGCACTGTGGCTTCTTTATCTCCACTCGCCCCACCGCAAATCCATTGGCCATCGATGGAAAACTCTAGTCATAGTTGAGAGCTCTGACCATATCGTACCGCCCTGGACGGTCCTGGCAGCTCGCTCCTGCAACCATGGCGGCGTTGGAACCAACGAACCCGGCAAGACATTTCAACTTCATGAAAAGGTTATGGCCGGGCAGCATCTTTCTGCTGAGCGTAGCGCAAACCGCAACGGCGCACAAGAAGTGTTGAAGGATGGAGAACCGGAAGCGGATGTTGAAACTTTTATTAGCCAGCTCAACCGTAACCCGATCCGGGGATGCGCCTGAGGAAATTCAGATCTCGCCTGCCCAACCTGAACCTTCCCTTGCGGCGGTGACCACACTCGTTCGCCGTCCGCTGGCGGTACAATCACGTGTATGCGAGGGTGGGCACATCATCATGGAGCTATTTACTGGCAGCCAGTGAACCGTGCGTCACTAAGTCGGCATGAATCTGAACATGCAGTGTGCCGCTGAGCCAGCTCGATTATCCCGGTGCCGGTCCCGGTGCCAGTGTGCATGAATCATAAAGCTAAATGATTGCATTTTGGGAAATGGGTAGAGGCGTATTCTTTTCTTCCAGTTGGTGTGTCGAAAGGTGTCAGTGGGATTAGGGATTGAATTGCTCGACAGAAGCAACAGCCATTGGCATGGAGCGAGTGTAGTGCAACGGCAACATGCAACAGCCTGCCGTGCAATAATCCTGAGCTCAGCTTGTTTGAATTGCGGTTCGACGTAGATGATACGAAAAACGCAACGTCAACCCGAAACAGCTTCAATGGTGAAGGAAGTGAGGCTAACTCATCGTACCTCACTGGAATGACAATTCGACAATTCGTGCTAAAGATACAATTTGCATTTGTATGAGCTGTGCATTGTTGGAAGATAGATTGGATTGTATCGACTACTTTGCACTTTGATAGATGGTTCTATTGTTTGGTGGAAACGATTTCCTGGAAATTCGTACAAGGACATCCTGTTGATATCTAGAGGAAAGCTCTTCATTATCCATTGTTATCGAACCATTAATTTTTTTTAAGCTATTCATATTTCATCTCTAGTTGACCAAACCCTAGTTCAAAACAACCAAAACATAGCAAAATTCTATAAATAGTGTTGGGTTGTGAACGAAACAGCGACCTCAATCGCTCAGCTCAGCTGCGCTTCATACAAACCAGTTGTTTTCAGATTTTCGATACCAGGAGAGCATCCACGGAAGAGGTAGCACCTAGTAAAGCAATTTTGCTCGAAAACCGCCTAAAGGTATGCAATGTTTAAACACTAACTTTCCCGTGGGTTGTACAAGTTGGTTGCAAAGTAAGTATTAAAGCATTCCATACCTTTAGGCGCAGTACCAGGTGCTACCTCTTCCGTGGATGCTCTCCTAGTACTATACATGCGAAAACTGGTAGTTTTCGAAGAAATTTTTCTCGACCAACGGGAAAATTAGTGTTAAAACATTGCATACTGTTGATAAACCAACGGTCAATTTAACTGACAGCTGCCCAAAACGACTTTCGGCGGTTTTCGAGCATTCGCGGGGACGATCTCTTTAAATCGTTTGGATTTTAAACCAATTTCAGTCTGTTCAATCGGTGAGAGAAAACCATACCAAACGACGAGTATCTCAATGTCAATAGCTGGCGAATATTACGGAAGTGAAAACAAGCCTAAATTCTATACTAACATCTAGCATCTAGACAGTGGAGGATCAATCCCCTTGGAGGCCCAGGGCGGAATTTTTAAAGGGGGGCCTATAATTTTGTTACGACATTATCGGTGTTAGGGAGATGTACTTCAAACATGATTTAACAACACCAGCAAAGTCTCGGAAAGAAAGCTCCCTTGCGTACATCTCAGAGTTCTGTTGCGTTGCCCTGTAAACGGGCCTAGTAAGCTAGTCTCTATTTAAAAACGTTTGTATGCGCTGAGGAGAACGATAACGCCACTACTTGGATCGATAGCTGGTACGAAATTCCATACAAAACCAGCTGTTTTCAGATTGCCGATACCAGGAAAGCATCCACGGAAGAGGTAGCACCTAGTACAGCAATTTTGGTCGAAAACCGCCGAAAGGTATGCAATGTTTAAACACTAACTTTCCCGTTGGTCGTGAAAAATTTCTTCGAAAACTACCAGTTTCCGAATTTAAAGTACCAGGAGAGCATGCACGGAAGAGGTAGCTCCTGGTACTGCGCCGTAAGGTATGCAATGTTTATACACTAACTTTGCAACCAACTTGCAACGCAATGCGCCGTAAGGTATGCAATGTTTATACACTAACCTTGCAACCAACTTGCAATGCAAGTTTGGTGCAAGCAAGAAACTTGCAGCAAGATGGCGCGCAAGATGGCGCCCAACTTCGTACTTGCATGCAAGAAACTTGCATGCAACAAACTTGCATGCAACAAACTTGCATGCAACAAACTTGCATGCAACAAACTTGCATACAAACTTGCATGCAAGAATTTACTTGCAAGAACTTGCATGCAAGTTTGTTGCATGCAAGTTTGTTGCATGCAAGTACGAAGTTGGGCGCCATCTTGCTTCAAGTTTCTTGCATGCACCAAACTTGCATTGCAAGTTGGTTGCAAGGTTAGTGTATAAACATTGCATACCTTACGGCGCATTGCGTTGCAAGTTGGTTGCAAAGTTAGTGTATAAACATTGCATACCTTACGGCGCAGTACCAGGAGCTACCTCTTCCGTGCATGCTCTCCTGGTATTATACATTCGGAAACTGGTAGTTTTCGAAGAAATTTTTCACGACCAACGGGAAAGTTAGTGTTTAAAAATTGCATACCTTTCGGCGGTTTTTGAGCAAAATTGCTGCAAAATTTTACTCGACCAACGGGAAAGTTAGTGTTTAAACATTGCATACCTTTCGGCGGTTTTCGACCAAAATTGCTGTACTAGGTGCTACCTCTTCCGTGGATGCTCTCCTGGTATTATACATTCGGAAACAGGTAGTTTTAGAAGAAATTTTTCTCGTCCAACGGGAAAATTAGTGTCCTGGTCCTGGTGCAATTTCGTTTATACTTTAAAGTCACAAAGTCGATATTCTTCTCTGAATTTAATTTATCACATAGAAAAAAATGTTTTATAAAACCAAGGAAGATATTTTTGATCAATTTTCTACTTTGTAAAGTAGTTTTTATGCTATAATTTTACTTTGTTTTAAAATTTTCAAAAATCAAACAATAGGCACAAATTTATTGGGGCCCCCAACACGGCGAGGCCCTAGGCGACCGCCTACTCCGCCTACCGTTTGATCCGCCGCTGCATCTAGAGCTAGGATAGTTTACAAAAATATACAAAAATATCAAAAGCTTGAAGTCAAAAACCCTTTTGAAGTATTCGAATACATGAATACGTTGAAGTAATAGGAAACATTGATATGCCGATAATGAAGAACCGGACCGATGTAGCTAGTCATTGTTAAATATTTAAAACCTTGCAACGCAAAAAAATAGAAACTGCAATAAAAATCATTTCAATATCAATTCAACCGAGCTGCCATTCGTAAATAAATAAAACAACAATTTTAAATCAAAAACATTCATGCCATTCACCAAACATAACAAAAAATATCTCGTTTCACTTTGTTATTGTTTAAACTATCAATCCCGTGAGCACCGTCCAGAGAGCATCGAAAAGCTGCCCGGTTATTTATTGTTTTATAGCCAATTATTTCACCTTCGGCTAGACGTTCCTTGCACTGATGGATTGTCCGGTTTGATCACCTTTATTAGTGTCAGAGCGCTGTAACGTGTTGAGTGTGGGTCGTCGCTTTAACGATTAACATCCGCTGCGCGTGTGAGCAATGTTGGCCCCATGTGGTATCCTTTTTGTGTGTGTGTGTGTTTTATTACCGAAAGTCTACATATAACAAGCGCAACACTTTAATGCTGTATGTTAAACAAGCAAATTAATCAATTCCACTCTCCACTGTTTCCCTTTCTTTTGCAGGGACCCACCGGTCCTCCCGGTAAAAACGGACTACCGGTAAGTGCACGCGTACATTTGATGCAGGAACCTTGGGTAAAAGGAAAATGCAGGCAAATTAATTTCACCGGATTCGCATATTATAATTGCTTGAACGCCTTTTAGCTTCCACGAGGCAGCACTGCGCTTCGAAATTATGATTTATCCTTTGTTTGCACTACTGGTAAATGTAGGATAGCGCTTAAGCTTCAATCGGTACTTCACATTCGGTGAGCTAAAGCACGAACAACGATTTTATATTTTGCTAGTCTTCGACGATACTTTATTAAATTTTCCCCTATTATTAGTTCCATATCTTGCAAAACATTGCTACTAGGAGATACTAAAGCCGCTCATGCACAACAAGGAAAGTTATAAATGATTTCATTTTTGTTCATCTTTGCCACTCTATTTTTCCATCCTTTGCACGCAATTTTCCACCATTGGCCAACATATTGCATGCACGTCAATATCGATGCATCCCCTTCATCTGCACTGCAGGGCATCCGTGGACCGAAAGGAGATCGAGGACTTATGGTAAGACATTCATTATTTGATTTAACTGATTGAAGTAATTTTTCATTCCGTTGCTCGTAAGCTCGAATACTGTAAATATTTAGTTGATTAAGGTTGCAAATTTGCTTTTCACGTCATTTTTAATATTTATGTTATTTGGTGAATTATTGCAATGAGTTCTACTTTTTTCCATTCTACGATACTGCCACGTTTATGTTATTCATGCTTATTTATATACATGAACTCAGCACAAAAGAACTAATCTAAGCTGGCCGCAATACATCTGCTTTAGTTTGGTGAATGTTCATTTTCAAACTTGAAAACAGAAAACGAAACTGGGATTGCTCTGGATTGACACGTGCGGATACATCGTTGCCTCCAGCTAGGTATGCCCTAAATTTGCCAGAGCTCTAGTTCCGCGTTCCCACGACACGGTGTTTACCTCGCAGCGGATTCACGCGCCCGCGGTTCGAATGGTTTATTTATTGTTATGGTGAATGATTTCAAAACAATCACACTCCATCCCGATCGCGCTCGATCGATCGAACGATCGATCAACGACGGTACACACGCACCGATTTGACGGTCCGTGCCGCTCAGCCGTGGTCGATCGCACCAAACGCAATTCTTCGGTTTCGTTTGTTGAAACTAATGCTTAAAACAACAAAACTCTGTGTGAATCGTGTTTGAAAAATTCGGAAAGCTGTACGAAAACCGGGGTGCGTTGTGGTGGTAACTAAATGCGTATGGAACTAGAGCAGACATTGTGCGGAGAAATGCGGGATGGATGGTTTTCAAACATACCACGAGCCATCAAACCTGAACTCGGAGACGCTATCGCTTCAATGTCCGCCGCCGAACTGACTGCTCTCGGTTTCGATTGCCCTCGCACGAAAGTCAACAGTGCATCGATCGGATCCTCAACGACGCATACGTAAACAAGGAATAATTGTTATAGCGTGCGGCTGGCAGGCGCGCGGCTGCGTAAGATATGCATGAGCAGGGCAGTTGGAGAGCAATTTATTACAATATCGGTCCAATCGCTGGCGGCCATTTGACGGTCGGCCTTCGGAAGCTCCCAGTTTGCAGACGTGCGCGGCTTTTTATGGTCAAGATTACGAAACCCATGCCTAACGGGAAAATTACAGCTACTGCAATCATAAATTACTTGCATCCTGGGATGGTGATCCCACGCGCAAAAGTACCCGGGATGGCGCTCTCCATTATATGCACGGTGCGAGAAAAAGTCAAACAAACCCGGCATGTTACAAACCAAATGCGCAATCTTCTTTCCGTCCCGCTTCCAATATCTGCTGGTGGATGGCAAAGCACTGCAACTGGGACGATGCACTTGCTGGAGCAGGTGAACGATGTCCTTCCAGGACGAAACCATCCCAATCAATCGCTCACCACGAAGTCAATCGAATCGGGCAATCAGTCTCAATTTCAATCACCCGCTCACTGGCTAGGTGCAACACACTGCGCCTGAAACCGTACGGTTTTGGCTAACGCCAACGGCACCAGTAGCGTGAAAAGCCACAGCTGGAGCCCTGAACTTCATCGTACATTCTGCAACGAACCTAGTGACGGACGACCTATGCACGCACTGGGCCAAAGGTTCAAAAGCGATCCTGACGGATGGTCAGTTGCATGTGGGTTGATGCAGGTTTCTTTTTCCCCTAGCCTCGCTGAAGCCCTATACATACAGCGTTGAGCCTGAGTCCATGTCTCGGTGGCAGCTGAATCCAAGTAATTGAATCTGTGCCCGAGCGAGATTTATTTCGGTCGTTTCTTGCACGGTGCAAAGAGGAGCTATGATGCACGGTGCGCCCTCGGTGGGCAGCCGGGGCAAGTTTGATGCAAATTTCCGTCCCGAAACTAGCACCGGCTAGTTTTGCGGTCATTTTGGGAGCCCAAAGGCTATTAGTCGTAGTTTCCCTTTCTCGAAACCCATTTCAAGTCATTTGATACGTTTTTTGGGATGCTGAATTTGATGAAATATTGCATCCGAAATGGTTTCTCATCAGCTATTTGTTACCTGTTATTTATCGTAAACGCTGGATATCATCCACCTTCTAGGGTTGTGTTAAGTTAACATGGGTTTAGCTGTTGAATCTACCTCGAGACCACAGTGCGTTTGGTTTCAAAATCGTTATTTCCGTCCGGAAGTAAATATTTTTCATCCACAAACAGTGTTTTTAACTTCAAACGGAGGAGCCCGGTGGTGTATTGTTAGAGACGCCGGTCTTCACACGACAGAGACCGGTTCAGAATCTCATACGAACCAATCGTCCGTACGCAGGACTGATTATCCAGCTACGGGGAAATAAAGACAAAAAAGCCAAAAATGGCAAGCCTCTTGAGGTTGTTGTGCCAATAAAGAAGAAAGATCTCCAAGATTCCCTTCCAGTAACTCAATGTACCTTGATGCATATCTCCATTGTAACAAAATCCCATTGAGGTTTATTTAATGGGCAAGAAAAATACGATAAGCTAGACAGATTTTCCCAAGAATCGTGTGGATTGTTTATACTATTTGGGTGATAATATCTAATCAAAATAGCCTTCTTGTCCTCAGTTTTGATCAGTTTGCTACCGTTTTCATCAAAGCAATATTATTTTATCCAATATTGTAAGCTCAAGGATTACTGCTCGGGTTGAAGAAAGATGCTCCAAAATCCGTCCACAATTTGCGTGTCCTTTTACTGAGCCTTTGTGTTGCTGTGTTGTACTGCACCAACCATTAAACATTCCTTGTACATTCACTTGTGTTTACCATCAGTTTTACAGATTTCCTAATTCTGTCCCACGCCGTGATGTAGTGGCAACCAACGACAAACCCTTCGGTAAGGGTATGAATACTAATTTTCTGCCCCAGTGTTACTCACACCACAGTGTTTTTCCTTTTCGTGGGGAAGGATACGGCCGCTCCAAAAATCCTTTCTTTCGTTTCTGTTTTGGAACAGCGTTCAAGGTTGCCACCGTCGGGGAGGGCGAGAAATGAATTTAATGAAGTTAAGTGAGGATAAGAAGAAATGACTACTCTTTCTCATTTCCGCCATCGTTACGCGTGCCTGAAATTATTCAATTATGTGTGATGAAGAACACCTTCATAGATGAGGAATCTTCAAAAAAATACTTTTTTCAGGCATTTTAATGACACACTTTTCCGCTTCGAGCGTAGGTAAAGATTTAGCGTGTATTTTCTTGAAATTTCCATGACGCTTCCAAGCATTAGGGAAATCAATTGCACTACCATCTTTGCCCTGTAATGCATTCCACGAATGAATCACTTGCGAGCGCGTGTTACACTGTTCATTCCACTTTGCTGCTCCAGGAATAATCTAACATCCAGACACCGGGCGCTTTTCTAGCGCTTCATTCTTTTCGCTACGTCATTGGACCGAAGACTGCGCCAAAAGCGTAGACACTTGCGTCTGTTGGACGTGTAGCATGATCAGCGGACAGCTTGGAGCATGTTGAAAATTCTGATTTAATTTCTTTCCTTCCTTTCATACATATCCAGCCTGGTGGTGCCGAAAAAAAGACATTGTTCTCCCGGGTATGCTGTCTCGCACGACACGCGCATTTGATCGGTATCAGCTTAATAGATTTTTCTCTAGTGGTTCGGTTGCTGCTTCACATCTTCCGAGAACGTGTGCCCAGAATATTCACGCGATAGCGCCAAAGGCGACAACGAATAGCGCAGAGTTACTGGCGGCAGCAGCAGCAGCAGCAGCAAGAGAACAAGTTGCCACACGTTACGACGCCTGCGAAGCATAGGAAAAGCGATGTCCTTTTACAAAACGTTTTTTCTTTTTCGTTTGTTCCGCGTTCCGTGCGTGAATGTTGTGCCGCATGCACATTCGGCTGCAACGCCACCAAGAATACTAATGATCTGGCAACGTTTCCGGGGTGCGCTGTCTGGCTGTCTGAGGAGTGCTGATTTGTTTGCACACTACCTCCAGAGTGCACAGCTGAGTCCCACCTCCGGCAGACATGGCAGTGGATGGATGCGTGTGCGAGTGAAAGTGTATTCCAAACAAAGCCAAGCTCTATAAATTAACTGAACCTCGGTCGGTCGGTGTTAATCTGTTCGGCAAATCTTGACTCTCCGCGCTGGTCGAAGGTGTCCGCCGACCCGGTACGAAATGGTTTGTCACCCCGGCTTACGACAGGGATTACGGTGGTGACAGCCGATGCCGGGGTGTAGCCGGACAAACAGCAAGAGCGCGGACGGCTGGATGGAACGGACGGATGATTAATCTGTAGGAAGGATTCGGAATAGATCGTGTCGTTTCGAATTTTCCACTCCCGCCCGGTAGCAAAAGGCGCGTTTTCCAGCCTCCGGCACAGAACGCACTAGCTTCCTAGCGTGTTGGTCGTGTTTGGGTGTTTGTTGTCGCCACCGCCACTGTTGACATAAATTTCTTCCCACCGGTATTTTACACCCAAGGTACCGCATCTCAGCATTCACGCCTAACTGTGCCTAAATTATTGCCTACAATACGATCCGCTGACAGGCGCTGACAATGGGGTATGTTAATTCCCTTTTTTTTCCCCCCGCTTCACTTAGCGCACGGCAAATCATCCTCCACTGTTGTCTCTCGATTTGGCGAGCAAGGGGAACAAGAGAAAAGAAAAAGGTGTAATCGGTTTTAGCGTCTTGCCACCCCAGCCCGGACGCGCAGTGTGATAGATGATGATCCTACTCCGACAGCGGCTTAGTAGCGTTGAGGCGTAAGTTTTCTTCGGCCTCGATAATTTATCATCACAGTCGAATCTTGCTGCCAACCGGGAACGGCAAGAAGCGAAGAAAATGATCAGCATCCACCAGCTTGGGGTTTTCCGGAATCGGTAAAGTGTGACTTTCTGTGGCCAAGTGTCCGGACAGTGTCGGGCAAAGCGATAATTCCAGACTGCCAAACCACAGGCAATGATAAGAATGCATTGCTCGGCATTCATCCGACAGAATAGACTACGAGGGAATGGATCAAACCAAAAAAAAAAGAAAGGGAAAAGAAATCGTCCAAAAGGCTCACGGAAAGGCGAAGAAAAATAGTTTCCGCTTAATCTCTAATAGCCAATTATGCAGTAGAAAGGCGTAGCGAAATGCAATCGAATGAGAGGCGTGTATGTGTATGTGTGTGTCCGTTTTTGTGGTAATGGAGGTGTCCATGTTTTTGGGGAAGAAAAGTTTTCCTCGTTCTCAACCCCACAGTTCCCTTCCCGCTTCGACCAAAACTCAGTTTGTCGGAAGGAAAAGGAACGGTTTTTCCGGTGGTTCGGTTCCTTTCCGACCGTCCGATAGCCATGGTGGAATTTATTAGGAAGCGACTAGCAGATAGAGCGTAGAGCTCTGTTTTGCGGCTTGTGGGTGTTTTTCATCGTACGTGAGGACGTTTCGGGTTTTTGCAGCAAGTGCATTGGTAATGTATCGTCACACACTTACTTTTGCGTACGGGGTTTTTCCAACGAGGCACTTTTCCAGTCGCTGCATCGTTTGTTCTCCATTATCAAAGTTCTAGGAGTTGGGCGTCAGCTTATGCTGCACGATTGCGATAGATATCCGACAGTAGGGTGCTCGCCGGATCGTACCACGTTCTTGCAGGATATATGGAGACTCCCCCAACAAGGAAGACACCGGGTGCTCTTTGGTTGGGCACGCTTGCGGAAGGAGAAAATTTGTTCTACGAATGTTTCGCCTGCTTCCGCCGGCAACCAACCCAGCGAGCAGAACGACTCCCACATCGCTCAGCAGAAAGTTGAAACAGAAATTATTAATACACGACACCGGCAGACTGTGTTTTCAGACAAATCGGTCAGACTGCAATGGCGGATCGTCGAGGAAACCAGAGGGCAACATGAAACATACATCAGCTAAGCAAACGTTAGCACTTGCAGGAAATGTTTGCACGGGTAAAATAGAAACGGAAAACTTACCACCCACAGTACCGGGTTGTTTGGTCCCGGGGGGCATTCCCCTCCCGAGTGGCTTCGTTTGTGTAATTATGACGGTCTGAGGACGGGCTGAAACGAAATGTCGAGTGGTGAAAAGAAAAACTTTCCAACATAAAATAATAGTTTTTCATTCGTCACACCCGAAACCCTGCAACCGTTTGTCGCTTATCGGTCCTTTTTGTAATCAAATTACACGGCTCCAAACGCTGGTGCATTTGTTTGTCGGTGCAGGTTGTATTGTAACCAGGATTGCATGAAGGAAAACATAGTTTTCAAACAGCAACAGCTGAAGAACAAAACACGTTGCAATGGTAATGTTCACAAAACGCACGCTTTGCTATTTGATGTGAAGTGGGCACCTGCTCAATGCCAGCTTTATTGCATGTATTGCATAATGAGATCTAAAAAAAGTTCTAACACAATTTTACTGTCGAAAGGTATAACAGTCAAGTTGAACACACAATAAAATCAAGCATACAATCACCCACCTTGCAGATTGCGTATAGAGCGACACGTTACATGTATCCTTATTTTCACTTAATCGTCCCCCATGAGAGACCCAATTAAGAGTTTTGTTGTGACGCGCGCAGCAAAACATCACACCGGCGCTACCCTGTGTTGCCACTGATCCTAATTAGCCCTTTACCGTGGGTGTTTTCCCTATCGGCCAATTCAAAAGCCTTTCAGCCCACATGGAAGTGAATGGATCCTGTTTCTGTGTGATACAGTACAAGTGCTCGCATTTTTTTCCTTCTCCTTCCTCGTCGACTCGCCTACTCAGTGGCTCTCTTCTAGGACGGCTGTGTGCCGGTCCGTGCCGGAATGCAAAAGGACGTGAATGGATCCAGTCACTCCATATACGCTCACTTAAAAGCCGACATCCTTCATGTGCCGTGTGGTATTATTTCTACCGCGACGTACCACTTGACCTGCACCATGGCCACAGTGCTTTTGGCATACGGCAACACTTCATCCGTACCCTGGACAGGAAAAGCTCCTTTCGGGTGGTGGGATTGCCCTCGATGAATGCCACGAGGCAAATAGGCATTCTCGTAAGCATGAAAAGTCAGATTGCATAAATGCGACCCGTCTTCAAACGTCCATTAACCGTGAGCGGGCTTGTATATGTATGCGTTTTTTTTTGTTGTTGCTCTCGCTTTCCTTGTGTTGCAGCTCGACAAGCATCACTCGACGTTGGAAAACTTTCTTCCTAAAGTACACTCACCCAAGGCCCATCCACGTTACAGCAAGGAAGGGAAGGATCACTCTTGACAGCTTACCATCCGAAACGGTTTCTCCTTTCCGGAATCCAGCGAACTCGCTGCCGTCACTGTGACGAACTCGGGGCGCAACTACACAAACAGCGTTCTCCGGTCACGATGGTACGAGCCGTAACGTGTCGCGATCCAGAAGATGATGGCACCTTCGGCTCAAGCTGTAATCCTTCAACAACAAAAAAAGCGAGTCTACCATCCTTACGGCGACACTCTTCGGTCGGATTGCACATGCATTACCATGTCACGAGTGCTGCTTCCGACATTGTACTTAATTGCTGATAAATTATTCTCGCCCGTTGGGCGCACTATGTGCCTAGACCCGGTACAGTACACACGTGCACGCTGCAAATTCGGTTAGGTGAACATATGCAACAATTTAATTTCAACAATGAAAACAAGTACCACCAGTAACGAGTGTCGGGTCGTGTGCCTGAGACTCCTCCCAGAAGGGATCTGTGCTGTCTGTACCATTTACATGCATTCATCGTTGATCCTTGCCTCTAACTTCTTGTCTAGCGCTTCCGTCCATAAGTACAAATGTGTACAACAAGTATGCACACCCAAACACGGACCCTCCCCGGAATAACCCGGGGAAAAAGGACCTTACTTTTTTTTGTACACAAAGTACACAATTCTGCGTCCACAAACGATGCCTTCCGGACTTTTGCTGCATCGGGAGGTTGAAATGCTGGTAAACGTTTTTGCTACTCTGTGTCTGCTGCGCTAGACACAACCGACCGCAGTTAAGAAATGGACGAACATAGAAAAAAGACCCCATCCCTCCATAAACACCCACGTAAAAGGATGGAGTGAATAGCTAAATGTGCGAAATATGTGGAAACCGTTTGTCTGCATTAAGTGCAAAATTCTTGTACCATCCCGCGGATCTGTGACTTCTAGCATCCGGTGGCCCCCGGGGAGGGGACCGTCGGTACATTCGCCCTGGCGTTGAGTTTTAATTTCCACACCCAAGCACACAGACAACGCCTCAGGCATGTGCAGGACATGGTGCAAACTGTTTCGCATAATGTACCGCGAGCCGGAACCGGGCGGAAACCGGGGACATAAAATTGTGGATTATCAGTACAGAGTGTGCTGGTGCGATGGTGATGACGCCCAGCGGATAAACTATGAATAAACATCTACGGTGGCAGCAGAAAGTATACGACCGAAGGAAAAAAACCAACATTCCTCAAAACATAACGCAAGGACAAAGAGACAGGAATTAGCAAAAACCGTATGCCACCGTGCCACATTACCTTGCGTTACGGTTAGCTGGCATGGCGGTAAAACAACGGATAAGCTGCATTTGTCTGGTGGGCGAAAACACCTTGGGCTAGAAGACCAAATTTATGTATTCCCCCGAAGTCAACAACAACATAATGCTGGATGGCTGTTTTGCTACGTTTCGTACGACCTCTGGCACCGTAAGCTCGAGAAAAAGCCAAGGGCCTCGAGAAACTCATGAAGAAGTATATCAT
Source organism: Anopheles moucheti (assembly GCF_943734755.1). Taxonomy (NCBI): domain Eukaryota; kingdom Metazoa; phylum Arthropoda; class Insecta; order Diptera; family Culicidae; genus Anopheles; species Anopheles moucheti. Next base: position 27,219,057 of record NC_069140.1, read on the forward strand.
TTCATAATTACCCAGTTGGGTGTAAAACTATGCGCCGGGTCTATGAGATGCCGTAGGTACGTTTTGTGGTACTAACCCAAAACTGCAAACATTATAACCTTCGTTTTCCTTAGACCGTCCTGTGTTGGGCCCATTCCGTAAGATCGCCCAAATGCATTTGAACCCGACTTGCACTGCACACAGCTCTACCCGGCAACCATTATCTTTAGACGGTTGGCACAGCTTATGGTCCGGAAAACCAACACTACAGAGCTGGGAGGAAGTTTTGGGGATAAATGGCAACGATAGTTTTGGAAAAACCTTCTGATATACCTTTTAGACAACAAAAAAACAACTCTTAACTTGCCTCCTCAACAAAAAAACATGGTATATTAACCGGGCAATAGTCATTTGAAGGGCGAACCTCAATGAATACCTGTCGGAGTAGAGACTCACCCCTAACTATCAAGGTTAAGTGGGACGCTATCAAAGGGAAAACTTTTCAATAAGCTATTAGCTCAGTAGATACTTTGACGTCCCAGTTTTTCTATGTCAATAGATGACTATCACCGTCACGGGTACCAACAGTAGTGGAGGTAAACAGCAGCGTTATCAATAGCTATTATGCACGGATGAAAGCTGAGATTGTTAAGGATCTCCAGTAACAGTTGCCCCTTTGGAACCATGATACGAACTAGTACAAGAAGCCAACAAAAATGGTTCCTTCCAGAAACTCATACCGGTATGGCAACGAAATTCCTCCAAATATGACCTTTCATCAATGTTTAATCCATGCTGTGCAAAGCTTTTAGGGGGTGGTCTTAGCATGTTTTTATAAGGGTTTCATATTTCTGATAACAGTGCAAAGGATGAAAATAAATCTTGAATTTTGATATTTAACAGATGCTAACAAGAAGGTATTTACCATATTGAGAATGTTTAGGTAAGGAGACAGCATATCAAGTTCGAATAGACATTGCTGAAGCTTTAACAGAAGAGATTTGTATTAAAAAGCTACTGCAAATTTAATTGTTCTTCGATGCATGGGGTTTAAATAAATGACTGCTATTTAAAAAATGTTGACGTAGACACTAAATTAACTTCCAGCAGTATGTAAACATATACACTCCCAATATCCTCCCATTGTTCCAAACCAAGACTCAACGCCATCTTACCGGAAGCTCATCCAAAGCAAAACAAACGGAACAGGTGGAAGGAGTTGAACAAATTGAATTAAATTAATATAAATTAGACGAAGCTATTTGAATAACGTTTATCTACAGTCATTGAGGAACAAAAAAAAAATACTTCCCCGGTAGGGTAACTTTTCCACCCAGAGCAACCCGGGGCCAGCCGGTAAGATCATTGATGGCGGTAACTTTACCGATAAACTTTATCCGAATCAGCCAAGCCCCAGGTAAGAGTGGGGATCCGGACCCGGATGCGGTATGCTTGTTCGGTTAAATTAAACTCCATCGAACTGAAGTTATTGGGTTGGAAATCCCTCAACAATTCGCTACCTTCGGGTGCTTTAGAGCATCAGCACAACCTCAAACCACGCCACCGATCTATTGCTTCTGTCAATATGGACCAAACGGATGGATGGAGCTTCGGCGTACGACACCGGGAGCTGTATACAGAAGGGCTGGCTTTAAACCATGTGTTTTTGGTAGCTCGCATCGATCGGGCAACTTTGTGCCTCATTTTTCCACCCTCCAACTGCTAAGCCACATCTGCTGCTGCGGCAAACAAACATGGCTCCTTGTACATTTCAACACATGTTAATTCATTTACCGAACCGAGCCGGGAAGATAAATACGTTTCCTTTCGGCGTACTTTTCAAACCCCCGCGGGATGGACCGAAGACTGCTTCCGTCGGGTTCTAGCGCAAAACCACCAACAGACTCCCGGGCTTGGAAGCGGGTCAGCACGGTGCTTTACTCAATCAAGTCTACACAGGGCCGAGCTGGCGTTGATGGTTTACTGTTTGCACTGGCATCAAGCCTAGCGGAACCGTCGAGCGTACCATAATAAAACGATACGCATTCCGCATCCGACACCGTGTGTACTTGCTAAATTTGACTGATCTATTTACTTTTGGGTTGTTTCGGTCCGCTTTCGTTTTTGTAAAGCTTGTAATGCACGTCACCCTGTGGAGTTTGCAGAAACGGCGAGTCCTCGCTGCCTGTACTCCGTGCTATAAAGAACAATTTTTGAATATTGCGTTGTTATTCGTGGGTAACACGTGCCAATCGCGTAAGTTTCATGCCATCTCTATCTTTGGAGAATGTTTATCGTAAAACAGTCCATACCAAGGATCAACATTATTGGAAGCAGCGAATGGTTTCCCATAAAACTTGATCACTGTGCCATGTTATGTTTTTTTTTCGTTCGGCTCGTAAATAAGGCACAAAACAGCAAACGCACCCTGTGCTTAGAGTTTAGCCACCAGTTCCGAGCCCATAACCGTAACACTCCCGAGTCGAGAAACAGGTGCTATAAACACCAGTGCATTTCGATAAGCTGACTGCTTTGCATAGGATGTTGAAAACGGCACGAAATTTCCATTTTATGGTTATCATTATAATAATTCTATATTCAAAGTCCGCTCTCGTGGACTGCCTCTTGCCACGGGTACTGCCCATTGCCACTTGAAAAGCGAATCGAATAAATGGAACGTCAATTTGCACCTCATGATGGGCGGACATTACGTTTACGATTTATCGAACCCATCCGATGGTTGCAACACCGATGGCCAAGAATGGTATGGCACCTGTCAGTGGATGGAGTGTTTTGTATACAACTACCACTAACTAGCATGTCAGTTGGTGTTCATTCAGGATAGTAATCTCTCGGTTCCATCACAAACATAACTCTATTATAGAGTTACTGTCCCTGATATTATCTCTTCCTCCCTGTCTGCGTGGTTTATAGCCTTCGATATCGGTGGAATCCCACCATGTGGATGATGATCCTTACCGGAACTCGCAATAAAACGAGTGTGGACCCTGAAAAGTGTTTAAATTAACTTTCACCAGAGCTTGTCAGCAGAGGCAGTGAGTAGAGCAATGCTAAACGGTTCTGGAAATTGGCTGTCTCGTCAACTGTACGTATTTACCATGCTGAGCTTAAGAACAGTATGCAACCCCTCACATCGAATGCAACTATCTTCCAGCATGATCTCGTTTCGTTATTTATTACTTGGAAGTTTATCTTTCCTACGATAAGACATCAGACTCCAAGAAATAGCGGGGGAGAATGTGGAGTTCCTTAACGGGAAGATGACTATCCGGCTAATCGAATTGTTCTTCTTCTCTTCCTTTCTTTACATCTCACCTTTGACAACAACTCTATCCGGATGCGACACCGCTGCGCACGTGGCAAAAACACACATTCCCCACAACAGGGTCCGATAGGATTAGACGGAGCGAAAGGCGAACCGGTAAGTATCTCGTGTGTCCGAGCGGAACCCACCACTCGTGTTGCGTGTTGGCTCTGCAGCAGCAGCATTTGCCTTACCGACCGAGCTTCCCACACGGCCACAAACTCATTTGTTTGCATTTCGTTATTTTTCCGCTCAATTTATGCTCTGTCTAATCTAGTCGGGACTATCGTGTACACGGATACTCGCCTGAAACGCAATACGGTGTGGTGGGACATCCGAGTACACACGTTCAACATACTTCGAAAGATACATACACAGCCATTCGCTGTGCAGGGAACAGGACGATTCAATTAAAATGTTGGTTTTCCTTCCTTTTTTCTCCCCATATTTCTCCTGCACAAACAAACCCACCCTGCCAGGGACGACCGGGCGACAAGGGCTCGAAAGGTGAAGTTGGCGCACCCCCGATAGACGTGTTCCAGACGGTGAAGGTAATTTATCTAAGCACCAATTGCTCATTCCAGCATTTTGGGATGCTGGATTGGTGTGTGTTTTTTTTATTTCCTTCCAGCAGCCTCTCTCTCTCCCCTTCTTTTTTTTTACTCGTTCCGCCTCGATCGTTGGGTTCACTGCCCATCCGCACTCCGCCGATGCAGTCCAGCAGTTCGATCTTCCAGGCATGCTACGTCACGTGAAGCAGCAGAACAACCCGAGCGAAGCATCCATCACTCGAGATGTTACTGATAATAATTTGATTTAAATTTTTGCCTATCGTCTCCACGCGCCCTGGTCTGGCCGAGAGTCACACAGTTACGGCGCGTCCTAGAGCGAACACCATTTGGTATGCATGAATCGCCACAGCATAACGCAACCCCGTAATGAAACGTAACGAGCTCCGGAACAGCTCATGGAAACTGCCTCGCCTCGGGACAGATCCAACAGTGTGGATCGGACAGAATGCAATTCCTATTCAAGCATCCTTCAATGGGAAACGTTTGACAAATCGTCTGTTTGATTGCTCCGTCCCCGGAAGGCCTTTACCGTGGTCAACACTGTACTGCGCCCTACGGAGAGCCGGATCAAGCCGTACCCGTAAGCGTACGGCACGCAGACAGTTGGGGTTAATTTGAGAAATGTCTCTTGCACCGGTCGGGTCTACCGCCCAGTGTCATGACCTGTCTTTGGCGATGCAATCGGGCTATGTCTTGGCCGGCTGCATTCGAGAACGGCAGAACGGCACGATCCGATGACTTATTATAACCGAGCGATAATAGTCTCCGGGCAAACCATCCGATGGTGTGGAGCTGGACCGGAGGCAGGCACGTTGGAATGTTAAGTGGGAATGGAGTGCCGTGATTTGATACACACCTTCTTGCGGTGACGATACAATAGACGAGCGATTTAGTTCATCGTTGGACGGGGCTTTCCAACTCGGTGAAGCAAGCGTACGCAGATGACGATGTAATTATGATTAATTAATTAGCCAATTCCCAGCATTTTCAAACTCCCGCTTCGATAGCTCACTTCAAAGCCCTTTTCTAGCCGGGGGTTTCCGAAACTTGGAGCACGCTAAAAGCCTCCCGAAGTCCTCCAAGTCCCAACACCGCAGTGCTGCACACCCAAGCGCACCCCATTGAATTCTTTCGCCAGTCGAAAACGACTTATGAGCTGGCTAATCGATCGCCCAGTTGCTTTTTATTGGCTCCAGTCTGCGGTTAGACTAGCGTGCTAGTTTGTGCACAACACAATGGACGATCAAATTTAAAGATAAACGTCGAACGGAGTCCTGCGCTCGGTACCGGCACTAATTCGATAGGAAAATGGCTGCCAGGCGGTTTGGGGCGATCCACTTACACAAATGAAGCACTCACTCACCCGAGCATTCTTCGTGAGACGTTTCCCCCCCGGTTTAGGAAAAGGTCGCTGGTGTTGTTGTTGCTGTTACGCGATTCAAAGTCATCTTAAGTGGAAATCCGTGCCACTATAATATAATCCATCCCCGGGTCTGCACCATTGTTTTCAGCGGGTTGAAGTAAACAAGGAATCGCGAAACACTGAATCAATTTATTAATTAAGTCCTAGGCGAATGTACACTTTGCACGCGAAGCGTCCCACACAACAACAGACGGCTCGAACTACATTAAACAGATACTCTGACCACGGACATCCTTGCCTGGTGGATAATGCTACGAGCGGACCGTTATAAGATTTCCACAAGTCCCAAACCTCCAACGCCATACACAAGCGTAGGAAAAATGTAATTTAATTTTTCAAACATCCCCAGCGGGGAGATGCTGATGAAAACTCGTTCACCCGGCACCCGGCACCCGGTGGAATCTTTCGCGTGTGATCTACACGCAGGGTTTGTTTGTTCCGCTCGGTACAGTTCACCCCTGCGGTGATTCCTCCTCCTGGCAGCCGCAGTGGGTCAAATAAATTGACCAGAGGTTACAAATCGGACGGAGCAAAGTCAATGGTCGGTAAATGGTCCGAAAAGGAACAAATTAAATTTCATATCGTCCGGCGACATTTGGTCCGCCCAACATGTGTTTCACTCGGTGGTATGGTCTCTTTCTCTGCACACCGTTCTCATCCCAATGTGAAACGGTCACTTTCCTCACGCGCGCAATAGTCGCCTGTCTGATTAGTGTGATAACAAGTGGGGGGTGGGGATGAACACATCCGCACGTACTAGAGATGGGTAAAACGTGTTCCAGAATCAGGATTCAAAACAATTTTGGAGTAGCCTCTGGACCCGGTTCCGAACTAACAGGTTCGGAGCAGGTTCTGAAACCATAGCTTCAAGGCAACAGGTCCGAATCAACGGCTCCAAAACAACAGCTTTAAACCAATGGTTCCGGAACCGGTTCCGAACTCATGAATTCGAACCTACTGCTCCATAGATGGATTCTAGCTAAAAGCTTCAAACTAGCGACCCTGAAAAACGGCTCCGATTCCGTCGGTTTCAACCGGCTCCGGAGCAGTTAGAACCTTTTCTTCGAACCAGAGTCGTCGGGTTAGAATAGGTTTCGGAACCATAGGTTCGAGGCCGTGACTTTGAAGTCATTGGTTCCGTCGGTGAATCGGAACCGGCTTCGCACTCGGAGCTGTCTCCGGAGCCATTGGTTCCATTATAACTCCGAAGCCATTGTTTCGGCCCAAAACGCACATCACTAGCACGTACGTGATCGTACATGAGTGTTGTTCACTCCATCTCTCTCGTAATATTTGCTACCCTGAAAACGTTTTAGGGTTGGTACTGCAGAGAAAGAATGACCGCGACCATCAAACCAACAGCAGGTTAAGAGCAGCTTGTGGACCATACCCCATGAATGCATGAGTGTGGTCATTTGTGTAAAATTAATTTGAAAATTGTTTCCTTCCTCTGACTGTCGGGGTGTTTTTTTTTTCGCCGGAACCAATGTTGCACCATTGTTTCCCACGGCGACGCACTATTCGTTGGGCATTTGGCCAACAATCCTGAAACGCTCGGCATCGCATTTGTACATCTCTCCCATCTTCTACTTTGAATTCTACCGGTGGTTGATCATGTGATTCGTGTTTTTTTGTTTGATTAATATTTTATTTTCACGCATTTCACATTTTCCGCGAACATCCATTGCTTCTACTGTATCTAACATTTCCCATATCCCATACTTCTATGCTAACAATCGACCGGTTTCGCTTCACCCGGAACGCACTGTTTATCGAATGGTGGCGAACATGTGCAACAATCCACCACATCACCGGTGGCGCTGGACGCTTGGACCTTCGCATCATCCGGACCCGGTAACAGGGATTAAAGCGATCCGTAACGACACTGCGCGGTGGCTCGTTAGGCTACGCAGAAATCGTAGCCGTGAAGGTATATTGCTTTGGGTGTTTTTGTTGCTTACTTCCCGCGTTGCTGGTAGTGTTGTTAGTTGATGTGTAGTTTGCCGTTTGTGTCTCACCTGTTTCCCAACACCGATACACGCAGAATTGCACTTTCCCGCCCCAGAGTCACCCTTTTCCTATAGCACTGCTAATCCATCGTAGTTCGCTGTTTTGGTTCCGGTTTTTTTTCCTGCTGCTGTAGTTTTAGTCTAGTGCCTGGGGTGTTGGTTTTTATTTGCATGTTACGAACACACACTTTCGTGGAATGTCCCGCACCCGACTAAATGTCGATGATCGGTCCGAGTGCACGTTCCGTTGGTCCCGGAACGGTGGTTGATCGGGTTCGAAAGCGGATTAGCAGCGGAGTAGCGACCATCGGCCAACCATCAAAAATATACACCACTCCTGCGATGCCTCCCGTTCACCTCCGGGCGCAACTTAGAATAGGATGCGAATTGAAATTCGCCCACTGTTCCAGAGCGTGGTGGGGGGAGGTAGCTGTTGATCTGTATTTTCCTGTTGGAACTTAGTTAGTACTAGCGGTAGCTTTAACGACTTGCCTTCCTGTGGCTTTATCCTCTGCGCTGCTTCATCATCATGGTGTGAGTTCCTGTTTTCCTGCCCGTGGTCTGACGGTAAAAATAAAAAAAAAAACTGAGAAAGAAAAAAGCGACCCAACCCCAACAAGCTCTATCTAGTCGTTATCTTTGCTGGAGCCATGCTTTCATCTGGGATGTTGGTCGTCGTTTGCTATTATTAAAATCCCCTGCCTCGCCTATAGCACGCGAGGAAATCTGCGAGCCGGGAGTGGAAACTTTAGAGGAGAGCCTTCCCCCGGCTACATCCGGCGCCAAAGTTAACCAGAAAGTCAGTACAAAAAGTCAACAATGTTTCCATGCTGCGGGGCCTGCACAGTGTATTGGATCAAACGCCAACGCTGGACGAAAAAAGTAGCTCCAGATGGGCTTAGTACATTATGAAAGATAAAAGGACTTATAAGTATATTTCTTGTTCTCAGCCAGAGTAGCAATATTCTTCGTTAGAAATTATTTCTTCACAATCTTCAAAAGCTCTTTCTTCCGACGGTTTTCGCGTTTTCGCCAGAGCTGCGCCCTGTTGTCCACTGTTCACGGACGCCGTAAAGCTCACCACATTAAAGAGTGCATAAAGTACGGATTTAATATTAAGCAGCAGTCCGACCGATCTCTGGGGCTCCATCCACAAGTAACGCTCGTTAAACAGCGCCGATGCTCTCGCCCAAACATCGTAACTTCCACTCAAGGTGCATCTAGGATTTTTCCTTTATGATACAAAACCACGGCAAATCGGCGCTGGCCAATGCGGAAAACATCCCATTTGGGTGTAACTTTCCCAGCTGGGTATAACGTGAAAATCATTCCGGGCTCGGACTGTAAAGCGGTGAATCGATAAATTTTGAACCAACCGGCCAACGGTGGAGCACTGGTCCAATCTCGGAATGTCGCAGAACGACGCACACGTGTAGCATAAACTTCTCGTACCATAACCGTAATACATGTTTGCGTTCACATGTTCACTCGAGTTTCGACCAAAACGTCCGGTAACAGATTCGCTGACCGAATGGAAGTGGCCCGAGGGCTAAGAAAACACACTACATCCATTTTCCCAAGGCATATCGCAGCGTTCACCGTCTGCGGGATGGCGAGCGCCTCTGTGGTGCTGTTGTTTTATTGTACGTTTTTAATTAAAAGCAATATTTTATTAAGTTTTTCTTTCACTCCCATACCTCCGTACCGATGCGGCACAAAGTTCTTCGTCCTGTTCTGGTCCGGTTCGGGGACATTTATTGGAACCGATCCATAGCATCATGTCCTTCCATCTGGTTTCGCTTTATGTTCTACACTCCGGTCACATTCCATCACTTTGTTTTCCCTTTTGTGTGTGTGTGTGTGTTTGTGTGGAAAATATGTTTTTCTCCCAAAGGTCCTGGACACTTTTTGTATCACTGCCTGGGCAAAAATGTTATGTTTGTCTTTTGGGTAAAAATAGTTTACTTGGTGAATGCAAGGAACTTGCGCTGAGCTGCCATTACCCAGGATTTTTCTGCTTTCGGTGCTGACGTTGACGCGCCAGCCCTAGGATGGGGCTAGGGAACTTGTTCCCACTTTTCTGTTCAACCACAACGTAAGCATTATTTGACAAGTATTGAATTTGACATTCGTAACACGGGTTGACCGTTGGTTCGAATGCAATTTGTGCTAAACAGCTGGAAATTAGTTGACATTTATTGGTGGCTTACACGTTAAACGAATTTCCCGCGCAAGGTTACAAAGTCGACAGTGTGGCGAAATATTTACCATCCACTTTTCGGTCATTACGTTCCTATTTTTGTTTTATTTGCATATCTGTGTATGATTCGTGTGCTGCGCCACTGTGCACCTGCAAATCCAAATCCTTCGGCACAACTTTTGCACAACCCGTTACCCTTCCTACCTTACCCGTGCACCTGTGTGGCAGGATCTGCAAGCGGCCGGGCATAATGTGTCCGCGGCAAACATCATCCAGCTGAAGGTAAGTTAGGCGCTTCCAGCCCTGCAGCGCTCGGTGTTTTGGGTTCATATATTGCTGGCGAGATGTGTGCTTCATCAGGGTTTGCCATTCCCGCACACTTACGCTACGGTACGGCTTGGCCTTCCTTCATCGGGACTTCTGGCATCTTTGCAAGGGACTGCCAGAATTCATAGCTCAATGTATTGGTATGCAAAGGGGGATAGAAAAAAAAATCTCTTTTGGTTTCCATCCATCCCATAGATGCATCTCTAACTCATCGATTTGTCCGCTGCTTTTGGACCGTGCATCCATGTGCCTTAAATGCGTTACTTCGCCGGCAATCACATCTAAACATTCCACCATCATTTGCTTTTCAATTTCATTTCGTCTGGGACCATTGTGGTAGGGTGTCGGTATGTTGGGGGTTATTTGTCTTTTCAATTTCATAAATTATATCTCCCAAGATGAAACATAGTCCACTGCTGCCATGCCGCGTTCTCCGCGCATCCTACCCACTGTTACAAACGACATTCATTTTTCATCCACCCTTCATCTGGTGCCATAGTATGGTCGCGTGTAATAGATACGTGGAGAAGATTCCGTTCTCGCATGTGTGTAGTAAGTTGAACCAAAAGCTTCGCATCGTACCACCTCCGATGGGCCCGGGATGGGTTAAATTTGACCAGCTTTCTAATCCCGCCCGTACTGGTGTGCTCGCCAATCTCCGTATCCTTTCGCCCGCTAGTGATCAGGGTGGTTTTTTGCATCTATTCTCCATCGCGAAAAATAAAATACACCTACTCCATGCATGCTGCATGTTGCTTCGTAGAACCGATCTTACATAAGTAGTAGTGCAACCGTGTGATAGTAGTGTAGCGTTGTTCTTGCATGCTCAAGTGGACACGCAACCTCGATGGCACTCGAGTCGCTCGTCCTCGACTACTCCGGTGTGAAGGGGTGCGCGTGGTACCGGAGGCCATGCGCCGTACCCAATCTCGGCGACATCCGAGATGAATGGTTGGACGGGTTAGATGGATGGTTTGCATCACTTCCAGCGCGATGCATGATAAGGGCAAGCGTACGGAACCGAAACCGAGCGTACGGTGACAGCGAGACGTATTTTGAGAGAGCAACAGAAGAAACACGGATAAGCTACCGGGTAAAAGGTAACGTAACCCAAGTGTGCCAGTAACACACACACAGGCTCTCAAAAAAAAAAGAAGAAACGTCTAAGGGAACAGTCAAGAAATGGGTTTTTGGTTGAAGCACACGTGCCCGCACGCTATCCACCGTCGAGTGGACGAATGACAGGTGACGCTCTTCTCAGAAGGGTAGAAGGCCACTACTGCCCATTGCTGCTACCACTTGGCCAGGTTGTAACTGCGTTGACATTTTGTCATCTTGAACAAATTGTACATCCGTCCTGTGCCAAGTGTGCTCTGCTCGGCACGAACGCCCGGCATGCCACAACCCTGCACTGCCGCTGTGATGAAAGATGCGCCCTCCTACCATCCAAAACCCATCAACCCGTCCACCGGTGAGCCACCGGTACGGTTGCGATGATGGTTTGTGGTTGCCATTGAGATCTTCTCGTACGGATGGTACTCTCACGCCACTAGAACCAGTCAAGAGGGCTTATGAGCTCGAGTGCCAACACGTTGGCGTTGTCCCTGCTACCAAACGGTTCGCTTTGGTTCGCTAATTTGATTCCGTGATTCGTTCCAGGGTGAACCTGGTGAGCCGGGACCACCGGGACCTCCCGGTCCCCCCGGTACGTCCGGAACGATTGGGTTGGACGGACGTCAAGGGCCGCCGGGTGATCCGGGACTGAAGGGAGATCCTGGTCCACCGGGCGAAAAGGGTCCTGTCGGTAATCCTGGAACAGCGGGTCTGCCTGGTGCAAAGGTAATGGCCGCTTAGCATAATACGGGTACTTTTTTGATGCATGTTTATTAATTTTCCGTCATTAACGTGATCTCGGCAGGGCGATCGGGGCGATAAGGGTGATCGAGGCCTAACGACACACTTCAAGGGTGATCAATTCCCAGCCGGCATCATTGAAGGTCCACCGGGACCTCCAGGACCTCCTGGTAAGTAAATGTACATGCAGAAACGAAAAACGATCTCCTATCTATTAATGGAATTTTTAACCAACAATATCTTCAAACATACTTAAACTTAAACTTAAACATTTGATTATCAGGACCACCGGGCGATAAGGGTGATCCGGGACCGGAAGGACCTCCAGGACCGCAGGGCGAAAAAGGACCACGAGGCAAACGAGGCAAACGAGTGAGTAACGAGCGTGTTTTATGCAATAAGTTGAACTATCCTTTCACAATCAAGACGTTGACAATGACCAAACAACATAAAAACCTCCGAAAGAATGTAAATAGCGATCACTACAGCACAATGTGTCACTTTAATGCCGCTTTCTTTAAAAAACAATTAATATGCATTCTTTCAATGTATCGCTTGCGTAAAACAGCCTGAGCACGTGGTACTAACAGTAGATTGATTGATAGTTAAAATAACGCATTTGTTTGTGTCAGTTTTTGCTTGTTTGTTGCATAATTTTACTTTCTCTCTCGTTTATAATTCGATTCGATATCTTTGGCTAACAAAATAAAAACCAACTTTCCAATCTGAACGCTCCGGACGTGCGTCAAAGCTATCATTCGTAACGCATCACCCAGGGAAAACAAACAACGGAAAAGTGAAACACACGCCAGCGCAGCGCTATCGCCAAATCTTTCCAAATCGCACATAAAACACGATGAAAGAGATAAATTTCGCCCGAAAAAGGGTTTGCTCGCTTGGTGCAAAGAATTTTTGTTTTTGAACCGTTCTCATTTGTGGTGAACAAAAAAATGGAACCCAGAATAAAAAACCCCCCCTGGAGCACGAAAACAAGAAAAAATAAGCCGACCACAAATGTATCGCATGGAACGCTTCTGACTCCAGCACGAACACGTGCAATCGTATGCGGAACGATTTTTGGTGCATGCTCTAGCATAAAAGCTTGTTGCAAAATAAAAATGAAGCGAAACGAACGCAAACGCTGCCGAAATAATCACGAGGCCCGGAGATCGGCCACGGGCAGCAGAACAAACAGGGCGGCTGTGCCGTGGAACGTCGTTGGTGCGATTTCACACGAGATTGTTGGCCGGTCGGTGCCGTGGAACCATCCCGTGCTGACAAATATTGCCTTGTCCGGTGGTGGTAAGGTTGGGCAATAAAAATTGTATTTAATTTAATTGGATTCCTTCCGCCATCAACCGTGCGGACGAGCAATGGTTTCGGGCCTTTTGTTTGGGGATGTTTGTAGCTGATGGGGTTTTTATTTTTCCTCCTTGGTACAGATGAGTTTGAAATGGGTGGAGCAATATACATCTTCGATTTTATTTTTCAACACAAACACGCATTTGTTTTGTGCGTTTCTTGTTTCTCCAATGATTTGAGTGACAGATATCATCTTCTGGCGTTTTTCGGTGGACCATTGCGTGGAGTTGAAATGTTTTGGAGTTTATCGGGGCTCCATCTCTAGCATCTGATACCCGACACCTTGCTTTGATCCATGAGTTCCTCGTCGTTTCTATGCGCATCCACTAATAACGAGATTCCACAAATCACCCTCATTCACTATCGTCTCACATACGCTCTTGTGCGGTTCAACGTTCATCAAACCCTTTCCATTCCTTTCGTTGTGCGAGAGTGCGTGAGTGTGTGCTTCTTTTTACCATGTTTATTAGAATCTCAGCTCATCAAAATGAAATCGAACGGATTTTCCCTGTTGCGCGCCTGGTAACAACATCAAAGGACCTTTCAATCAACACCATCCATCGTCGACAGCATCGTCGACATGCTTGCCACCCACTGTCCATTTTCTTTCGTCCGGGGCGCGACCATAAATTACATCGGAGTGCACGGTACATCATTAATGCATAACCATCACACGCTCGATCGATGGTTGTGCGTTTAATCAATGCGCTAGCTCCTTTCGATGGGTGACGGTCTGATTGCGAATGTATGGTGTCCGTCTTCCACATGTCATTATCCGATGTTTTGCTCGATAGATTAGAAAAGCTCATGCATCCAAATCAGCGCAACGAAACGCGTGTAAACGATCGTAATCAATGATGTGGTCGTTCCACGGTGAACAACCAGCGTTATAGAATGGATCCTTTTTCTGTAGCAAATGCGAAATGTTTCAATGGTAGAACCTATTAAGAATATAGTTTTTTTTTATGTATATAATTTTTTTTACTACCGTTAAAGCAAAGGCCAATGAATAAGGATATCCAGTCAGCATGTTTAAACAATTCTAACATCTTGATGTTGCACTTCGTCGGAATTCGAAAATTCAAGAACATCTGGTGAATTTCTAGACAATATTCCGGCAATTAAGGGAAATACTCATCTCCCTGCTAACCCTGCATACATTTAATGGCTGAACGTATTTCACCAAAATAATGTTCTCCGACTCGATACTCAGATACTCGATACTTGACTTTAAAATTTCAGTCAAGAGTTTTTAGCTGTCTACCAGTTAATTATAAACAAATAACTCCAATTTCCAGTTAAATTCAATTCCCAATAAAATTCCCAAAACAATTCTCAAAATCAAATTCTTGTAAAAAGAAAACTTTATTTTTGAATTTTGAGTTAAATTTCGAAGAAGGCCTGAAGTATAAGCTTGTGTCATTCACATGGTGTTCTTTGTATTCTTCATTTCTCAAGAAGATTTTGCTCAATAAATAACTCACATGGTTGTCCTCTACATCACCAAAACAACCTTTTCTTAGGGGGTATCTCCTCGTAATAGGATATTGTATCAAACTCAAAGTCATCGATTGATTTTTTTTTTCTAATAGATTAGTTTGCAAAAATATTGTCGATGAAATTGTTATTGTTATTAATGTTTTAATTTCACTCAAAGTATTCAATCCTACCAGTAGTCTGTTGTTTGTGGGCGAAGTAATATTTTTTAAAGGACACCGTTACCATTACCAACCAGTGATGTAATTAAACATAAATAAGTATTTAAATTAAACCGCTACACTAAGAAATCGATTAGCAAACAATTTCCATTCGATTCATTATCGCTGTTAACGATTATAATTTAACAGAATGTATAACAACGGTCAAATTTCTCTACACTATATTACACATAATCCGCTCCTTCCTAACGCAAAACATCTCTCGTCCTACCGCTAAATCCAACCCACGGCAGGCAGGCGAGCTGTTCACACGGCTCACTATGCTCGATGAACCATAAATGCAGGCTTGACCGAGTAGACCAAATGCCGGAATCGGAAAACAAAAGCCATTAAACTCGTTCGCGACACCGGTTTTGCTGTGTGTCGGAAATGGAATGTGCCTAGCACTACCTAAACGGCGGTGTGGTCTGACTGCCGGGAAAGTGGAAAAGTTTCGGTTTTGTTTCGTTAAAACAAATTTCATGCTCGTACGTGGCCCGTGCTGTGGGCGTCAAACACCAATAGTATGAAAGTTTTCACTTGCAATTTCCCGCCAGCGGTGTGTGTGTGTGTGTGTGTGTTTTTTTTTTTTGGTTTTGGGAAATTAGTACTTCCCCATTTGCCACCCTGCCCCGACCAATGCCAGCAATCGAATAATGCACAACCGTTTAATCTCCGTTCGTATCGGGTGCAACATTTAACCACCCATGCAACAATGCGCCTGATGAAGCACAAAGTGCATCGTGCGGCCACTGCAATGAGTGCAATTATGCTGCTCGATGGATTTGCCATTCAAATGAACGTCGAAAACGGAGGTTCGCTTGGGTGAGTTTATGAACGGTAAAATGTATTGTGCCTGGCTTGTTTCAAAGTAATGATTAAAAATCCACATACGCTTAACAATCAACCAAAATGGCCGTGGGAATCTATTGTAAAACTATGCGCGTTTGCAAGACAATTGTTTAAACATATCTTCGGAAACATTTCTATGCAATCACATTGTTTCGCGCAATGGTATTGTTGCCATCAAAATTGCACACCAATCAATTCAATCGAACACGGAAAAGGAAACAGGTGTGAGATTATGGTTATTTATTGACGAGTAGTTATTGGTTTGTTTAACATTATTAATTTTGCGGCTACAATACGTTACACGTCGCGCATTCAGCATTCATCATGCTGTATGGATTCGTTGCGCCTTTTTTTTGTGCTCATCACACCACAAAAGAGTAGTACCTGCACGAATTGGCTTATGGGTGTGATGTTTCGCCGTGTAGTGGGGGCTTAACGATAGTGATGCCATTATTTCAATGTGGATTTAATAAAATGACCCGTTGCGCTTTGTAATGGCGACCCGATGGGTGAGGAATGGATGCGTACGCGAATGAATGTCACCGGAGATAACGGCGCACACCGAATGGTGAAAGAGTAACACAAAAAGGCCACATACACACCCCCACTAGAGTATACTGCCGGAACAAATCCGCAAAACCACTAACGATTGGTAACCGCATCGGCCATAGCCGTAGTGACAGGCTCACTTTTCGATGCGTCACAACCCGGTGCTTCAATCCGCACCGCCAAATACTATCTATTACTGGAACATCATGCGAGCCACCGCTGCCACACATTCATACGGCACGTATGTCGCACCATTTGGAGGATTTATGTTATCAATAGTGTTTTACCAATTTTCGCTGCGGCGCTTCGATGCCGAAGCTAAGTGAATGCGAGTTTGGCCCAAAATACAAAAGCATAAATTACTGGCACAATATGGTCGGGTGTGGTGCATTGTCCGACCCGCGCGGAGTAGCATGTTCGCACCGACCCGAGGCACTTTTACGCACCGGTCATCGATTCGCTCGCACGCCATCGATAAATTTCCTGCGGCTATGATTTATTCAATTTTTCCCATTCATCCCATCCGACAAGCACGGGGAAGAACGCTGTGTACATCCCATATGCCGCGGAAGCATCGATGGGTTGTTGGCAAAAAAACAGGCATTTATCCATTTGTTACTGTATGCCGTGGTGGTTGCTGTCGGTTGGCGAACGGTATAGAATAACAACACTCCACATTTTCAACAACAATCCATCGGCGCAACCGAACGAACTCTCCGAAAACCGGGTGAAAGTGTTGACGGTGATGGTGGTTTTTACGTGCGTAGGACAGAAACGATGGTTTAATTTAACTCATCCTCCTCCTCCGACTCCGGTGGCCCAGGATTCCCACCATCGAAACAACGCTCATTAGGCGTGAAATCACGTAATTTGTGAAGTTGTGAAGCATTCAATTGCTACCTCAGTGCGTACCCACGTGACGTTACGTTCGCGTACGTGCCGGAGCGATCGATCGATCAAAATTTTCCGAAAATCGTCACTTATATCATTTCATTTCGCGCGAACTGGGTGTGTTTGTGTGCATGCACAGTTGTGCAATTTATGCGATCCGTTTTGCATGAATCAGTCAATCATAATTAAAACGAGCGGCAATCGAAATCGATGCGGCTCCATCCGCTTACACCCGAGCAAGGAATACACGGTGTAATTTCGCTCGTATTTTATCCGGATTTGCAGCGAAAAGAGTGATTGCACATGCAACTATGCAAATGGTCGAAATTTATTTGTGTGTGGGGTATTTTTTTTTCAACCCCTACATTATCCCTTCAGAGGAAAAACAATACTTTTCCAATGTTGAATTGCAGGAATAAAATTCAATGCAAAATTGCACCTTAAGGGGGTAGTACACTCTGACCGATGGAAGAAATTTTAGAACAAATTTGTGGTGTTCACTATAAATAACGATAAACTTAGGATAAGGGTAACTATAACATTACAAAAATGTTTTTAATATACTTATTCATAATTTTACTACATTAGGCAATTTCTTTGGTCGTTTTATCTGACTGTAATGTGATAAAAGACGGTCATAATAGAAGTCGCATAATTAACGTAAAACCGAAATTAAAAACATTATTTTGCAACTCAACAACTCTCAATTAAAGATCGAATAGAAGTGCCACTTAAGAAGAACAAGAAAACACTATAAAATAAAGTAAACCTAAATGACAAATTTATTCGATCGTGCAGAGTGTACAACCCCCTTCATTAAACTGAAAAATCAACATTAAACTTTACCAGAAATCAATTTTATTTTTGGCCATACGAACGCGTTATCCACTTTCCTTTCACGTTCAAATATTGACTCTAACGAGCGTGAATTATCTGTCCGGTTTCAGTGCAATATAATCGGCCGATGGCGATACGGGCAGGAAAGTGTACACTTTATTGATTGCCATTTCGATTGACTTAATAACAGCTTTGCTTTCAGCTTGCCCACAACTGAGCTAAAATGATTAAATTCGGGATTTTGCTTCCTTTTTCTGATGTTGGGTGTTTCTTGTATTGTGTTTTAATCGCTAGTAGCTTGTAGTGTAATGTTTTCCTATTTTAGGACACTCCTTTCCGTAGCACCTCCGTAGTGTAGTCCCAATCCCACTAGCTTCCCCTCCCCCCGTCACCTTACCGTCGCTTACACGCACCTGTTCTAACACACCGAGCAGCACACAGCAACCCGAATGTCCCTGTTCGGGATCGCACATGAACATGGGACGCGCACGTGGGACACACGAGAGTCGTTCGTCTTGTACGTCCCCTCCCAAACAACAGCAAAAAAGGTAAGTGTAGCACCACCGTAGAGGAACATGATTTCGTGTTCCGCTGGCACCTTCCTTGTGTACCCGACACGACGCACATGACTCGCCCAGCTCGCGCCCCACAGAGAGATAAATGTTGATGGTAGCAATTTCACGTCACCCAAAGAACAAACAGCACTTTAGCACCGGACGGGTGAGATGTCTTCGCAGAATGATTCTCCCGCCAGTCGCGCACGGGTTGCAGCCGGGAAAAAGACACATTCGATTAACGGCTGACAGCATCGCTGGGACGTGACGAGGGGGGCCGACGCGGTGGAGGCCATGAAATCATTCCAATGTTCCATGCAGCTGTACGCGATACACGATTTTGTCAGCGCCATGTCAGCGCTGTTTGGCTGTTGTCGCGCATGTTGTTGAAAGTTATTTTCGCCCCGAAATCCCGATTCCCGGTCGCGCTCCTCTGGGTCTGTTCGAGTCTGTTGTGAGTCGTGCGATTTTTTGGTACGATTCGAAAGTAAGCGCGATTGTGTGCGTGCGTAGATTAATTTCCAATCAACTTATATTGCTTGTTTTTGTCCTGCTTTATGAACAACACGCTCTATGTCTTAATTGTTGGTTGCTGTTTTGTTTAATGGAGTTTAACTCAACATGGTTTGTTATTTATAAATAGTAACGTTTAGATCTCTTTTCCATCTAAAGTAGAGTTGTGTAATATTACCGTAAAATTGATGTTGGCGCAAACGAATAAAAAATATAATTTAAATGTAGCAATCCCCTCTCAAAGTTTTCAAATCAGTCCCGAACAAAAGTGGCAAACGTATAAATCCTTTAGCACACGCATCCTTTCCCCAGCACCCCATTCGCCCAACCGTCGGTTGACAAGCGATTAAATTAATCTTTCACTTCCTTCCACGCTTTATTTATGGTTATTAGTGTTTACCTTAATGTGCAGTACTAAAAGCCTTTTAGTAGAACCATCTGATGTGGTTTCGTGTACGATTCGGTGTCACCCCCGTTGTTTGCCGTTTTTGTTCGCGTGCGCCTTTTTGTAACCTGGCTTGTAGTGTTGTTGATTTTTGCGAATGTGGTGACAGATCGCTCACACGACGGTTGGCGTAGGCTGACTTGATGAAGCGGTGTAGGTTGCGTGGCACTTTTGACTTTGGTGTGTGGTGTGTGGTGATGGTTTTAATATTTGCTTTCAGCACCGACAACCGATCCACACCGACGGTAGCGTTTTAACGATTCATAATGAGCTTCTCCAGCAGTGGCGCAATAACTTGTCCCGAAGTCATTCACCCGTAGTAATTTCGCCTACTTTCCCTATTCTTTCTCTACCACTTGCCACTTGCCTTACGCTGAAGGGCCCCGGAAAGGATGATGATTACGACGATGCGACACTGACACAGTTCCGTGGTCCGGTTGGACCTCCGGGCCCACCAGGACCACCGGGCCGCGATGGAACGCCCGGCCTGAAAGGTGATTCCGGCGAGGTGGGAGCGCCGGGTTCGTTGGGACCGCGCGGATTAGACGGCATGCCCGGGGAGCCAGGCATTGAGGGTCCACCCGGACTACCCGGCTATCAGGGACCTCCTGGCGAAAAGGGAGATCCTGGAGATATTGGACCACCGGGCCTTATGGGTCCGCCTGGATTACCGGGCCCACCCGGCTATCCCGGTGTAAAGGGCGATAAAGGTGATCGAGGAGATTCCGTAAGTAACGATCCCAACCGTACCAACCAACCATTGCCTGGGGCAAGGCTGTAATCGAGCTCGATGTTTCCCAGAAGTTCCGGAAGATGCGGCGGCGACAGGATCACGAGGGTATGGCCGACGAACCCTACCGGGATGTGGTGTATGGACCGCCGGGACCACCGGGACCTCCAGGCCCACTCGGTCATACGGGACCCCCAGGACCGCGTGGTTACGATGGCAAGAAGGGTGACCGGGGCGAGAAGGGACAGAAGGGCGAATATGGACCGATGGGTTTACCGGTATGTGACATCCAGATTCGAGGGATAACATCCAACAAACTAATGATTTGCCTTCTTTCCACTCAGGGTCCAATGGGTATGCGAGGTGATTCCGGTCCAGTGGGTCCCGTGGGTAAACCAGGACATCCGGTAAGTGATTCTTAATTTTAAGCTACAAAAATATCAGTAATCCAATATTAACATAGCAGGCAGCACATTTGTAAATGCTTTTATTTACAAATAAGTGTGAGTTTAACCGTAGCTTAAGTTGTATTTCTTTCTGTTCCTTCATTATCTCTTGAACAATTCTTCATTCTTCCGAGTCCGCTACTAATAACAGCCGTTCCATACATGCCACAAATTCGAACATCCCTTCATGGTCCTTTTTCACTTCTCTGTCTCTTCCTGCAGGTCTGGGAGTATTAATAAGGCTTTCTAATACGCTGACTTATCATAAAATGGAATCGGTTTGACATGTTACATTTGAAGCTTGGTTTAACAATGCAAAAACAATATGTTCCCGTGTTAATCATACCCTTAAACAGGATTATTTAACCGTACACGACAAATGCTGACGTACATAACGATGAGATTGAGGATGAGTGCAGCAGAAACTTTTTTAAGCGCTATAATTTCTAGCAAAGCTTCCCGTTTAATTGCTTTGAGAACAATACTTGTCTAACGAACGAAATACATATCGTTGGATATCAATTAGCTTCATATAACTTATAACGCCTAAATGCAACACCGTCTCAATTCAGGCAGGTACATTTTATTCAGTTCTCGAACCATCTCCTGTGTCAGGCGATATTCATCTCTATGCTCCAAAAAAAATTCTAACAAACAAAACTCTCAAAGTTAAGCCATAAAGCCACAACACAAGGGAGAAAAAAGAAAGCACCAGCACGCACTGCATCGCGTGGCTGTTACGTGGTCAAGGTTAAGAAAATCATTGTAGTATTTTTTATAAATGTTTACATAAGAACTGCAGTGTAAGTTGAAGCACTACACGTCGGATGTGGTAACAAAATGGCGTGGACTCGTGGAGGGCAACGAATCAAGTCCACACCGGCGGAACGGACCGGAAGCATTTAGAGGCATTTAGTTTACGTATACACCTTTCGCGCTGCTCCGATCCAGTTACTACACGAATTGTTGCCGATGTTGTTGGTAGTATATTGCAAATGAAATTTAAGTTGTCCAAGCTTCGTCCGTATCGTATCCCGTGTGTGAATAACGAGCCTCTTGCTTACGATTTGTACTATCTTCCGTTGCTCTCAAAAAACCGTGCTCTCGTACTTCTGGCGTGGCGTGTTTGCCGAAAATGTCAGTTTAAATTGAAAAATTGCCTTCCAAAACCAAACTGCACGTGCACGCACCTCTGAAGCGAAGCAACCAAATTCGTCCCTCTCTTGACATACCCACATACACACACGTAACACACATGAGCGAAACAGAACTTAAAACATACATATCTCCCATTCAAAGTTTAGCGGAAAAACGGAAACGAACGAAGAAGAAAAAATTAACACTATACGATATACATAGCAACTAGTCTGTCTTTTTACTCTCACACTTACCTTTACTAATGTTCTAAAAACCTACGAATGCAACATAACTAGCACAACTCTATCTCTCACACACGTACACACTTCCTCACATTTCGTGCACAAGATTCCATCCAAACACTGAAATACCTCCTCCGAAAACATATTCCCCGGCACCGGCACCCCCAAAACGGTCCCTCCCGGGTGCCGGTGTCTGCGTGACATCCCCGCTTTATCATTGCATATCCTCTTGGATGGGACAGCTGCAACAAGAACGTTGTTAAATATTACATTGCAAAAGCGTGTGCGGAAGATCTAAGAAACAAATTTAGACAAAGAGATAGCGAGACCTGCAGCAATGGCATGGCATGTCCGGCATGTTGAGAAAGCTCACCATATGTGTGTTTTTATTTTAATTTGCATTTAAATACGATAGTACGGCCGCATTTTCGGGGCAGCTGAGTAAACAACCGTCTGGAGGGTGAGAAAAAAGGGTAGAAATTCAGTAGATAGGATCAAATTGTAGTACCGAAAAGGGCAGACATCCATCAAAAGCGCAGGAATTTGAGAAGTAAGAAACTGGAAATACAAAAAAACTCATCCAGCACATAATCAATGTACCGTGTGACATCCGGACGACGTTGCCAATGACGTCTACGCTAGACCGTGTCACATTCACGTCTCCCACCAACCCTATGGGACCCTTCGTTCCGTTACCTTCCGTTTTCGAAAGGGAGGCATTACGTCAATCAATCTGTTCCGAAATCAGCTAACAAAGTGACATCCCGTACGAAATACTGGCGCTTAAAGCTTAAGGCTTTGAAAGCTGTCAAAAATCGTACCTTTCAAGAAAAAAAAGCCCCAACAGAAGCAATCGAATGGTGCCGGGTCGTGCTTCGCTTTAACCTGCTAAGATGGAGCCGCCTTGCGTGTGTCTTTCCCTATTTTCCACACATCACCAACGAGGACGAGCGAAGAACGCGGTAGACGTTACAGCAGTCATCAACGAACCGACACGATTTCGTTATCGATTGGCATTTGATTTTCATCTTCGACTCATGATCATTTGCTACACCTGTGCCACGGTTCAAATGGTAGTATCCGTATCCGGTGCCCTTATCCGTGACCCTTCTTCCATCCCAGCCACCCCATGGCACATGTGTGGTGGATGTGTTATTATCACTACCAGTGAGTCGGTGGTAAGATTTCGGCTTTCAGCAGGAATCTGAGCTGAAGGGTGGGACTAACATCCTCAAATTCACTTTCTCTCAATCGCCCAAGCACTGGAAACCCAGGAAGATGTGTTTCCAACGGATGAAAGGATAGTAAAAGAATACCATCGCATCGCTCCAAGGAAGATCCGATCTCTCGAACCGTGTCCGGGTGTGGGCTCTATGCAAGTCTGCAGCAAACCATTTGATTAAAGTTTAAAGGGCTTCTGCTACTGCACTCGTTCGTTACTGCACGGCTACCGTGCTTTTCGTCCCGCCGGTGACCGGAAGAAGGCACTCCCAAGGAACGAGCTGCAGTCGGCTAAAGTTTCTTATTGGAAAATCGCCACACATACGTTCAATATCTGAGTGTGTGTGTGTGTGTCTCTTAACGACAAACAAAAACATACACCAGAAGCGGCCAACCACTTTTCGATCAAGGGCCAATGCAGAATGCCAAAGCTTTCCCAGCCAGATTTCATTGAATTTTCCGCCATCCGTTCCTGGCTCCGGTATCGCTTCGATTTCCGCTCCCTTCCGGAAAAACAGGCACACACACACACACACCGTGTTTCGGGAATTGCTATCAGGGCTCCTAGAGCCAGTGAACTGAATTTGATGGTCGACATCACCCGGGCTGGTTCATCCTGCGCGCAGAAAGTCTGCGAACGGAACCGAACACGGAGGATGAGTCTCTCGGAAGCGGAAGCATCTTGTTGAAAACTAATAAATATTTGAAGCAACGTTTTGCCAGGTTTCACGTGCTGCGAGCGAGCCCGTGAAGCACGAACTTGGACGGTTTTAGTTGCGAAGTTGCTAAGCACCAAAACGAGCGAAGGTTTAATATTTAACGAACGCTGCCATCGGTTGGTGCAAAGCGGCATGCTTTCCGCGGATACGCTGGTCATTCTCTGGCCCGTCATCGACTGGCAGAGTGCTTAGCGATTTGAAGTGGAAAATTTCTAATGACATGCTGAAGAAGGCAAAAAAAACAGCTCCTTGCATAATCTGCGTCATGTATTTCTTAGTTCATTTGTCAATCCATCTAAAACTCGTAGGTCTCGGGAGTTTTATGGTCTGTATGGAATATATTCTCTTAATCTTCAATACCGTGCAAGCGTACAGATTGCTCGATGATGGTTGCAATAATACCGTGACCGAATTTTCTCCTTCGATTACCGCATTCTTGCAAACCTCTCCTCGAAAGCATCGCTTCCGTTAAATGGAGCATGGAGTTTCCCTTTTTTATATAGCATTTTTTTTTTCCTTTTCTCATCAAAAAAACCGGTTCATCGCCAATTCCAGACTCCAATAACGGGAGCGGCCGGGAAAATGTCAGATTGAATCGGTTCGGTCGCAAGGTGATACGCCCTTGGCCCGCGCCATGACACTCCCGAACGTTCGACCCCCAACGTGCGGGGTTTCGGTTGAAAAGTTGGCAAACATATGTTGGTAATAATTGGCTTCGATCCCGGTCAGTCGTAAATAATTGGCTACCCAGGGACAGGGCATTCGATGGCTCATTCTAAGCGCCCGTACTGTGGGTTGGGTGCGTGCCGACGAGCCTAGGCACCACCATGGATTGGACGCCATGTTTGTGGGACGCTGGAGTCTAGCCTTCGTGCAGATTGGTGCTGGAAAGAGTTTGATTTTTCGAGTGGCCCAACGTGAGCATGGAAAGGATAAAAATCACCCAGCAAGAAACATAGCCCGGAAACCAATCACATCCCCGGACAGCTAGTTTTGTGTGTTGCTAAAGCACTACCATATATGTATCGATGGGTCAGTTGTAAACGGGAAAATGTACGGTCATTGTGGAATTGTATAAAATAGTAATTAAGCTGTGGATAGTTTATCGGGTTGGGCAAATAGTGTTGCTGATGCCGATAAGATCGATCGACAAAAATGCACCGCGACTGTCGGAAAACCCGCCTGGAAATGCTGCTCCACCGACACCAGGTTTGGCGGGTGTATTTGTTTGTAAAGGGCAGTAAAAATAGAAAACCCCGTCAGAAAGGAACTTCATCAACTCCATACACACTTACACACACACGACACACTGTTTTCCACACAGGTAGCTAACGAATGGGGGAAGCAACCCAAAACACTCAACTGTCAAGAGCAAATGGAAATAATTTTTATAGTATACAAAACCCACTGTAAATAGCTGAAAGTATGAAGGAGCGCTAATAAGAGAGATAGGAAGGTACTCCAAAAATCAAGTTACTTTAGGTGCAACAAAAGGAGAGGTGCAAAGTGCAGCATGCAAAAGGTGGTGAAAACAATAACAAAAACCCACAAGTCCAAACCGATGCCAAACGAGTTAAGTGAAACGCGCAAGTAAATAGGTGAGCAAAATTTAAGGAAACAAACGAAGCAAAACCATGGTTATACATTAAGTTAATTAACAAACAATAAATAAACAATGGATAGCAGGTCTGGGAGGACGCAAATGTAACATCCATGCATGCATGTTGGTGTGTTGGCTACTTGTTTTCCTTCGTCTGTATTTTGTACTAAAGCAAACGAATAAAGTGCACGTGGGTTATGAAACTTTTCGACGAAAACCTTGCTTGTAACATCGAGTACTACGAATTTTCCTCGCGGTTCATTCTTCGTTACGTTTAGTTTAGCCTATTACGATCGATGTTTTGTTCGCTTATACAACAGAGTGTTGCTGCATATCTCAACATTACTCCTCACTCATACATTACCCTTTGCTGACAATGTTACATTTCACGAAAAACGCTTCAAGTTTCTGTGTGGGAAAATTCATCGAATTTGACATGAAAATTATGTAGTACGGCAACGGTACAAGACCTCTACCTAACCTGTGGTCCACTCCAACATGTGCCGCATCATCCATCTTTCCTCTAATTCAACACAACCATCCCAAAGCGTTCCATCCCATGCATAATGCATTTGAAACCAATTCCGACAGACTATAAATATTTAACGACATGCTCACCTGCACCCATACCGGTTGTTCTAAACGATATTGTGCTATGAAACAAGTGCATCCTCTACAACCATGTTACCCCATGGCAGCGTCAAACGGTGCTTCGCCCTGTGCTGTGCAAACTTTGATGCAAAGCGAATTACCAATCAACTTCAAATGTAACGAAATTCTCTTTACCCCTTAAGGGTTATCCTTTTGTCAATGGAATCCTTTTTTATTTGTTCCTTCTCCAACACTAACCATCATCACTTGTAAGAGATCAATTGAAAATCAAATTAAATGTACCTCACCCTTTCCTAGCTGCCAACCACCCAACTTCGATCCTCCAATACACACCAAGACCAACCACAATAGTCCTTCGATTGCGTTTACGATTGGAAAATCTTTGGGTTGGCTGTCTTCTTCACCACCCTTGGCCTGAAGTGTACCGCCTAATGTGAGTTCTTTACCGACTCACTTTAAAGAAGTCACTGTCCTCAAACGGCTGTTGAGGAAAATTGGAAACCCCTCACTGCGTTAAGCTCCCAGTGCGGAATGAAAGCAAGGGAATAATGGCTGAAATCAAACGGAGACAGTTTTCTCCGCTGGATGCCTGACAATATTTGCATCAATATTGCGCTCTACTTCACAGATCTTCGCGTGCGTTTGATTCATTTCCCATCGAATGCATTTTACTATCAAGGAACGGAAGCGCAATGAGCCCGTCATTTTATGGCCCATTCGTGGAGTTCGTGTAAAATCGACGTAATGCTGGGAGAAAAAGCTTTATCCATTTTGTACATTTAATCAAATGCTCGTGTACCGTAAGAGCAGCTGAAAGGCGCTTAGAATCTCGCAAGCAATCGAAACATTTCATTTTTTTCCCTGTGGTGGCTAGATGTTTTTCAGAAGGATGGAAATTATTTTGGGTAATCATCCGGTTCCAGTCCCGCGTGCCGTACCGTGATTATCCCTTGTAAATCCTCCATTTTTTGGTACCATCTTACACGGAAGCTGAGATGAAAATCCAATACTTCGCGGAAACGTTATTATCTGGCTGCTATTCGGCTGCTTGCCATCGTCGTGTAATACATTGGCTTCCAAAAAAGGTCTCCGTAATGAACTAGAGCGTGGATAGAAAATGAAAACATGACCCAATAGAAAATTTCAATTCACGATGTTTTATTAAAACACTGTTACAGAACCGTTTAAAAGTTTTTCACAAAACAAAAAAACACTCACAACCACAAATCGATTGGTGGCATCCCGAATGCTGCTTTTAAAATCATTTAAAGTTCAACTCACCGTAAGGTGAGCAAGGTGCTCCCAGCGACTAACGCCAAATCGTGCATTAAAATGGTGAAAAATACTACAATGGCAACACCAGTGTAATGAAAAAACCCGTTCCGTTCAACTACAACCCGCACTCCGAGTATCCACCCCTGCCCCCTCCAAACACACGAAACCGAAACGATTTCCATCCATTTGTACGTACTCGAGTACGTGGTCTGGTTGTGCCCGGAAAAGCGCGTTTAATTAGAATCGCACGCGGACCTGTAGCATCCTCTTGTCTACTGGTCGAGGGACCTGCTGACTGCAGGCAATCGATTCAAGGCAGTACGGTTTTCCGGGCTTCTGGGCTTCATCGTTCCTGCATCCCGCCATGCCCACGGCGTGCATTCGTGGCGTGCCGAGCTCATTCCACTAATTTTCCCCATCCCACTCACGCTCACCGAAAAGCTCGCTTTTTGCTAACTCATTTAATTGAAATTATATAATTAATGAAATGAAATGGAATTTTAAAGCACACAGCGCCACCCCACCCCATCCCGGCCAACGGCACGAGTATCCAACCCTATACACAAAATGTTGCCAATGCTAAAAATGGCTTCCCCAAACACATACCGAAACACCATCCACTTTCATCTCCGGGTGGTTCCCGTGCCGGAAAGCATATCGTTCGATTTTAGGCTTTTGGAAATGGTCCAGTTCAGTCGTTCGTGTTCGTGTGTTTGGATCCTTTTGGTATTTTTTTTTTTGTTGCCTCACATTTCATCTCCATTTCCGCTTTTCCCGAGTTCCGCACCCGCAAAGTTCGGTTGGCGATTCGAGGTTTTTGTGTTTAATCAACCGAACGGAAACGAACACGCTCTGGTGAATACTGCCGACGAGCACGGAGGATATCCTTTTCTTTGTAAAGTGTGAATGTACTACCCCTGTTGCCTGCCGAAACTACGCCAACACCAGCGGAAAAACGTTGTAATTAAAAGTGTAAACTTTTCTCCCGAGCTCATCTTCATCTTTACCTGTGCTTCCTGGAAGCTTCCTTCTCGTTGGCTGTTTGTTTCGAATCGGGTGCTTGATTGAATGGATCGTATTTATCTACGGGTTCGATTATTCGACACCCTGTGGCATAGTTACACAATGAACGGAAAAGGGATGCTGCATGAGTGCTGCAAGTGGATGGGATAGGTTTACATAGGAAAATGGAACTCCAGGCAGCATCTAGAAGATCCTTTCCATTCGACTGCAATCATCAAACTCATCATGGAAAATAATTAAAGGAAATCATTCAACAAAACGTGCAAGACGTTTCACACACAATAGGACACACCCTGTTTGGACGCTTCCATCCGTACGCAAGGACTTCATCAGACAAACCGTACCTAAAGCTTTACGACCGTCAAACACTAAATGATTGCAAGCTTCCGCAGGATATAGGTGGTGGAGTAGTGTGTACGCTAGTATGTATGTGTGTGTGTGTGCGACTGGTTCAGTGTGTGTGTGATAAGGAAGAATTCACTAACTTTAACCATTCACCTACCTGCCCGGTTGAGTTATAATATACTTCATTACTATTTTTTGTTCTATTTTCCGACACTTTCTTCCCCTTTTTTCCTTTGATTTACATGCCATCTCACGCCACTCTAGGGACCGCCGGGGCTGGACGGTATGAAGGGCGCACAGGGCGAAACCGGCAACAAGGGTGAACGAGGCGACCCGGGACTACCCGTAAATATGCTCAACTGTCTCAGTGACGTTTGCGAACGGATGATACCCGCCACCGAGCACGACCGGTCATAATCTGCACATGCACTGTTGGTAGTGCGACTTAGTCGGTCGTTCCGCATCCAACAGTTGCAACCCGGAGGCTTCATGCATCATGCATCATGAATTTTACCTATCTCTCTTTCGGCACGTTAGCACCACAGCACGGGGAAAGTAATTTAAATTAAATAAATTCACCTCCATCTCATCAGTGCCATCCGGACGCATAATTACACATTCAGCGCTCATCTCGCTCGCTCTGCCACTCGTCCATCAAAATCAGCCAAAGTGAATGGGCAAGTGGAATGAAAAACAGCTGGCAGCCATCCCGAAATTGTGCCATCTTGTTGCATGTACCCCCCGGTGGCGATGCTAAAGCCCCTCCCGAAAGCTAAAGCTCCCGATCACATCCTTACCGAAACGGTTCCCGGCTTGCTGTCGCCGTTCTTTGGTTCGGAGTTTCTTTACGACCCTTTTGGGTATGTGCCTGTAAGGAGGTTTCATTATAAAAGTTTTGTAAATAAACGCGCATAAAACAACCAACATACCGAGCGAATAAACACAAAAATAACAACAAACGAAACATCAAAACAAGGAATCACACTCCATCACATTCCATCCCGCCAGTCCCCGGATAAGTCGTCATGTGTCTCCCTGAAAGTTCGTTTGGAATTTAATGTCTTAATGTACTGCTTGTGTCTTGAGCGAGGGAATGGAATGTCGAGGTTGTTTTTATGATACACTGTCAACTCCAACGCAATGTAACGTTTTGGTTGGTTCAAACATTCAAGCATTCCTTTTATTTCTGTGTACGGTTTACAAACATCCTGCTGCATTTCGATTAATTTTCAAGCATGAAGAGTGAAGGAATCATTCCCCTGGTCTTTGCGCAATCCTCATAAGAGCGATATCAGGAATGGAGCGAAATAATTTCATTTATTCGTGATGACTTCTATTAAAACCATACATACATCTACATCATCCGGTGGGGAGCATCGCGTAATGCAAACGGGCACGACACTGCACGAACGAGGCAGGATCGTTGGTGACCCTGTTCTTTCCTCAGGGTACGGATGGCATTCCGGGGCAGGAGGGTCCTCGCGGCGAGAAGGGTGGCAAAGGAGATCCCGGTCCGATTGGGAAGCGTGGCCGCAAAGGAGATCGGGGTGATAAGGGCGATCAGGGCGTACCGGGACTGGATGCACCGTGTCCCTTAGGGATCGATGGATTACCACTGCCAGGATGTGGTTGGCGTGCACCGAAAGTGGTAAGCGTTGGGATGGGGTTGCTGCGCCCGTAACCAAAACAATGTCCACCTTTTTGGGGCGTAAAACAATTCTCCATTCTAATAATTTTGCTCATTCTATGTCTCTCTCTATAGTACCAGGAACCGATCTTACCATCACCACCGCACAAGGACTATCTGCCGGATGTGACCGGCACCGAGAACGAAAGTGAATACGTAGAGGAGGAGGACGATGGCGCGCCGGAAGCTGAGGACTACGAGGAGGAGTACGTTGAGAATGAAAACGGAAACTGATTTAACGGAGATGGGGTGACTTTTCCAATCGTGGTGAAAAATAGAGCAAACCCGGTTTAAAACGTGCCTTAAGCATCACTCAAATGAGGACAGCTGCTGTAGACGTAAGAATCCCAGTGTGTTGAAAATGTTTAATTTTACCAACAAACAATCGAAATTTCTCTGTCAATTGTCCTTTCCATGGCTTCATGTCGTTTTATTTGCCAATGTTCACTTTTTTCCACGCAAATTAATGTGGTTCCTCTTTAATGCCATTATTTGAACTGCGGTAATTAATTTATTCCCATTGCCCTGTGTGACCGTTTTGGGATCGAGCATTCCACAAAGCGTGGCCTGAGCTCAGGCACAAAACCGATACCGATGTTGCTAAAGGCCAATGTATGTAAATGAAACCGGCAAAACGATGAGCGATGAGAAGGATGGTAATGGAATTCCATCACCTTATTTCACTCCAACGCGAACATGAGCGAAACGTGTGCACGAAATGATAGATGTAAATTAATTTAAGCTACAACAATCCGTATCAGATTTTTATTTTCACGGCATAATTTATGTGCACACAGCGTGAGCCCGTGCATTCCCCCGGTGCGTACCGTGATTGCTCGCGCGTATGATTCATTTGCGTACGTGCGCTACATTATTGCAACGTGCCAACGGTTGACATTCGCCCATCAGTGATAAATAGTGAACGAGGTAGTTTAATCAGCTTTTCACTTTCCCTGCGATTGGGAAGGTAATTGTCGAAGCTTGTTTTATTTGCGTGTATTGCTCAGTACAATTTCGATTATCGCTTAAGTCGTCGGCAAACGCAACGGTTGATGCCGGTCCGTATCCACAATTTGGCGTTCGAGCAAATCGAAACGTTAAGGTTGTGTTGTGAGAAGCGATTTTCCTAGTAATGTAATGTAATTATGAAGACACATTATGTAAAAATAAAAATAAAAAACAGGTTAATGCTATTGCTACAATATTCACACCGTTTTTTAGTGGCATGAGTTGGAATTGTTTCTCTTTATAGCTTGAAATTTATATTGTTAACGTTATTATCTTAATCAATTTACATGTAAATCAACAATCACATGTAACGATGTAAACGGTTTTTGCATTCTTTTTTAAACACAGCAACACGAATTATGAAATCTTTCGTGGAAATGGAAAAGCGATTTATTTCCAAGGGATGAAATTTTTCCAAACCCTATTTAAACGCCTGCGAGGTATGCAATTTCAATACAGTAATTTCGTTCAATCCATTTAGTGATAGCAAACATGAATATCATCCTATTTTCACTGTTGATAAAAGTGAACGTAAAATTAGAACGTACCAGATAGATATCTTAACGTTTTCTTTGTATTATTTTTCTTTTTATTCACTTTTGGGATCAACTTTCCATGAATTTGTAGTGCGCATTGCATACATCTTAGGCGTATACGAAAAACATCGATTCGAAACTATCGTTCAATCATCGCTTCACATTCATTTTGTCCATTTTTGTTTCAAACTTTTTACAGTCCACCAAAATACTTTCGTACCTTTAGTGGAAGCAATAAATGTGTATGTACCAACCATAATTATTCCCGAACACGTATCTAAAATTAAAAAACCTTTACCTGTACGTATACATACTTTGCTATCGTAAATTACCATGTATAAGAAGCTCCTATCTATTAGATCTACCCTGGATTTTTTAAATACAAATATAATAAGTTTTAACTACTAAAATAAAGCTGGGATTTAATAGAAGAATAACTTTCATCATCAATTTGCGTGTAAATAAATGAAAGATCCGTGAATAAGATGCACTGGACGCATTTTTCACACGATGAATTATGGTTGATGATCTATTTTAACGGCTTTTTAATCTTAAGAAATAATAGAGAGAAAATTATTTTGATGCTAGAATTCTTGAAACATTTACACACAAAAACATAAATCCATATAACATTATCGCACGTCGAATTTTGTATAGTAAAGCTATCATAGAATTATTTCAATGTAATACTTACTCTATTGAAATAACAACATTTAACCTCCGAAATCCCCTTTTTGTTTCAACCAATAGCAGTTACACTCACTTGTCACAGAAGCAATTGATTGCCCTCCAAACCACTCTGTTATACTGGTGGTGGCCCTGTGCAATTATGACCGGTTACAGCATTCGCGTTTTTAGCTTGTGGTTCATCCTGCTGCTTACACAAATCGTCCACAGCAAATGGTGGAATGCACCGGGCAGTACACCAAACGCTTCTTATAATTATGGTCCTTGGCTGCACTCGGCGAAAACAAAAAAAAACACACTGCAAAACAGGAGAAGCTCAGAAGCTGCTGCACGACTCATCAACGATTTTGCGAGCAGGCTCGCGCTCTCGTGAGCACAGATAAAAACCTAAGCGAAAGTAAAACAACCGAGAATGCCGGAGACGCGAAGAAGGAATGTCGTTTCGAAACCTGCCAATTATGCCAGGACGCCTGGGCCGGTGATGAAACGAAGCGGCCCAATTTCCGGTCAACATCCACCACGTTCCACGACAACTCCTGTTCAATCGAGCGCATTTGACGAACCACCAAAATTTCCATCCGTGCCATCGCAACGAAGACACAGGCTGCAGAAACAGGCTCTCGTAACCATCGCCATCATGCCCTTGTCGATTTATTACTCGGTACATTTTTTTCCTGTGCTACTCAGAACTCTGCAAAATGCTGCGCGACACGACGACACACCCGGGACACAGGCAGCGTGATGCAGAGAGATGCAAATTGAAATGATTGCACCGGCTATTTCCGGCACGGTTTATCGTGCGAATAATGAGCAACCGTGTTCTAAGAATGGGAACACTAACGAACTTCACGCTTTCGAGACGGTGAAATGCACCATGTAATAAGCATGTATCAATTACCTAAGAAATTGTTTTAAAAATCCTACAAAAAAGCTGCTGCCGAACAATGGCACTGTTACTGGTAGCAGCTAGAAACAACAAGCGGATGCACATTTGCGCGATGAATGAGTTTGACACTCTACACGTCAGAGAATTTTGTAGCACGCTGAAGACATTTCCGGTGCATGATGTCATCCCGGAAACGGTTAGTTTCGTACAAGTTTCTCTACAGTGCTGTTGCTAAGTGAGCAGATGTTGTTGAGCAGCTTTTTTATTAGCTGAACGATATTGTACAAGAGGAGTACTTAAAAGCCTATAGCATGTTTAAACGGTTTTGTATTCCTTAGCTCATTGAATACAAAGCAACAGCATTCAGGTTACTGTGACAGTGATAATTTCAAAACATGAAATTATTAATACTGATCCATCAAAGACACATACTCTTCAAGGACCAGCAATGGAAATTGTGTCTTGAAAGCTGTTGAGTTTAAACTAGACATCTGTAACAGTAGCCTATTCCATTTGTAATAAATATTATCAACTTCGTCCCTCATTCGAAGGTAAGACTTATAAGAAACTTCCTGGGAAACAACTCCACTGAGAAAGTGCTCGTATCAGACACAGCCTAAAATTGAAAATTACTGACAATGTTCTTCTGGAACAACCTCCAGCATGCAACATTGTAAAAAGAATTTACAGGATACGGTCAAGATCATATACTTAACTAAGAGATCGAGCGAACATATGTCAGGTATTCGGATGGTATTTCGGATGGCTATTAGCTCATCTCAAGACACTTGTAGAATACGTTGCTTCATCAAGATTTTCAAGATCTGGAATTCACTGGTGAAGGGGAGTGTATTAGCACAACGATATAGTCTTACAAATTCGCTGATCAAATATATTTCTACTAGTACGGATATAAATTGATAGTAAAATAGTACTTTTAAATATTTTCTATAGTAAAACAACGATATTCCTTTCGCAAACATTCGTTTCGAACAATTGATATGAATTCTGCTCCTTTGCAAACAGGATGCAAGGTGCTATCAGATGCATTTAATGCAAACCCTTATTATAGCATCCTTGGGAAAATGCATCCCACTAATGTATTCCGAATCCATTTCCAATTGTTTCCGTTCGCATTCAATAGAGGTTTCGTTAAATAAACATATTTGCCGACCGTTTGTCCCGGGGCCGGATTATCACACTGATTGACATCCGGCAGTTGGCAGACGGCAAACGATCAAACATCCATCCAAATCCGCTACACTACGCGTGAACCGACAAACCCAACCCAAAACAATGCATGCATGTTGCTCGCGGGGAAAAATATTGTCAATTAAAAACTCCACCTTCGTTTGCAATTCCTTTGACCGAAACCGACCCGCATTTTGGCGGAGCCATTTTGCGTCCACAAATTTTGCACTGTCCTTGCCGTATTTGACTTTCAAATGTCATCGGACGGTTCGCATTAATCCATCACCACCGTTGATCCATCACCGCGGATGCCGCGGATCGTCGGTCCGACCGTTTGTCCGGTGTCCGGGTGCTATGACACGGCGTTGATATATTCTGCCGAAAAATTCCAACCGATCAGAAGCCCTCTTCGATCTGGACCCAAAACGATCGACAACGGTCCTTTGGTCCTGTCCGTGCTATTGGGCAGCGAAGATTGGGCTGCTATAATGCGAACCCGGTTTCTTCCCCCTGATCTTACCTGTCAGCTTCTTGATGAATGTGCATCCGGATGGACAATGTATCGTTTAGCTGCGGATCGCCATTTCTACCGGAGTTCCCGAGCGAAGGGGATCCTTTGCACTGCGCCATCGCGCGAAAGCCAGACGACATCAAACGGAGTTCGAAGACGACCCCAAAACATTCAATTGCCATTCGTTTTCGCTATCCAGCGGTCGACGCTTTTTTTTGTTTTGTTTGGGGTGTTTTAATCAAGCCTTCGGTCCCCCCGGGGTAGATTCCAACGGTGGAACACCGTGCACACTCACACGGGTACCTCGAAAATTATACCTTCCGAATGCAACGTACTTCGCCCGGACTCCATCCTTTCGCCCTTTACGCGCTCAGTAAAACATCGAAGTACGCGAAACAGTAAAATCAAAGAAAATAAATAATGAAACTTTGCCTCCGTGAAGATTCAGGACGATAAGGTGGAGTTCTAGTGGGGGAAAGGAAGAAAGGGAAAAGACGTTTGGGCCGTGGGTTTGGTCTGCATCTTGAGCGCCGAAACGAAACGACAGGCAACTGCATCTCCTGTGTGGGTTTTGCTGTTGCATCAGTCAATGAAGGGTTCACCGTTCCAGCTGCTCCAAACCACTCGACTCAACTCCACCGAAAAAGGGTTCCAGGATCAGCGGAGTTCGCTTTTTCTTGTCTTTGTTTTTTTTTTGCTCACAAATTCCTGAAGGGTTTTGTTTTTTTTGTTTCGTACTCCCGGTCGGAACTGTTCGCTCTCGTCTGACCCACGTGTTTGGGTTTAATTTGGCTGCATCCGACACTCTACCGGGGGGATCGCCCGGACGTGGCGTCGTGGTACAACAAGTACAACCAGCGCCGGGTTCCGTTTTCGTGCCCGCGAGCACAATATTTTAATCGACCGACGAGTGGTTCACTTCGGATAGGTTTTTTGGGGAGTTTTCTTCTGCACTGTTCTGCAACACCTACTCTCACATCTCCTCGCTACCAACTCCAACGCCACTCGGAACGGCAAAACCCTTATAACAGTATGCCAGATGTTTTCTACTCCTTGCAACTGTCCTGGATTGACTTCGCATCCGGTGCACAGTGCCAAAGGGCTAACGAATGCATTCCTATGATGCATCGAATGAATAGCAACGCCACATACACACTTTGGCCCAACAGTTTAGTGAAAAACTTTTCCAATTTTTTGTTGTTGCTAGCTTTACTCTGCACACCACGTACTATTCGTTCGAGTGCCTTCCTTCCTTGTACTTTATTTTTCTGTTAGCGAATAGCAAGTAACCGTTCGAATTCCCTTTTGCCATTCAAACATTATTTAGCGCCTTTTCGAGTGGTAGAGTTTTATGTTTTTTGTGCAACATTGTAGCGTGTTGTGAGTAGATACGTCTTATACCCCGTTTCCCGAGCGTAATGTGTTTCCAAACAGTGCAAAGGCAAACAGAAACGCTCTAAATCTTCGAGCTTTAGCAAAGAAATATCAAAGATTTCATTCTAATGATAAAACACAGCACAGATAGAAAAGTTTTTTTTCTTTTCAGGAAAATCAATACCAGTCTACTCAAAGATGGATAAAGGTAGACGAAGCTATCGTAAACCAAACCAATTTCGAACCATCGAAAAATAAACCCAATCCCATTTTGTGTGCTCGATTAGAATGGAATTCAGTTTTGTTGGAGTAGTCGGTTTAACTTTTTTTTCCCTTATTAAATGCATCAAATGTAATTTTATTCGCCATGTTCAGGAGAAAAAAATGCGAAGGCACACCACCACCACCACCACCAACATTATGTGGACGCGAAATTATGCTACAGTCAGCAATTGAGTCTCCGCGCTTGTTCCGAAAGATTGGTGAATTTGCAGATCCATTTCATTATGTTTCCCTCCGTACCGGGGTGGCTCGTTTGCCATCGATGCCGATCAAATGCACCGTAATCGTCAAAGGATCAACTTCAACGTCAGCCTGCTCCGTACGGTGTACCGCGGACCTGTACCACTCCACATAATCATGCCGATGACGAAAAGACGACATCAGCGACGACGATGACGCGTTCGCACTGGAAGGCTCCGGTCGAACCGCCACTTGCAGCTGCAGCCAATTGGATTGATGCAATTCCTCCCACCCTCCCTCCCTCCCTCCCTCCTGTGTGTGTGTGTGTTGCGCCTTTCAATTTTCGCATTCTTTCCTTCCGTTCGCCGCGATCCCACCGCGAATCAACCGATTCGATCCTGGCGTACGAAATCAAAAGGCAAGATTGTAAAAGCGCGATGTATCGCGATCGAGCAACCAGACAGCTTCCGCTTGACGAGCGACCGAACCGATCCGGTATTCGTTGGCTGCCTTCCCGGCATAATATAAACATATGCTCGCGATTTTCATCTCGCTCGTACGGGAAACTGGGGGTGGGCAGGTGGTGATTTCTGCCAGTTTTGTTTGGTTTATTTTCGTTTTCGCCGGGTTTCCGACATTCTCCGAGAGATTCGCGTTGGGGGTTTGAATGCTCTTGTTCCGTCAGTCTTCAGATTTGAACCGATCGTCGTTTTTTTTTATGTGCGAGTTTCTGTCGCGAATTGTGTGCATGTATGTCTACTGTGCTGTTGTTTTTGTCTGGAAGTATCGACTCAATCTATGCTAATGATGCGTTGAAGGTGCATCGAGACAAACTCGTGGCTTTTATTTTAATTTGAATATCGCGAGCAACAACTTAAGATCTTCCGTCAGTTGTCGTTGTTTAAGCAAAAGTTCTAATAATAAAATGCACACCAGCGCCGTAGTGTGCCCTAAATTGATTGTGGTTTCATTACGCCCAAGCGTGCAATAGTACCCTATAAGCTCCCGATAACAACATCATTATCTAACAAATCCATTACCCTTCGCTTCAAAGTGTATACTTTACACGGCCACTTAACGGCTCGTATCGGAGGGGCCCGCATCCGTTCTCACCATGTTTCGGTTGTTGTTTTGGGCTTGTGACCAAGAACACCGGCAGCGTGATTATCGCGGGAACACGCGAAAGCCCCGAACGACCGGCGGGCGACCGAGACATCCGCACAAAAGCAAAGAAATCCAATTATAATCGATTCGTTTGAAGCCGGGATATAAAATGTGGATTTTTATGCTCCCCACAACCAGAGCATCGATACCGACCATCCGCAGCAGAACCGCGGCAGACCATTCGGTGAGAATGTGCTGCCGTCCATCCGGTGCACGGTGGGGTTATTCTTCGCCTACCGGCTGACGACAAAACAACGGCACACACGAAAATGAAACACAGGACGAGTGAACCCTCCACCAAGCGTTCGCCGACTGGAATCGTCCGTGCTGATCGTGAAGATTTGCGAATTAGCGCAGGGTAGGAAGAAAGCTTCGTGGTTGCACCGGTTCCCATTTGACGTGCCAGGATGTTGGACGTGGAGGATACTGACGAGGCTTTGGCTTTGTTTTGGCACGTCGAGACCCATTCCGGTTGAGCATTGGGGAGCAGCGCGTCGCCAGAGTGTTTGGGATTTGGGCATTTTTTCTTGTTGGTCCTGAAGTGTTTTTTTTTTGTTTCTGTCCATCTCTTTGCCAGTTTTTTTGTTGTTCTGTTTGTCGTTTGTTGTTTGCTCGTTTGCAATCATTCGATGCACTATTTTGACTCGTTTTGGTGTTTCGATTGTCTGCCGCCGAGGAATGGGATTCCTGTCGCTAGCAATCGGTCTGCGTTTGTGATGGTGGAATGAGATGTACGGGGCAAGATTTATGTTTGGCTGTCATTCAAAAGTTGTGCCTCTGTATGCTTTGGTCTGAGAATAGTCTACGTTGTAGAGTTTTGAAGACATGAACATGGTGTTTCATTGTATAAGTACTATTTGTTTGAATTAAAACGTTCTCCTTAAACTTTCATGGTAAGAATTTTAATAAATGCAACGAACATTAAGTCATCCATTTAATATTTCGGTCCAAATCCCAAAAATCCCAAGCAGTCGCAGTCGTAACCTCACACAAAACAACGCTTCCAAAGTAGTTGATTGCAAATCGTACCAGTTCCATGTTGCTCTCTAAATCACTAGCCAAACAGCGATTAGATGCGGTGTTTATTTCAAACATTGAACATCTCAAGACGTTGAGATTTGTTTTATATCTCCTCCAAAGTTGTGTTTTTTATGATGGTTTATTGCATCCTTTTTTGTTTGTTGTTCTCCTCATCTCCACATAATTGCTTTCGGTGCTCCAGCAGGATTCGCTTGGCTATTTAGCCTCGTTAGGCAACGGCATCCGAAATGATGAGCTAGTCCACATGATCGTACCACTTGCTCACAAGCGAAAGAGTTTCAGTGTTTTGTGTTGCAACACCCAGTGCAACCGAACCGATTTTGAGGTGGATACCGAAACAAACCACATAAAACCAAAGCTTGCATCAGCCAACGATGCACCCGGTTTGGCGAGGGCAAACAAGACGCGAAGCAGGCAACAGAAACAGAAACACAAACTATCGCCAACAACACATTATACCGAAAGCGAAAACAAAAAATCCACCGGCCGTGTTCGGTTGGTCGGGCTGCACATAAATTAGGAGCAAAATTTGACAATGGGGATGGGCCGGATTTAATAAGTTTCTACATTTTCTACACGCCGCGAACCATGTACACCGTTCGGATGGATATTCAATCAAATTCGCCCGAAAACTTCGGGGCTGGAATTGCAACATTCGATTGCCCACGTTTTCACCGGACCCCCGAAACGG
Source organism: Anopheles moucheti (assembly GCF_943734755.1). Classification (NCBI taxonomy): domain Eukaryota; kingdom Metazoa; phylum Arthropoda; class Insecta; order Diptera; family Culicidae; genus Anopheles; species Anopheles moucheti. The sequence goes on from NC_069140.1 coordinate 27,259,034, forward strand.
ACGGTGGGGTTGTTTTGCGTTCCCTTTCCTTTTGCCTTACTTAGTGTGGCGTTTTTGACCATTGCGCCGGCCCAATTATGAAGACGCCTCGCTCTAACCCGCGCGCACCCGCACTTACCCACGGCGTGCTCGAACGATGAAACCAGATGCAGAATTGATTTTGCTTCATTAACGGTGGACGAGACGGGACGAGACAGTGCGAAATGAAATTATGGCAAGCGCTTCCACCGTGGCCGGATTCGGGCCACTTTCGGTGGTGCTCAAGATGGAGCGCCCCTGCGGGCATACTGGCTATCGAACGATTAAACGCCGATTTGTTTCTACTTCCCCGTTGTCGGCCGTCCGTCCGACAACATCCGTTGCGGTTGAATGTTAATTATTTTCGCACCACAAATTATGCTCTCGACCGATCGACATCGGTGGTGGTGGGGCGAACGGCGGAGATCCCGCCAGCGGGAAGAGATTAATCGAAAATATTACTATGCTAATGCATGCGAACCAAGTCTAAGCTCAGCGCGGAACGATGGGCCTGACAGTCGAACAGCCGGTCGCGGGGCTGGATATGAATATTTCTTGTACCATTTATTTATGGTGCATGTTGTTCGCAATCGGCCAATTATGTCGTACATGGTATCGTTATAGAAAAACACTGCTGCCCAAAATTACCATTCAGAGAAACTGATTTGCATTTTGCAACATTTTTAATCTTACGTATGATTGAACAACTACAGACAGTTGGTGTCACAAACTCTCTCCATCAATTTAAGCAATTCATTTGATTATTGGTTGGGATATTTGACCCGTTCCGAACAATCGGTAGAATGTTCATAGCGATTTTGACAGTTGGAATTCAACAAGATCCACTAACATTACTCCCAAACAACAAAGTCACGTCCAGACCATTAGTAAAAACATCTTTTGCATAGATACAGGAGTATTTGTACACGCCATAGTAACTAAAAAATGTGAAATTTAGTCTACAGCTTTTGAGACATTTCAGAACATTGTAAAGATGTACTAGAGACACATTTGCTTAGCAATTGGGGGGAATTGGTAAATTAAAGAAGATTTATTCGATTTCTGCTTCAGCCGATAAGACAGAGTATTATTGAAAAAGTCCTTAACATACTTCAAAACAAAAAATGTTCTGGACACAATTTCAACTTACTAGGGAATTATCATTAAGAAATTTAAAAATAAACATAACTACTAATCAATTTCTTCAAGACGATGAGAACTCCTCAATGGATAATTGGGTATTTCCCGCAAGGATGGTGGACAAGAATATTGACACAAGAAGCTCATTAAAGGAGTGAGTTATAAGCGCACTCAGGAAGATAATTATTCCGGTAGGGTCTCTAGAGGACAAGATGCGTAAAAGAGATCAATTTAGCAAACATGCTGCCTTTTATGCAAAGAATCTCATAAAGCAAATATACTTCAAATTTATTTCTTCTTTGAAATTGCGCAGCCCAGAATTGTTAGCAGCACTTATCGAGCGTTGCAAAAGCACAACATCACAGTCGATTCTGCGTATAAGGTAATCCAGAGATCAAGGAATGACATGCGTGAAGATGTTATTGATATGACGACATAATGCGCAAAATAAAAACATTAACACATTACTAGGTAATTTATTGAAAAAATCAGTGACTGAAATTGTCCTCCTAATACAAAGAACTTTCAGAGATACTCAAATATTTTTCATTTCATTATCGAACAAATGTAAAAAAAATGGAAGATAGTTACCCAAAGATATTCTTACAGAAATATTCTTACGATGTTAATTGGGGATGATGATTTATGAGCAAGAAATATTCTAATCTATACCTTTAAATGACATTCAAAACGCTTTCCCAAGTTATCCGTTGGCGTATATTCCATATTTATAGGTATGTGTGTCTCGAACAAGAATAAATTCCCAGGAGTTTGATCTACAGCCTTAAACTGTACATCATACCGAATTAAGTTTAAGCTATCGTTTCCATCTAAACGTTGATTGTTCTTGTAGGAACATAATGCAATCATAACATTCTAAATGCTTTTGAATTAAAGCTGTCAACGCATTCACTCCGATAACGTGCCGCTAACGTCAAAACTCATAACGACACGTTTTGTTCAACAGTTCATTGAAAAAGAAAAGCCCGTTCCATTTGTTCCACACCGAAGGGAATGGATGCCGACGGAATAAAATCATCATTCAAATTCACGTACAATAACTCAACACTCCATTTGGTAAAACAAATTTCGCAGCTGTGTACCAGCAGCAGGAGGACACTTATTCGCCCGGCAAACGTAGAAACCCACAACGGCGGTACACTTCACCGCAGGAGCACGCATTCAAATTTAACCCCTTGTTTCGCCGTGTACCACGAGTGTTTAGCAAACAATCAGAAAAACTGAAATAATACCGAGGCCGAAAGTCGGCTAAACAAATAACAACACACCCCTGGTACGATCCGCACCCGAGGATCCGCGGCAGCAATCGATCATTGAGCGTACGCCCGAAACATGGCCCCAAAATTGTAGTATAATTAGCAACCATTATTCCGATGCCACAATGCCATTGTCCTTTCATCAGCTAGCACGCAACTCTTAAAGGATCTGTCTATTTTTTCCCATTTGTTCGCCCGGGTAGCTGTAGGGGCGTAGAAATTAGGGGACCGAAAGCCCTCATTCCGTGCACATTTGACCTCAAGACATTCCACCGTTGGCAAAGGCACAAACGAACCCAAATGGCATGTCCATAGTTCTGAATTCCCCGGATGGATTCAATTCTACAAACAATTCAAGAAACGGAACTGCCCCTCTCGGCGATGGGAAAACGGTTTGCCACGCTCTGTCGAAGCCACTTTGGACGGTACGCAGGAAAGCGCGCGTTAAAGGAATGCCCGATAGGAAACTGCCACTTCCTTGCACGATTAAAAACACCTTCCATTTTCCAGCTCCAGCATTGCCCGCTTGAACTGATCGCCAATCTGATCGAATAGCGCGAAGTGTGGCGTGGGTGTGGGTAAGCAATGGCCAATTTCGGATGGTTTGAAATGAAAATCAAGAAAAATGCTGCACTCAAAGCACCACATGAGCACCCATCTAACAATACACAAAATTATTCGTTTCCTCTCGAACGTGAATGAAACACACGTCAGCTTCTTTTCGTGGCTTTTTCATCGTGGGCGCGAATAGGGAAAACGATTCCGCGGAGGCGTAAGCTGGCAAGCGCTCCCGCCGGAATTTGGTTGCGCTGGCAAGCGCTCCCGCAATAGAACCGTGGTCCATGCGCTTCCTGTGCGCTTCTAATCGTGCCAAAAACCCGGCGAGCACGTAATATTCCCATCTAAAAGCCCAGAAATTAAGGCTCCCCCAAAAGGTGCCGGACCCACCGTACCGTCCAGATGGAGGAAATCGGTTACTTGTCAGGAACGAAACGGGATGTGCGAAGGGCCGGGACGCAGGAGAAGCTATAAAACGCTAGGCAAGAGGCAAACAATTTTATCATTAAACATCATCATCGGGCGGCCGTTGCGTTCGCTGCTGAAATGCGCGCTCATTGCGCAATTTTGCGATCTTCGCGAAGTGAAGTGCCTTGGCGGAGAGGTCACTTCCGCTTCGGGTGGTAGCAGCATAGCAGCACTCGCTACCAGATGATTAAATCAATCAACACCGACACCCGCGAATGTTCCCCTCCTTCCCGAGCACCGAGCCGGAGTTCAGGTTGGCAGCAAGATTGTTTGACTTTCCCATGACACTACCGATACGGCCGCGGGTACGAGATCGCGCTGATGATCACCTCTCCGGCACTGGCAGCAGCTAATAATCACTCGCGCCGAATCGGATGCTGTGGTGCGGGACCACCGTACACACGCGCTCGAAGACACTAGAACGCCCGCCCTCTTCAAGTCGGTAGCCTCTTGACGCGGTTGTCCGGTCCGCTTTCAGCAGTTGTCGAAATAATGAGCACTAAACGTTCTGTGTAAATAACTTTTTTCACCACCTCGATGACGTACAGGTTTGTTGGCACAGCCCGGCGTACGGGGCGAGACATGACTGATGTCTCACAAGGTCCAACGAATTTTCCAAACCCCCCGATCCCAATCGCAACCGTGCGGTGCGATGGATCGGTGGACCGCCGGTTGTTCTGTTTAATTATTTGTTAAAACTACAAACGACTTCATTTAGGAGTGGAGCAACTTGCGGTTCCGTTCCATCCCGTGTCCATAATTCCTACCGCAATGCATCGACGCAAGCTCGTGGACACCGCTCCACGCTGTCTACATCGAGGGCAGGAACGGGAATGATGTTTCAATTTTTGTCCAACTCCCTTCCAGCCCACCCCTTCCCACAGCGACTACCTGGAGAACACAACTAACGGAGAACGGAATTCCCACCCAAACAACAAACCCAAATCTACAGCGGCAGCATCATCTAAAGGCGCATACCTTTATGCCAGGTTGGGCAACGTAAAAGGGCCAACGTGTGTACACATTCGTCTCTATTCTAAACGGCGGAATAGACTAATTTGGAGCGTTTTCTGCCCTCCCGGCCCGACCCGACCCTACCCTCCAAAGCGACGTCCCAGCTTCAACCGCATTGCATCGGTTGCTCTCCGGTCTCTGCATCCATCCAACGGTTGGCCATGTTTTTCGTTTTTCGTCAGAGGTACATGTTTTTTCGGGTGAGTTTTATGACGGAGCAGTTACAAGCAGATGAGATCAAACTTTATATCCTCCAGTTTGGTTGTTTACTGTGAGGCCGGTAACTGGGCCGGTTTGTTCCGTTTTCTCCCTAGGTCTTTGGCTTATCGACCGTGTAGATCTAAGATTTGACTGCCCAAGATGCGATCAAGCTCGCACAAAACGAGCACATGAGCGTTTTCGCAGCCCCGCTCGGCGATGGGTTGAAGAATGGCGTCGATAGATGAACAGCTCGCAAAGCTCTCACCCATTGGAAGGGACCATTATTGTACAAAGACATTTGCGATTTCTCAAACGGTTTCTATATTCCTGCGCTGTTAAGTTGAATCTATTTATTTTATTTCGAATTGAAATACTCTTTTTATGTTCCTTAAACAATTGCAACATAAAAGTCACAATACTATCGATTATATTATTTATTAATTACTTGGACGACTTGTCCAACTATCGGAAGTCCTCAGAATTCTCGAATGAGTTATAAATATTTATCATTTTAAACAAAAAATCGCTGGATCTTAATACATGTCATTTCAATCCTCATGTTATATTCGTAGGCAGTAACTTCTGAGGATATAATAGTTTCACAAAGCAATCTGAAAGTTCTCAGTAATATTAAGGTTGACAATTGCTCAATATTGAGAACTATTATAAGAATTGTTTATATCATGCAACTTTGAACCAAAGAAGAGATGCGCTTTGCAAGTTCGTAATGGAATTTAAATGCTAATTCCAATAGCAATATGTCGTTCAGGAGCTAGCGGTGCTTCACATGACAGGACCTGTCCAAAATTTCATTCGAACCAAGCCTCAACACGCAGGACTGACTGATCCATTTACGGATAAATAAAATCAAAGAACGCCAGAAATTGCAGACCTAGTCCTCTTGAGGTTGTTGTGCCGATAAAGAGAAAGAAGAACATCAATAACAATCGACATACATTGAAAATATTAAATAATACATAAATTAATAGTTCTCTAAAGCAGTTCTCTAAACAACTACAGACATGCTACTACTTACTTGCTAAATAACAATCAATATCAATTCTTCAGGCCACGATAAGTTGGAGTTCTGCTTTCAACTTTCTAACGATCTTAATTTTAATTCTATTAATACGCTATTTATTTATTTTGCGCAATTTTATCGCTGTCTTTTTCTAAGTAGCATTCTACAAGAATTTTCCAGAACAGACGTAATATTTACTAATAATAAAGCAATTATTTAAATCTTATTTTTTTATTTTTTTCCTACAAATCTTTCATGAAACAAAAAAAAGAAATAATTATTTGCCGGAAAATAATGAGTTGATTATAATTAGTTCAAATAGTCAATTTAGTTAACATATAGTATATAATAGGTAACCCCAATGAAACAGGTAATTGTAATAAAACCTATTCTAACTTGGGGGCTTTTCTAGGGGGAATATTCTAGAAAACTATTTTACTCCACCACATGAGTTTTATTTTGATTGATCGTAATCTTAAAAGATGAAACGGACTTTCCAAACATGATTTTCGCTCTGCGAATGAATCTCACCCCATCGCTGTGACAACAAATAATTTCATTACATATCAAGAAATCTTGCGTACTCTACGTTGCGCAGCACAGCGCAACTATTCCGGCAGTTCTATCAAGATAAACTATATAATTTCTTCATTTTTCCCACCTGCCTCGAACGCGCAACGCTCGTGCGACCCAAATTACGTTGACAAAACTCAGCCACATCCTTCAAATTATTTTAATTATCCTTCATACCACATCCGGAACGGGGGGCCGGTACCGCGATGGTACCGGCGATAAGCACCAAACCACCAACGCATCCTCCCGCAACGCATCCATAATCGCCACAATAATTGCTGTCCCCTTAGATCGCCAGATCGGTCGTCGATGTTCTTCAAAAGGTCCGGCTCCAATTATCCTGGGCCGCGCGTCTACCACGTCAAGACGATGATTGGAAGGAAGTACCGTCCACGGTTGATTCTGCTTGATCGCGGTGGTAATGATTCGGTGGCCGTACGCAGATTTGGTACCCACCGGAACGGGGGTCGAAATGTTCGCGTCTCGCTTCAATCGCTTCAACCGTGGGTTTGTGCGTTGGGGCGGCAGGGGTGCAGGGTTTTCCATTGCTCCAAAACTGGTCATTTCGGTGGTGTCTTTCACGCTCGTCAGACAGTAGGGCGTGCAGCAACTAAGCGGAGAACGAGAACACCGGCCGACGCTTTTCCCACCGATCGTGGATGCTCTAGGACGACCGGGCGTTGCGAAGCGCAAGAGCCTAAGCCTGGCGAAACTCCGGAAGCGAGAAGCGCGAGAAAGCACGTACTACACAAGAATTAGCCACCGTGGTGCCGTTCGTTGAACGCAAGAACGCACGCACCCTAACCGCACAAATCGCCGAAAGCATGCTCCGGAGGCATGTAATTGCCGTACGGACCGTGGACAAAAACCCCGCAGATCGACCACCTTAATGACGCAGATGCTGGATGCCCAGCGCTTTCCCAAAGAACCCTGCCCGGTGTCGGAATCTGGCAAAACGATCCCCCCCCCACCCTCTCTCACGATCAAATTCCATCTAATTACCGTCCCAAAATTGGATAATGTATTCATTGCGTTACCTGTGACGAAGGGGCTTTGCTGGTGGTTGCCGATGTGTCGCCGACCTACCTTCAGCCGTAAAGAAAAACGCATCATGCAAAGGAATCGATACGGCACGATGAAAACCCGCTGCTGGAAATGTACATTTTTGCTCGTCCCAAGACGTACGTCACGCGGCGTTGGGGTCGTTCGCCCGAAATGGGCGAAAGCGAACTCACTCAATCCGAACTCAGTTCTCGGTCCCGCTCAAGAATGATCCTTTTATTGTACCGAATGTTTGGAAACGTGTCTCATCCACCCACGCACAAATACCTGAGTTTTTGGAGTTTTGGTCTGTTTCTCGCTTCGCTTTCCTTGTTTTTGGGACCGCCAACCACCACATTCTCAACAGGCGTCTGTGTCCTGGGGCGCGCCTAGGTGTGTGATTCAATTTCCAAAAAAAGAGAATGAAACCGTTCCGTTCCTTCGCACCGATCGTTCGCTCCGGGAATACGCGTTGGCACTTCCATCCGTCCATCATTATTCCGGTGACATTGTCGAGGGGCACGTACCGTTCCGCCGCAACAGTGTCGCAACGTGCCGCAAGGCTCGTAAAACGGACTCGGACTCGTCTGCGGGAACAACAATAACGATCAGCATACCCCGTCCTCTACCGGCCCGGCGGTAGGAAGCAGTCGCTCCTCAATTCGGGCCACACTGATCGGTATGCTGATGATAAGAAAAACCGTACCCAGCGCAACGCCGTATGTTCCGGTAGCTGTGACAGCGGCCGGGATGTTGGGCTAGAGGTGTGATGATGAATCACGTCTACTCCAGTGCCAGCCGCGTTGCACTTTCGACGCACTTCGGTTCGATCGTGCAGTCGTGATAAAATTCCCAACATAAAACTAACCACGCAGCCTGCCTGCTTGGTTTGTCGCCTCGGTGCAGTAGCGAAGCACCGAGAATGGGGTCGAGAATTTTGGGCGCCGCACAGGAACTCCGCGTTCGGCACTGGGAATAACATCGACTTCGATGGATTAGGTGATTCTCTTATTTTATTCCACACGCCCGCATTGTTGCCGTGAATTGTATTTCTGTTGCCCTGCTCGTTTCTTCCCGCATCCAGCATCAAAATCGACAATCGAGGGACGAAAAAAACATCCTTGCTGGGTGGTTCGGGGGTGACAATCAACATAAAGGGATTTCCTTTTCCAGCACGAAGGATTAACAGGCAAACTTTAAGTCACCGTGCTGCTCCGTGCGGTTTGGCGATGGGAAAATGGAAAGATATTTGGCGGCGATAAGACACGTTCGTCTAAGCCGATTGGCCGACGTTTGCGTAGCGGCTTCGGGTGTTTGGGAATGGGTGTTTCCGCGTGTTCTGTTTTACGGTCTGTAATCCAATCATCGATACTACCCAACACTCGTTTTGATTTCGGAGAAATGTCTCAATCATTGAAGAATATTATTATGTACGTACATGTTTATATGGAATATTTTATTTTTTATTATTTTATTTATTATTTTATTATCATTTTTTATTTTTTATTATCCTATTATTTTATTTTATGTTCGATTAACTTTAGAGCAGTACTATAAGGCTGTACTGTGGATGTTATGAATTTAATATATCAGAACTGTTCAGCATTTCAGAATTATAAAATATCTACTATCCTTGACACTAATCAGCATATTCTAAAGTCTGGTGGAGTTCTACTTTAGTAATGTAATATTTTTAAGCAAATATTTAAAAGCCTTGAAAATTCCAAATTTAAAATGTATTTATTGTGTCGAACCGTTCCGTCCCGTAACAAAACCACCTGGTCGCCACCTTCCATATAAACCGATCGAATCACACACATGATATCATCCATATCGCAGCCATATTCACTTCGAAAACACTCCCGGTAGGATAGTTCCGACCTGTCAGCCTCTTTGTTCGCCGGCCAGCATACACAAAAAAAAATAGTCTCACTCACTTTTTTTCCGCCGTCTACAAGTACGTGACTTGTGTCGAAATTAGCTCACCAATGTGGCCGTATCGCTTGATCGCGTCTGAAAATGTCCCAGACAACTGCGCATTCTTGAGCTTCTTCAATTTATTTTCGGTCGGGGATTCGCTGTTTTTTTTTTTTGCTGCAAACTGCACACACACAAAACATAAAAAAGAAACGTATTAAAAAAAAGCAACACACAACGTGCGTTATTTTATGTTCGAGCGCATGTGGGTTCTCATGAATTTCACCTCACAAAGTTTAGTCCGTCCGACGAGCGCGCCGGAACAGTGCAAAGCAACATAACTCCCTAAACACCTCAGAAAACCCGATGGCTCACAGCATCACAATAGGAGCGAGAACCATTTTCGCCGAATTTTCGACAGATAAACGACCCGGTGGCGGCTGGCGGTTCTACAGTGTGTGCAGTGTATTTTCCCTCAACCACTCAATCGCCTGTCTGCCACGCATTGTCCTGTGGACCGAGAACCGACCGACGGTGAACTTGCCGAGATGTTTCTTTGCTTTGTTGTTTCGGTGGTTCGGTTTTCGTTTTTACTTTCATATTAATCTCTTTAGCACTTCCCTTTGTTGAGCTTTTACCTTTGCGTCCTCAGCATTAAAAAAAAAAAAAGAAACCCCCCGAGAGCCCACCGTTACCGGTTTGTGGTCCGCACACCCAAGTGCATCTCAGCGGACAAGGAATACGAACGCCATCTTCACAAACAAATGGAACTGCTGCTGCCGGGGTTCGGATAAATAAACAGAAAATATGAAAATTAAAAAATAACACCAATTGACCGTCACGGAAGGCCGTCGGGAACGGGATGGCCGGATGCATGGGATGCCCTCGGTCCGGGTACTCTACCTGTTGTGCCCAGGATGTCAGTAAGGATGCCCAACCGAACGTGTTGAGTTCCGGAGTCGGACACAAGTGGTGCGGTATTTGTGTTTGTCTCCATTACTGATTAAATAACGCACGGGTGTATCGGTCCGAGCGCTCCCAGCCCAGCCCTTCCGGGACCCGTTCGGCCGTGACCGCGCGTTTGTTTGCGTTGCTGCACGCGGTAGGCTCAGATCATTAGTTCTCACCCGAAACCGTGTCAGCGTTCGCGTCAGGATGTGTTGACTGACTGACGGACGGACTCTTCCACCAACGGAATATCGAATCCAGCGTCCACTGGATGCAACCCGAAGTGCCCGTCCGGTACTGCTTGTGAATGCAATCATGCGAAACGCTCGTACTGACCACGGAAAACAGCCACCATTAGGGCCCCTTCCAGTACCCTTTTTGCCAATGTTTGATCAACAAGCCACCGTAAGCCGAGTTCACTGGTCACCTCTTTTCGGTTACGGTCGCGTAAGTCGATCTCGTTCTCTACCGCCTAAGACGCTTATAATGAACTGATTACAAAACAAGCAGCATTATTTAGCAAACGCTGTAGCCGACACCCGATCTGCTCAGCTACTGCCCTAAGCCGAGCCGGGTCGGGGATTTTTTTTCTTGTTGTGAAACCATTGGGTATTGATTAACTTGTTCTAGTTGGGAAGTAAATCGAAACTTACCGGATGAGCTGCCGGACCGACGTAGATAAAAGAGGGAACAATAAAAACTACCCCTAAACACACACACACACAGACACACTGCATGACCGCTCGGCACAACAACAGATCAGACAGATAAGTACGAAATAGCCAATAGCCAACAGCCAATAATCCTCTTTTACCAATTCCCATCCTAACACCACCGACCGACGGTGCTGCTGAGCCGCTAGACGAGTCGCAAGTCGTCTACGGGGGTAAGCATTGGCTCACCCGAGGCAGCCAGCGAGAATGTAGGAGGGCCAAAAACAATTAAAATCCTCAGCCGAACCGAACGTTGGCATCGCGGTAGGGCGATGCGGTGCGACCCCAACGGACCTCGATGACAACCTTAAATGGTGAAGATCATCATCATCATCATCAGCCGTATTTTCGGCTGACCCCTTCGCGTGGTTCGTGGCCCGAGAACCTGAGCGGGGGGCAATGTTTGCGGGTTTATGCTTCTGTGGCACTCTGTGCTGTGGAGCACTTTGCATCGTGTCCCGGCACCTACCTGCGCCCAGTTTTCCTTTTGGTCGTTCATTTATTCTTCCCCCTTGGGTCACATACAGGATTCAGGATGGAGCTTTCGTCTAGAACTCCACACGTACGGGCGAAGGTACGATCAAGAATCGTCTACAGTGCTGGATAAAGTTGTGCTCGTGGATCAAGATGTTTTATCATTCATCTTCCAATAAACATGACTTCTAATGTTGCGAGCCTGATTGAGGAAATGGAGTTTTGAAAAATCATAGATTTTCATGTTGCATTTTTCTGCTGCAAGAAATTGATGTTCAGGTCGAACAATCAATCCATATTTATTAAATTCTTCAACATGTACACCGTGCACGCCAACTGCACAACGCAACATTGGAATTGCAAATAAAGACATTAATTGCATTCCGCGCATCAATGCGCCGCACATCGTTCATCACTGTACGGCGAAGATTGTGACTTGCGAACAGAAAGCCAAAAGGTAGAGTGGAACAATTTCTTCTCCGAATTCCTCGAACAAAACCAAACGGAGCAAAAATACAACAAAAAAAAAACAACAACATCATCACATCTCAACCAGATCTAAGGCTGAAAGAAGACCTGCAAAACGCAAGCTTAAACACGTTGTTCTAGTCCAACCGCTGCCCTGCCGCCTTCAACCTTCAACCGTGCCGTATAGAGTCATCAGAGTCACCCTCTGCTGTACGCGACACGTTGGACGATGAACCAATAAATGGTCCGGTTCTTCCTATCGGTGCTCTCGGTAACGAAGAAAATCACTCAATTCTACCGTCCGTCCACATCGTCCGCACCGGATCACCCGCCTGTGTGAAGCCATTTCGCGAGACAAGGTGGTGATGCACGGAATGTGATAGTTTAGCCGAGATTCGATTTCTCGGTGTGTGGTTTCCGTTGCTTGCGCCCAGTGGAACCGGGGTGTGCTGTGTAGAAAAAGGCAAACATTAAATGAAAATAAAACAACCGAGCTCTGGCCCCGCCACTCTTCTGATGATGCCGGTCGTCTCTAAGCCAGGGATGGATGCATATTTTGCACCTAAGCGATGAGTGCATTTCACGCTTCTAAGTTCATGGAGTTCCGTGCTCCGTTTCTCTCCAGGCCGCTTCTTCATTTTGGCAAATCTCTGTGGCTTCGAGCGCAACCCCGTGCTCCCAGGACCGGTCGCATTCCAATTGGTTTGTCACCGCACCAAGCAGTCCCGGCCCGGTATGGAGTCGTGTACCACTTAACATTAATTGATCGAATTCCTTGAACTCAACCCCATCCCCCGCTACGCAACCGAGCCGATGGAAATTTAAACAAGCGAAGAGCATATCAACCTGACCTCGACAACACTCACCGAAGCAGGCAGGCAGCAGTGCACCGTAGGGAAGGTTTATCTAATCTTGCGTCAACCTGCCCTGCCGACCGAGCCCGAACAAAACCTTGAATGGTCTGCCGAAAGCAAACCCGGGGTCCGGCCGGAAAGGCCGGGCCAGTGAGATAAGAAATGAGGTTTCAAAGTAGAACAGGCAGAAAAAATCGTAACACTCTCTCGACCCGGGACACTCCGGACAGGAAGTGCGTTTCAAACCTCCCCCGGTGGGGTGGGGGACATAAACATATATTTGCTTGCCACACTGCTCAGCCTCCCTCGCGTGTGCAAAGCTCGCAAGTGAAGTCAGCCTCGCACCCATTGCCCTTACCGTCCGAAAACCTCCGCCACGAAAAAAAAAACCCATTGCTCTCCTAAGCAAGAAAAGCCTCACGCGAGTACCTTCAATGTCGGCCCGAGCCGACGGCAAAAAAAAAACAGCCAAGCGACATGCCAATCGTCACCGTCGGTTCATCGCACGTAGCGACCGAGGTATTCGAGGCCCATTGGAGACCGTTGTTGATTTTTACTCAACGCAAAATCAATCAACCGGCGTCGAGCGAGCGCGAACGCAAAATCGGAAAAGGTGCGGCGCAAAAAACGGTTTTGCCACGGGACGCGATCGCGCACAGCCCCGAAAAATGATGCAATTTGCATAGCGTTCTGCAACGAGCGGACCGTGCGAGCACAACTTCCGCCCGAGAAAGCGCTTTTCTTCGACCCTAGAACACTGGCGCGAACAGCGATGCGTCGTTGCTGGGTTTTTATGTTTTTCTAACGATGATTACCTCTTGATTTATTTCGTTCCTCTGTCCCACTCTGGTGGTGCTTGTGTGTGTGTGTGTCGTTCCGTGCTCTTAAAATACGTCCCTTTCGAGTACCTGTCCCTTTATGGTGCGTTTGGTTGTTTCATCCCGGGGTTTTTCCTTGCCCATCCCAGTGGTACACCCGCAAAGCCGAAGCAAACAGCACGACATCCACGGTAAAGCACATCTTCCGTGCGTGCTCGGGAAGCTCGACCTTCGTCCAGCCTTCCGGGGCCTTCTTCTTCCGATCGTTAAAAGCGGCACCGGGGCCCAGCAGGTTGCAAAACATGGGAAACAAAACATTATACAGGGTCCCGCGTCCATTACCAGGAAATGGAAGAGATGAAACCAACAACAACAACAACAACAGAAAAAAAACGCACACACACACAACCCGTACACCTACCGGGACGGAATCCGGTGTCCGTGTGTTGGAGAGAGTTCTTCCGTCGCGCCAGGATGGGACAAAGCCATCGGGAAGCTGAACCAGAACGAAAAACCCGCATTCGAGATGTGCTTTTCATTACTCCTCTCACGGCCGTACGGGGATGGACAGCGTTAATGTGACCGAATCCGGCAATAGAGGCGAAACCAAATGCTATTTATGCTCGGAAGGATTTGCTGCTTTCTTCAGGCCCCGATGCCTGCCGGTATTTAATTTCGTGTAGTGCTTTTTAATGCTGCTGCCCCAACTCTGCGCCATGTACGTGTACGAACAATATGGTCGGTAAATTGAAGCACTCGCTAGCTATTGTACGACAAGTGTAATTTGATCTGCCGCATTGGCAATAATAGGACGACAGCGCGTGAACTGACAATTGCTTTATTAGTTATGCAAACGAATCGAAGAATCACAAAATGTTCCCTTCCCTTGCTTAAGGTTTTAATGTCAATTTCTATTACGGGATTAACATTGTTTAAAAGCGTTGTTGGTTGAATCCAAATCTTCACATCCCCTTTAAAGTAATGCACCGATCCGATAGGATAATCGCTCAAAACAGACAATCATTAATAGTCACGCAGTTCGAATCAATTGTAGCTTTACCCAAATCGGTCAGTGAGCCACCACCGGAGGAAAATGGTCACATTCCCAAGCCGTTGCTCTGCACCCGTGAAGCCATCGATGTGTTTTCAGCGGATTATTGCTGTCCGATTTTGACTAAGCACCGATGAGGGGAAAATGGCCCCAAACGATAGCTGGCCGGCACTTGCAACAGCCGGTGACTTTCCAGCTGCCAGTTGAGACCCGTAACACATGACGTACGATTCTAATACCATTTAGATGAGTTTGACTAATCCTGCCCGGATCGGTAATCGCTCGCATCGGCCCGAACCTTTCCATCGCATCGCTGAGCATTCCAGCAACCGGCATCATCAACATCAACCTGCCCGCCAGCACAACAGCAACCGGTCCAGTGCTGCGCGTGTGTGTGCGTGAAACGTGCGTCCACGTGTATGTGCTTGCGTACCGTGTGTGTGGGGGGTAAGGTATGAATGAATGAATGAAACACAAACCCTCGACGACCCTGCGACCGGTGCGGAACACTACCACTGCGTCAGCATAAGTTAAGGGTTTTTTGGGCCCTGCAGCAGCAAAGCCGCTGCTGCACATGCGAGAACGGAACGCACCAACCAAACAACGGCGTGCTAACCGTTTGCTCGTTCAAATCGCTCTTCCCAATGGGCACCGCACCGAACACAGTGTGTCATTTTATCTGCTTTATTAAAAATGCTTTTAAAAATTACATTTTATCGTTGCCTAAATATTAGGTAAAGATAAACGAAGGCAAGGAAAAAAAAACCGGTGGATCGTGATAGCGAGGAGCGTGATCTGTTTCGAGAACTTTGCAAACGCCGAATACCCGAATTCAAGATCAGCTCGCAACATCCGGTGGTGTAAACTGTGCGGTAGGAAAGTTCAAAATACCTTTCATTCATTAGTTGCCCCGCACCTTTGCCGCACACGGGCCGTTGCCCATCGGTGCACGGCCGCACACGCATTCCGGTTCGTTCATGACTACGAACGGAACGGAAGAAAAGGGAAATGGACGAACAAGAAACACCCCAGAAACATCAACCCAAAAAGAAATAGGCACTACCAGGCACAACAAAACCCACCGTGAGCATAAAAGCAAGAGAGTATGAGAGAACCGAGAAAAGCCTAAGGGTGGGCCAGTGGTGGGCAAATTTTTCTCGGAAGTCTGAAGTTAATTTTGAAGGCTTTTCAGTCAAACAGGAATCTTAGAATAGTGCAAAACAAACGAATGATTAAAGTACAGATTTTGTAGTATTAATTCAGCTCATGAGGTCATACCATGGCCTAAATCTATTGATCTTTTACACAGCAAAATCACGATCTCCATGGCAGATCCTGTTACTATAAAATGTACGTAAATTAAAATCAGAATAGATAGACCAAGTCTTCCAAAGTTGTAGCGTCAAAAAAATGAGCAGTTCACAACATAAATCTACAGACGCTCCTTACTCCAAGAGCTGGTTTAGCTAACATGAATCCACTATCCAATTATTATAATATTATTTATTAATCGACGACCTAATCAATTCTCGACATTATGACTTAATGTTAAAATACTGAGCCGTTAGGAAATTAACGTTAACACACTTTATAACGTTTATTTTCGTCATCTATATTATCCCAGCAGAACGAAATGTTTATCCAATTAGAATAACATTTTGCAGTCCATCGAGGAATGCCACATAATGGTGGACAATGGTGCATTGTTTTCGTTCAGACATCTTCAGAAGTCGAGATATCCAATGAATAGATATTAACATTTTCTATACAAAATATTTACAACTTCGTAATCTTCTTCCATTTTTGTGCAAAAATAGATTCTTACGGTCGGCCTGTTAAATTTTTGTTGATTATTTTTTCAACATAATTTGACACTATTTTTAAACTCGGTAATACACAACACAATTGGGCAAAATTGACGCGAGAAGCGATATTGCCACTTAAAGCATTTTTAATTATTTAAGCATTTAATTATTGAAACACGTAAACGATACGTTGGACAATACCTTTGGACTATTTGGACTGTATAACAACTTAAAAACAAGCAACGTTAATGTTTACTTCCATCAAAAACATAGTTCACAGTTCAGTTGATCTGTTGTTAACAATCATAATATTGACGACCATGCAAAAGTGAAAATTAAAGTTGATTATATTTTTGCAAGTGTGAGGATCTGTTTCTACTTGCAGTTATGTAATTTCAAAGTATAGCTATAACTATAGCTATCACAAATGCCGGTAAAAATATAAAAATAAATAAAAATAAAAACCCACATGTAGCCGAGCATGCCTAGCATAAGATAAAATACTAGGAGTACTCATTAATATTTTAGGCACTTGAAAACGAAAACAAAAATTTACAACAATTAAGCAGTAAAATCTTAAATATACTATTTTTTTTACTATTCTCAATTTTTAGTAACCTTTTTGACAGGCATGATACTCGCCCCAAATAGTCTGATTTGATTCGTTTCAATATCTCAAAACCATCAAACCGAACTACCTGCCGACGGGACAGGTTGCCGTCCACTGGCCGAGGCGAAGCAGAGTGCATGCAGATACGGGAAAAAGGTAATAAAAAAAAACACACACTCTACGCCAAACCTGCAGCCCGACCTCCCTGAAGCACTGGCGAAGCCACAGCAGCAGACCCGGCCCGGCACCGACAACCAGTTCGAAGAAACACGTCGTCGAAGACGGTCAGACAATTGCGTACGCAGTTCCGCGACTACCCTACACCGAACACGCTCAACATTTTTGCCGATCGACACAATTTGCGCGTGCGCCAAGTCCGTCGCCGTGTATTGATCTTCTCCATCAGCAGTGCCCAGCGTGCGTTGTGGTAGTGTCCGTACGCTTCATTCAATCTTGATCGCGGCCGCCGCGAGCAACGGAAGGGGTTCGTTTCATTCATCACGCTGCTTAGTCACTGTGGTGATCCGCGTGGTGATCGCGAAAAGCGTTTTTATTTTTCCTTTTTTTTGTCGAAACGTACGTGAATCATACCCGCGCGAGTGTACCAGTGATCTCGACGTTCAGCTAGTGCTATTGAAGCTATTGAGTGTTGTTGTTGTTTGCGAGTGCTTGCGGTTTGTGTATCTGTGCGTGTAGGGTGAAAGATTTAATTGAAAATCAACCAATCAGCCAAGGTTATCTAGGCGTTTGTGCTGTTGCGCCCGGAAACGGTCGCGCGCCTTATCCGCGTTCTATCGCTACTTCAAAGCGACGTTAAACTTTGCGTGCTTTGCCCCGGTAACAAAAACAACGAACCCGTCCCGCGATACGGAATACGAAAATGTATCATTTAATGAGATTTCCTTAATTTATGGATTAGAAAAGTCAATTGTTCGACGGAGGATTGCCTTTTGCAGCCCCCATCGCCAGACCACATTGACGTTTGCTGGTTCAGGTTCGGAACAGACCGCTTTTCGGGGGGGAGGCCGCATTGCGTTTCCCGTGTTTGTTCTCTTCCGCCCTTTCCGCCCCCTGTCGCATCAATCGTTTCGGCGTCTTGTATCGCGAGTCGGAATTTCGAATGTGTACCGCGTTTCCATCCGTTCCGCCCGAAACCGTAGGCGCACCACCACCACCACCGACGATTGCTGTTGCGGTGAATGGCGTGCAGCCATAAAAATTGTGAAAAGCTCATTAAAACAAAAGCTCGGCCGGCGGTACACGTAGCGCCACGGAAGCGCTAGTGCCGGCGACGGGTTTTACGGCACACCGGCACACGGGTTTGCCCGGGGAATAGTAAACGAAACGCACAAGCCAAACAACGTGCCCGCGACAGACGAACTATTCGGTGCTGCGTGCGATAAAACGCGAATCAAACCAACCCCCGCCCGCGTCCTGACAACCACCGCCGTCCCCAAATCCCACCGTCACCCGAAGATGCTGACGTTGGTACGGAATCGGCGATCGTGGGGCTTCCCGATATGGGGAGCACGGCCGGTATCTCAGATGTTGCCGCTGATACTGCTGGCGGTGGCCAGCTTCATCGTGCGTCCGTGTAAGTATCGCCCCATTGATCACCCTTGTGTGTTTCCCTTCCGGTCCGCGGCTGGCAGCGGCCACAACACAAATCATCCACTTCCGCTGCCAGCAGCGATCATATCGATTCTCAGCGCCTGAGGCCGCCTTCGAGGCCGGTGGCGACTCCCGTAATCTCGTGCCGTCATCTCGTGCATTCAAGATGCATAATGCACCCGGGTGCCTTGGGGCCTGGGTCTTGGGCCACTCCATTACCCGCCAGCCACTTCAAGACGCTGTTCGTGGAGCGCACGCGAGAAAAAGAAACTTCCACCCCAAATACCTTGTGATACTAATCATCGGGCTTACCTGCCGGTGGAATTCCTCCGTGGTCTCCGTTTTGTTGCGTCAGGGCTGATGACTTGCTCTCATGGCAGTGTCTCACAATGATTCATGCTGCACTCGCATTCATGCCCGCTTTAACGCGCGCGCTGTGCTGTTTCTCTTTCATGCACCCCACTTTCGGAACAGGGGGGGGGAATTTTAAAAAAAGATCCCCCTGTTCTTCGTTTTTTTTTACGATCGTGGCCAAATATCGTTCACTCACGCGTTGAGCCAGTTATGACGTTTCGCAGCCGCCACCATTTAGCACCTGTACGCTCGAAAGCTCGGCCCCGGTTTGAAGGCATTTTTCCTGGGGTGGAAGGGGTTTAAAAGGAAGGGGATGGAAGGACAACATCAAAAGGGAAATACACATTCCACCGGTGCGCTTGAGAAAGCTAATCTAATCATATGTTTGACATACCGTTTAACGCCACCAGCTGCCGTCTTCGTGCCGCTGGGGTGTATCGGAAAATGGAGCATATGTGGTGAGGGTGTGAACCACGGGGGGAGGGGGTGGGGGGTGGGAACGGGGTACATGCTAATGTACGATGGGGCGGTATAGCGAAATATCAAAGCCACGGAAACCATCCATGAAGAGTCGCTTCCTTCCGAGCGGCCCATCGGAAGCTTTTGGACGAGAGTGAACCGCGTTCTTAATGCGATTGCCACTGAGGCTGGCAATTCGATCATTTCTCGATATGGTGACAGCGAACAATGGATCCCCATTTTCCGGTTCCGTACCGCATGATTCTTTAGACGACAAGATGTTGAGTTTTGGGAGGCTCGTATAAGGCTTCTTTTATTAAAACTTTACGAGATTTCCTTAAACGTTTCTGTACAACTTGTTCAAATTGCTTATTACCCAGGTGGTACCTGGAATTAAATGAAGAGTTCTGGGCGTTTGAACTCAATTAACACCGCTATCGTCACCCCAGAACCCTTGCAACCCGTTGCGTCACATCCCGTAAGCAATATCCTACACCATTATCGTTCGGATGCTTTCAATCAATTAAACCCCATATTGCATCGGGGTTGATGTGATTCACGCGCCTGCCGCGTCGCATCGAGCCGATATGGAAATTCAATAACCTACCGGTGTCCCATCTCCAACTCCGTTGCACCCGAAAGTAGTTCACCTTCAGGCAAAATTGGTGGCCTTTCGCTCGCAAACGGTTCGGGGGCCAAGAATTGGAATTCTTCATCAGCTCGAAGAAGTGAACGAGTAAAAAGCATTAGAAAACAAAACGTGGTGGTTGTTTTGGTTGTTCGTTTGGAAACGCCTCCACATTTTTCTGGCCGGAGGACGTCTAAAGCGATCAGCCGCTGCAAGCCAAGGAACTGGAATTGTTGAAGAAGTGGAATAAGAAGAAGTTAAAAAATAAAAACCACCCCACAAACACACGCAAGAAAGAATTCATTCCCACGCACCGCAAAACTGTGCGCCGTTTTTGGGAGAATGTCATCCTTGGCGACAATGCGGTTTCGATCGCGAAATGGTCGCGACAAAGGTGGCTTTGCCCCACCATTCCCCCTCGGAACGGGAATGCAAACAGTCGCAGCCAAAACACCGAGAGGGAGAGCGAGGAAATAAAGCAACACAGGAAAAGAAACGCAAAACTATAATAATGCATCTTCGACGACCACAAAAAAGATTAAAACAGCACCAGACGACAATGCGCACCTTGTGCGTCTTGGTCGATCCTGTACGATTTTCATTTATTTGGTTGGCCGGGTTTGGCCGGGTGGTGTGTTATCGTGTGCGCAAAATCCACCCCGAGGCGACCTGTAGGATGTCGCCCCGTTTCCACGGTCGAAAAGCCCACGCGCGCGCGCGCTCGGTTCGACTTCAGGCGCGACAAGCTTTCGTACGTTCGAGCTCATTTATCACACGCCACAACCGATCGGGCGCGGGTTTTTGTGCAAGACAACGCCTCGCTTAATGTCGGAATGTAACGAGCCCCCCTTCGGAAGAGCGGGAGGGAGGGTGACGGAGTCACACACACACACACACACACACACACACTCCATGCTGCACACGAGATCAAGATCCAAGATCCCGATAGCGAATATCAGGCTAAGCCGGAATCTGTTCCCACCCGGATCGAGCCGATCGTCGCCGGGGGTTGTTTTTGGATCCTGTGAGGATGGGGGAGTGGAATGAGGGTAATGGGAAGGGGTGGGTGCAGTGCGCTCAAGACACGCAGACTCGATCGTTGCGATTGCGTTTGCGACTGTGGCGCGTAGGTGTCAAAAGCATCAAGCTCGACCATCGACCAGCACTCGTTTGCTTCGTCGCCTGGTAGAGATTCGATTCGCGACATTCAACATTGCTCGTTAATACGAACTACCCCTGGACCAACTGGATTAAGGGTGTGAGTAACGGGCGAACAAAAACTGAAAGACGGTTCCCCCTCAAATCAACCCGAAAGAAAAACACAAAAATACCTACCCACAATGCTCAATTTCGGGTGCGTTTCTGTTGTGTTTGCGCGTTACGCTGCCTCATTATTATCGCCGTACGCAGGGGTTTTTTGTTCTTGTGCGCGCCGGCGAGCCGAAGACGGGGCGGTATCATTGCACGAAGTCAACGACGCGGAACCATTATTAGAAATGAAATCACCCGGATTTTCACCCAGCTCCCGGGCGGTGAATGGCTGGGGTGAATGGCGGGGAGACGATATACGAGGACGGAATGACAAAAACATACCACCTCCTCCTCTCAAAGAAACAAAAATCTCAAAACAATCGAGCTGCGGCACATTCCATTCCCGAATTAAAGAAACGCAAAGCAAGCAAGCAGGAGCAACATGGACAAAAAAGAAGGCAACAGGTTTTCTTTCTCGAGAAGTTTCCGTTGACGGGGTTAAGCTTTTCTTCAAGCCTTTTCGGTGGGGTTCGCCTCACATTCCCGCTAATGATTGCAAAAGCGACCATCAGCGCGTGCTAGATCACCGGGCCCGGCTAAAACGCAACAAAACAGCAGATAATGTTGGGCTTCCGCAACGGTCCTTCCACCCTGCGGGGTGACTATTGTTTCGTGCAGGTGACAATTACGTGCTCTTCGATCGATCCCACTGGCCCGTGGTGGCCCGAAGAGGCCTGTGGGGTAGAAATGGCTACCTCGGTACAAAAAGAAGGGCGGAAAAACGAAAAACCGCCGCGATCATGATCGTGTGTTTGCGTGTTTTGTCGCGCTTTGAGACTTTGTCGTCGATGTGCGTTTTTGTTTTTTTTGGTTTTGCTGCTGCGTTTGTCTCCATTTCTACCCAACCGTCTTACAACTTTTTGTTTTCGCCACTCATCTTCAACAACCACCGATCGTGGCGTGATTTTGTGTTGCTTCCCTTCAATCTTACAGCATTGCGCAAACGGCATACCCCCCAAAGCCATAGAGAGCTAGAAACGGGGATTTGGTTGCTTTTTTTCCCCCATTCGTTTCATTTCATTTGCTCTTTCCATTGCGGATGGTGTGTGTGAGTGTGTGTGTGTGTGAATTTTCCTGGTTTTTTTTCATGCATTCTTAAGAAACCTTTTTGTGTGTGCGCGAAGCTTTTAGGCGTGGAAGTGTATTACTGTTATTAAATATCATTACGATTAATTTCGCTTATTATTTCATTCTTCACCTACCGGACGAAAATGCGGATTACATCCGATCGCATGGCGGATGGTGGATTTTGGATTCATTTTGAAGGTTGAGGGGGTGAAGGGGGAGGGGGATAAGGGAGGAGGGGGTTGGCTCAGCATTTCGGGGGTCGATTTCAGCAAGACCATTATGACGGGTAGCATAGGGAAACGCATTGAGATGATGTTCTTTTCCTCCTCTTCCATTCACCCTTTATGTTGCGCTTCTTCCCATCCCCACCCCCTCGTGCTTTTCCCAACTCTCACCCCCACCGACTGCTGTTCGGCTGGCGAATAAAAAAAAACCCCAATTCAGCTGCTAATGGGCCCAATGTGTCCGATGCGCTTATGGTCTCTTCCCATCCCCACCCCCCCATCCCCCTCTCCCCTCCCCCACCCTCCTTATCCACCCTCAGTATGCCACTTGTTTTCCCGAACGTCAGCCGGCTTCTTTCAACCCCGTTGAAAGCTCCTCCCGGGTGCACGGTCATTACCGAATAAAGGACGGCGCGCTCAGCGGGTACTTGTCCCATGCGCGCGAGGCCACTTTGGTATTTTTACCGGTAAACTTACCATTCGACAAAAGAACACACGGTTTTTTTTCTCGCCCTTCCTCTTTCTCTCTCTCTCTCTCCCTTCTAAATAACGATAATTTGCCACCGTCACTCGAGACAACACCAAAAACCGACGGGTAACCGAATTAGGCACACTTGGGGCTCGGGGACCCCCCAAAAAAAGAACCTTAAAAGCCCAACCTTGAGATGGTCCCCGTGATGCCCGGTGGCTGTGGATAATTCGGCTGTGCGACTTAATGATACGCGATCGGTCCGGTCATGATCATGCGCAGGTCCGGGCTGATGCATCATCACACCGTCATCGCGCCGCGCTCATCATCGTCGTCCGGGACACCGGCACACATTAGTGCCGGTCTTCGGCGCGAGATTGATTGAACCGGGTGCGGACCGGGACGGACCCGGATTCACATGGGAAAAAAAACGGTACGAGATTAGGAGTCCTCCGACGAGTGGACTCTCACGTTCCATTCTATTGCGGCGGTTTTCCGGGGGAATACCTCCATAAATCGGGGGCGCGCTGAACCGAGGAGCCATAACCGATTAAAAAATGCACCCCCGAACATTCTTTTGCCCTGGGCCGCCGTTTCGGTTTGATACGATTCAGTCGATCCGGTTCGCGGTTCGATTGAGCGCTTCCTTTGGCTTTATCTACACCATTTCCAGCAATTAACCCTTCGAGCGCCTTGGATGGGAAAGCTGAGTGGGTGACTTTTGTATGGGCTGTGGTGTGTTGAAAAATTCTATAAAATTTGAATTAATGTATTATCTCATTTCCGAATTGTATTAAATTTAGAACGCATTCTTCAAAAAAAAAATCAAGAAAACAATCATCCCTTATGAACAAAAGTCATAGGTTCAAAAGAATTCTTCATCAAAAAGCAAAGAAACACACACCACCCTTCATCAAGGGTTAGTTACCCTCCGCAGGTATTCGGGAACGATCGACGACTTCGATGCTCGTCTACTTCACCCTGCCCATATGGTTATCAGAAGCCGACAAATGAAAACCGATCACCTTCAACCTGATCCGCGTGTGGTCCCGACTTGTGTGGACCGGTCGCGATGAGATTACCACGGGTTCGTGGTCGTCGATCGTGTTCATGAGCGCCAGATGCCACCCAGCCCGTGCGTCGGGCCGGAATGACGTTCGGATGCCGGCAACGGAAAACCTACAAACGAAAAGGAAAGCACCAGCAACAGCCCGATGATACACCGGCGGCACCAGCTGACGGTCGGTGCGCCGGCAATTAAAACGTCATTCCAAACTACCGACGCCGGGTTCCGTGGGTATTGGGGTATCAGATTCTTACCCAGACCCCGACACTCACATATCCTTTTTGGCGTAATTTGAACACTGGGAAGACACGCGCGCCCTCGAGCGCGCTCAATCTGTCACCCCGACGGAAAGTGATCCCTGCGCGCCCGTTGTCATCGATTTTTACGACGGACAGGTTAAAGCGAACGGTTGGAAGAATTTTAATTTCCCCCCAACGTTTTGCACTTCGGGCCACAACACTCCCGGGCCACATGCCGTTCGGGCTTCCGGTCGATCCGGTGCTTCCATGCCGGTAATGCGATCATTATAAGGCGTGTGAGGAGGACCTCCGCAGAAGCCTTTGCCACGCCGAAAAAAATAAAGAGGAAACAGTTGGTGGTAATTACGGTTCGCCTGATCGGTTCGCACTGTACACCATTTAATCGTTATCGATATCGATCGTGAACCTCGCTATCGAGAACCGCTACCGGTGCCTTCCAAACCGTCGACTTCCGCTTCAAGGGGCCGTAAATCAATCTTCCGATTGTAGGATTCGGCGGCAACTTATGGCGAGTGTGTGCATATGTACGCAAATATGGCCTCTCCGAGCACCGACACACACATGGCCCGAAGGGGCCCATTTTCAAAACCCCCCGCACAAATCGGTTTCCGGCTGTTGGGGAAACACAAAACCCAAAAATAAAGCAAATACAAAAAACAATCGGAAATGGAAAATTACCACAAATCGGTTCGATTGCGGAGATTTCGTATAAGCGGGGAAGGGAGAGAATTTCGTGCTCCGGGTTTGGAGTTATCGGTTGGGACGGTGTTCGAAAAAATGTGTGGATAAATATAGAACGAGGTGCTTCCTATTAAAGTGCGCAACACAACTGGCATTGGTGCGGAGTAACAATTTAAGTTCATAAGCAAATTGCACCACTCTAGCAAAAAGGGGTGAAAAACACTCACCAGTTCAAAACCTTTAGGGATGATGGATGTGTCCAGTTAATCAATCCGGTCCAGCTTTGCTACCCCCTCACCCCTAAGTGCCGAAGAATGCGGTTCCAACTGCCTGCAATCCGTGGATGAAAACATCAACCTGTCGTCCGCAAGGTGCCGCTGGCAGCAGCCGAGCATCGTTGCAAATTGGTTTACCACGGTGCCGCAGGTTGTACTTACTGCTGTCCGTCTGAAGCAGGACACTAGCCGGCGCGAGACGAGACCATTTTCCACCTCCGCTAGAAACATATTTATTATTTATGATCTCGAAACGAAACGAACGGTTCCGGTGGGTAAGCGTTGACAAATCGATTCGAAATAATTTACCACTGCACTCCGATGAGGGTTTTTTTCCGCCACTTGGCCGCTTTGCGCCACCTAATCAATTCGTGGTGGTGCTCACCGCGCTTTCTTGTGTAGAGACAAAGCGTTTTAATTTAAAGCAGATCGTACAGAGACTTTCATCTGTTATCATTTGCGAGCCGGCGTTGCACTCGATGCATCATAAATACCATTCCATCGCAGGTTGTTTTTCCGCTTGGCGCTTTTGTTTGCGAACCATTTCGAAAAATTCCACTCCATTACAAACGTGTGGACGCAGGTGCCTCGCCCTCGGGTACGGTCGGTCGCGTCATGCATGACTATTGTGTGTTATTTTCGCGCTCACCTTTCTATTGCTGGAGCTGCTGGCACTGCAGGCAGAAAAATGCAGGCGGACACGGTTCGCACGTGCATAAAACTCGTGCAGGAAAACCACACACATGGAGGACAGACCACGCGAGCATCGGCCATCCGAAAGGAAGTAAAGTGTGTGAGAAGCTTAATTATAAGCCCGGGGAAACACACAGCGCAGTGCCCGATGCTCCCTGGCCGGAAAAGCGATGCAATAATGGAGAACGCAGAAGCAGCAGCGAATGGGATGCACCCTGGCGATGGCGATTAGTCGTGCACCGTTTAAAAGTGTCGTTTTAAAAGCTCCACAAAACAAGCTCGGCCAACAGATGACTGACGTATTGCGCTGTCCAATTATTGTTGCAAACCAAAAGCGGCGAACGGCCCAATTTGTACGTCCAAAGTACCGGAAATGGGGGATGCAAAAAAAAAACAAAAAGGAAAACCCATGTGCACACCGTTTCGTTCCACTTCCTTTCGGCATTCGCCGTGCGCTATTTTGTGCAGCAGCACCGACTGGTGTTGGGTTTTGCCATCAAGTTGGACGAAGACGATGTTGGGTCCAAGATTCGGTGCAACTTCCAACGAAATACGGTAACACCTTTCACTAATTATTGATTGACCTTTTTGGGTGCCGTGTTCTCATCATTCGGGGGTTTTCTTTCCCGGGGTTGAAAACCACACGGACTGTCCCTTAAAATATGTGCTCCACTTTCTTGGATCATTTGGACAGCACACACAGACAGCCGGACGAACAGGTTGCAGCGAACCTGTTCGATGCTCTGGAGCTGGGCTTTATTTACGATGGCGAGTGGCGAGAAAAGACTGCGAGTGAGAGACATCCAAAAAACCCCAAAAAGAAAAAAAGTAAAATAAAGTCCCCTCCCCGGGGGCTATGAAATTATGTGAATTTCGACCAAGAAAAACCAAACCAAAGTGAGAGAGAGAGAGCGAGAATGAACGAGAAAAACATCGAAATTTGATTTCCTGTAATCAATTCCGAACCTTATCTGGTTCGGTGTATCTTCGCACCGGTTGGGGCCCTTTCTTCCTTCCTTCGTGGCGATTGGAACGAAATATTAACGACCGGTGCCGTCCTCTTGTGCATCTGTTTTTTTTTGTGCCTCCATCTCTGTCGTGTGGTCATTGGCCGCGGCCAAATGGTGAACGCTTCCCTGCCCGCCGGCCATCCCAGGGCAATTAATAACATTCCAATTTTGCCAACTCCCTGCCCGGCAGAACGGGGACACAGGACACGAGTGCCCCCGTCTATGTGTGTGCCGGTTCTGGAAGGAATGGAATTTTCTTTCGCCGTTCACCGTGCGCTCCTTCCCGGCTCCTGCCGGCACTCGATGGCACAGGAAGGGAAAGGATCTTGACCGCGGCGACAGCTGCATCAAGAACGGGTGAACGGGTTTTTGTGTTGTAAATCGAGAGCAAAGGAGCGTACATGCGTACTGCGTGTGCTTCGCATCTCGCAAAGCAGAAAGGGTGGAAAAAAACGCCCCAGCACAGGTGCCAGCGCAAACGGTAGAACTAAACGTTGGTCGACGCTTTTCAGCGACGCCGTGCGTCGTGTGCCATTTTTCGCGACCTCTCGTGACCATCTTGCCCAACATTAGGGCTTACACCGCCACCCGTCCCGAGAACTTCCCAAAGGGGTGGAAGGAAGATAAAGAACGGAATACCGAGCGACATTAAATTTGTGTTTTTGCGCTGCAAAAACAAAAACTCGTTCGATCGATCGAAAGGAACGAGAAGACGACAGTGCGTCGATGGTTGAATATTGAAGGAAGCCACACGGCAGCACAGAACTGAAAGCGTGGTTAGCGCTTGCTTCGTGCACGGAATATGTGTTTCATCTGTTTGCCGGACAAAAACAGGCCGCGGCATCATAGCAAATATTATTCCACACCGATTCCATTCCGATTTGCGCCACTCAGCCAAAAGTCAACCCCTCTAATGTGAATCACCCGAAACAGAGCAATTGGTGAGGGCCAGCTGAATTCTACGAAATCGGCCAGACTCCAAGGATGCTGGATGAAATCGAAGAAAAACGAAAACAAAAATCCGTAAACTATTCAACAAACTGGCAAAAGGGGGAGAATGTGATTCAACAGGAGAACCCAAACAGGGGAGCGTTTGGGGCCGAGTAAGAAAGATATAGAAAAGAAACCCACCCCGCTATCTTCTAACCAACGACCCCAAAAAACAGGCCAAAACTACCCGACAGCCACCTTCGATGAGTATGAATATAAAAATTTCGGAACCATAATTACTGTTATTAAAGCAAAGTAGTAAAGGATACATGCGGAGCGGCCTGGGCTCTTGATGCGGACCCCGAGTGAGCCGAAGAAGATCGGACGGTGTTCTTTTTTTCTGTTTTTGCTTCCCGTTCTGAGAGTTTGCGACCGGTTCGGGGTGGCTGCTGCATGGAACCTAATTATCATAATAATATTCACTCGATCTTTTCTTCTTGCTCACAAACCGCCGGTGTGGAGCGAAACCTGGCCGGTATGCTCATGTCGAATTTTTATACCATACATCGTCTCCCTCCTTGTCGCCGGATGCTGCCCAAAGGGGTGGTTTTGTATCGGAGGCCAACCCGGGGCTGATAGGTTGCTGCTATTCATTTTGCTCACCGTTTCTCCAACGTTATATTTTTGCGGTCCAGTTTGTTCTTTGCCTTCCCTCCCAGCTGAAGGTTCTGACACATGCGACGTGTGTGCGTGTCCGTATCTGGAGGGCCGTGGACCGGAGTACGATCGATTCCTTCCGAGCTTCCGTTTCACGGCTTCCCCAGCGATCGCCGGAGCTGACTATCAGATGGGATCGATTTAGCGATGGCGTGGCCGTGTGGCGGTTTCTCGTTCTTTTTTGCTCTGCGCTCGTTACCATCAGGTTGTCTCGTGCACGGGTTGTTAGTACTGGCCAGATGGAAACCGACACCGGGCGCCTCTGATGCGCCCGCTGCTTGCGCTTTTTTTACGCGGCAAGTGCCCACACCGACCACGGCACTTCGCGTGCACGCCAATCAGCCGATGGAAACGCAATCATTTGGCGTTGCAGCGCGCTGCAACCGATCGCAGTCTGAAGATGGGAAGTTGGGCCTCGTCATCGTGGAGTGCAAATGAGTGCCAATCGGCTGTCGCCTTACGTTTACGTTTGCCTCCAACCATTTCGCCCCTATCCGCGGCGCTAACGTGTCTTTACCTCCCCCTGCTTTCTTATCATGACGCAAAGGGCCCAAAGGGTGTGAGTGGGGCCGATGCCTATAATTTCGCTGATCGCGCTCGATGCGGTGCGCCTGATTTATGCGCGGCCCCGTGTATCGATCATTCTGCCCAACAGGGGCAGAATCGACGTTTATCGTTCACCTGCCAGCAGCAGCCTCGGGCAGCAACACCGTATCACCGTATGGCTGCGATCGGCGGTGAAAGCAAACGAAAGGTGAAACCCCATCATCAAATCGCAACTGTCACACGCCCCGGGATGGTTCGGATGGATAGTGCGCGCTGCCATAAAAGTGGCCCAAACTAGAGTGCCCGACATCCAACCATCCAACCAGGGCAACACGAATGGGCGAACCAAACAAAGCCAAACATGGAGGCAGCTCGCTACTTTCCGGTCGCATCAATCTCGCCACCGACGGGTGGTAATCGGATCGAACACATCTAAACGCGGACGAACGCCATCGGCGGAAGATGCAATCGGGACATGTTTACCTACTTCGCATTATTTGCTTTTATGATCGCTTGATTGAGCTCATAAAACTCGAATATTTGACCCTGAATATTGGATTCCCAACGCGACCACCGTTGGGGGAATCGGAGGGGAACCATAAACCAAACAGAAAAAAAACCTACTGCGAACAACACACTTAGCCCGATCGCGTGGAGCTTCCTCTTGGAGATGACGATCTTTTGGAGCTGCTCTCAGGCGGGAGTCGGACGGGCCGCGTATGAAATTATGACTTCCTTCCTGTGGTCTTGGGTTCTTGGTGTGTCTCTTCGCTGCGTTTGCCTAAAAACCTTTGCCTCAAAACTTCATCATCTTCGTGCTGGGTTCGGCTTCTGGATTGATGTGGTTTTACACTCCGATCGAACCGATCCAAAGCGTTGGTTGGTTGGTTGCCGTGCACAAGGGCCACTTCCAAGGGCCAAGAAAGGCAAATGGAACCCATCGTCGAGTCGTCCAAAGGGAAAAGATTTGTTTTCGTCTGTGTGTGTGCTTTTACCGCATCAAATACAACACCAGCAACCGCATCTATTGTGGACAGAGCTTATAGCTGGAGCTGCCACTGGACAAAACCCTGGAACAACCACGGACGAGGGGTTTTGGGGCCGACTCGATCGTGCGTAACGAAACAACTCACCGGAGGAATTATTGGCTTTCGGTTCGGTGAAGAGATTTATTCTCCCGAGCTCTTCGCGAAAACTTCACCATCAGCGTCTGGGGAGGGGGAAAAAAATCATCAAGTAAGTCGTTGCATCCGGTCCAGTGTTTTGAACAAAACACAAAAATTAATCACTTCTCAAGTGGGCCTCTCTCTCTCTCCCTGTCTAAACTGGCCTCAAAACATTCCTCGGCCCTCACGGGCAACGGGTACAACACCTTCCAGCACAACTAGCGCTAATTTATGACTAAAATCCGCTTGTCCAGCGAGCAATCGATTCACGCGGGGGGCAATGTAGGCCACGGGTAGGCAGTAGGCAGAAACTGACCGCCATCCCTCTACCTCGGGTACTCCACCCGGACGACTTAGTCCCGTGCAGTGGCTGACGGGGGTTCATCAATTACCGGGTTGCCCGATATGCCCGTGCCCAGCCAGCCAGCTGACCAGCGCGCCCAGGGCCCGACCAATTGACGCATCGCCACCGTAATGACGATGCCTGTGGGAATCTTCCGACGACTCTCGACAACTCCCGACGGCAAATTCGATCATCGGGGCCAATGATCCAGCCAGGGTTAGCTTCCCCGTGTGCACTAATTTACATGGTTCTGGATGGGCAGACCGGGGCTGTTGTGTTTTCCCATCTTCGCTTCGCGCGAGTCCCGCTAATGAAAGAAGACCCCCGTTGCAGAAGCGTACACCGGTGTACAGAATGGCCTAATGATAGTTGCGCAAGCCTCCCTCGGGACAGGAAGACAAGCTTACTGGGCACTTTTGCCGTCATCAGGCCGGGGGATGCTTCGCGGGCAGCGATGTGTTTTTTGCTTTGCTTTCCCATCCCGGTGCAAAGAGAAACATCGGAGACATCGGCAATGAAGACATTCCCGTCGCGAAAGACGTCACTCGCTCACTCCTGAAGTCCTTCAGACTCAACATTGTGCAGATCGTGGTACTTTGCATACGATTACTGTCGATCAACGAACGAAAGCACGCGTGGTGGATCAAGAACTCGCACCGTTGCGAGTGAGGCTTCCAGTTGTTTGCTTTACATTGTCGAACGTTGAACGATGATCGAAGTCTCCAGTCTCCACTGGAGGTGTCCCGCTGGGTTGTCCCGTTCTCGATGCTCACAGCGGGTAGTGTTACCACACCTTTCGCCATTCGGTTAGGTTCATGGCAGGCCGGTTGGTTGCAGTTTTTCGCCAACATCGCACCGACCTGTTCCACGGATGATTATTTCACCGCACACAAACGGCACAAACGATGGGCTGAGCAATGGTTGCGTTTCGATGTCCGCTTCTTTTCAGTTTGCCCCGCCGCTTGCCAAGTCAGAAAACGGGAGTGGTACCTTTTGCAGGTTCACACGCGCGACCGCTACGAAATTTATGACATTTCTTAAAGCTCAAAACCGTCAAAACATACAGGCTCTCCACCCTCCCCCAAACAAAAAAAAGCCGAGCATTCACCTCTTTTGGCGCGTCGGGAAATTGGGCGGACTGGGCGGTAAAGGTGGTTCCCATTAGCAGCCCTGGTGAAGAAACTACACCCAATAGAGACCCCCAAAAAGACAAAGGTAAACACAATAAAGGTGGAATTTTTTCCCATTACGGTTGTTTAAGATAAAGCGCTCACCCACGTTAACCGGGGAAACCGGTGTGCCCGGCATTCCGATTGTGAAGCCGCCCGCCCGCGCTCCGGTGCTCTCGCGGCATGTCTTTCTCGGACGGAAAGATGTCAATGTTTTTTCGGTTTTTAGATGTTCCATGTTGCAGGGTTGTCGCCGATCAACCTTCGGCAAATATTGTAACAAGTACCGTAGATAAGAGGAATCTCCGCCCGCAGGAGGTTTTTTTTCCAGCTGGTGATCCCTTCGACGGTGTTATCGCCTGGGAAGGACACACTTTGCTGCTCTACATTCTGCCGCGCGTCTGCGTCCGCTGGGAATTTTGGAATAAAGCTACAAACAGGCTCATGTTACCGACCGGAGCAAATCAAGTTTAAATGAACCCCTATTAAATATTTGCACACCCTTTACGGCCCCACGTTCCGGATTAACTACTTCTAAATGAGTCGTCGAGAGTTTTGCGAATGAAGCACATGAGCAAGGAAGAACATATTTAGAATACATTTTTCTACGGCAAACAAAATCCCTTCGCATCCAAGCGTCCAGGGTTCGACGATGGCTTCCGATCAAATATGAAACCGGATACTTGATGCCCGGAGTCTTCATTTCGGACCGGCAACACACGAAACAAAAAACCAACCCCGAAAGGCCCGGTATTGTCTCCATGCGAGCATATTTTTGATGGGCAACATTCTTGTGGTCGATTTTCCCAGTCCTTGTGCCATTTTGCCGGTACGGGGTGTGTAACAGTAGAACCACAGCTCCAGGAGCTCAGGGAATTTTGTCTCCCTCAGCGAAAGGGCTCCGAGTCCTCTTTTTTTCATCCTGGCGATAAATCAAACCATCCCAGTTGGGTTCATTCGAAACCAGCTTCCGGTTACGAGATTTTTTTGTTTTGTTTCAGGCGTTTATTGTGTCCCTTCAGCTCCTTCAGTATTTTTTTGTTTTATTTTGAGCTTTTTTTCTTGTACACCCCCAAGCTCAGACACATCCGTTGCCTTTATCCCGTGGAACTTTATTCTCCTTTTCGAAGCTGACGACAATGCGTGAAGCGCGTTTCATTAAAACTAGAAAACACTAAGTGCAAAGAAAAACGCGACCCCGAGGGTTGCGCGGGATTCATACGAACGAATGCCTTTAATTTCAATCCTTTCAAGCACCAAGCACAGACCGGAAGGCCGGCCAAGTAGGGGAGGAGGGGTGGGGGCGTTTTAAATTAAAATCCTTCCCCAAAAATTCACCCCAAGGGTCGATGAAGCAATGATTGAAAGATTGATTACAAATTCGTTACCAGCGCCATTAGCTTGGGAGTTCGGGGTTTTTTTTCTCTCTCCCATTCTCTCCTTGCTCCCTTTCTACCGCCTCGACGATTGATGCCCTCGTCAAGCGGAACCTTACCGGAATGTGGTTCTGCTTCGTCTATACGCCGTCAGTCGCCTACGCGTCAACAGCAAAACTTGCCGTAAAAGACTTTTGAAAAAGCTCCTACGCGCCAGCGCGCTGTTCGAGTGGTCCTTGAGCGGTAACAGCAGCAGCAGGGCACACGGGATAAAATAGGAGCATCGGAAGAATTTGGAGAGCCAAATAACAATATCATCATCCCGGATCGGTACGGTGGCGTCAGCGTCTGGAAGATGATGATTTCTTCCACTGCTGTTCGTTATGTTGTTAGTACTCGGTGTGTGCCCCCTATCCCCTGTTCCCGTTTCGTCGAAGCGTTCCCCAATTTGCAGGGGGAACCATTTCCGTCCCAGGGCGGACACTTCATGCCGGGCGCGCTGGTGTAGTGTTGCACGGATGGCGACTGGCTGGAGAGCACTTGCGAATGTCAAAGTGTTTGGTCGTCGCCAGTGTCTTTTTTCGGTTAGCCGTTTGTGGAGCCGGTATGTCCACAAGCTCTACAACTAAACCGACGTACACGAAGGACAACATCCAGGCGATCGCCGGCGCAAACGAAGACGCATCATTTTTATTTTTAACGCCAAGTGTTGGGTTGCCAAACCGAGCACCAACTGGGCGAATAAATAAACCCCACCCAGGGCAAGGAGATGCTGCGGTACGAAATATCTCCGTTACTTCACTGTCGTTGAAATTCGTACCGCCCGCAACCGAAGACGATACCGAACCGAACCGCAACCGGGTACTGGGCAATTGGGGGGTGGTAACTTAATATGGAACAGCTTCGGTAATTCAACACCGTACGTTCAGTCCCCGAAGGGTTAGTTTTGCAAGCTTTTTACCCCATGCTTGCGCAGGGGTTTACGTTTTTTGATTTTTGCATACAAAACACTCATCCTCAACCGCAACAAAACCCCCAGAGTGCAGTAGGAAAAATCAGAACACCGGCGAGAAACCCAGGGGGGGAGGGGAAAGCTGCTAACCTCACAATATAAAGCCACAAGGGCACGCACGCAGAACCCCAGAACCTACACACAAGCAACAACAAAAAAGCGACTTCTCTTACAGTAGAGATAGTTTTATGTTTCCGTCCGTTTCCCGGGAGGCTGCCGTGGTTCCACCGGGGTTTTTTTTTGTTTTTGCGCAAGTCCACTACGAACTGCGATCGTTAATGCGTTAAACCTCCCTTGTTGGGTGCGTTGGGATTCTGCCACCTGACATTGTCCGGTTAATCAAGGGCTACGGACAAAATGGAACCTATAAAACTTGGTACCTGTCTTGGCCCTTTTTCCCGTGTGGGTCGCTCGCCAGTCGTTAATCTTGTGCAGTCGCTGTGCTTCCGGAGCATAAAAATTAAACCCATGCTAAGTGTACGCGAAGTACCGCGAAGACACCCCCGAACGGCCCCCGTCGCTCCGACGCTAATGCGGAAAATGATGAAACAAGTAGGATAAAACGAGAATGGTCTGTAAATCGGCTACTTAGATCATCGGGGTCCAACATTTCGCCAGTGCAGAAACAGCAACTCTTGGTGTGTGAGTTTTTTTTTCTTCGTTCGCACTGCTTATCCCGTGCGCCAACCAGATTCGGTCCGGACCAGTTCCCGCGGACAGTGCGCTCGTAAAATGTTATTATCGACCACGAGAACCTGTTCGGGGGGGGGTTTGGTACCACGCGCCTACCGCTTTTAGGTGAAGATATCCGACAGGCACAGGCACAGACTCGGCAGCAACAAGCGAACCGTTTGCCGGGAATGAGATGATAAATAAATCTTCAACTGCATCTTACGCGCGCGACGATGGTAGCAATTTTGAATCAGCACGGAACTCTCGCTCTAGCGATTAAAGGGGGGAAATATAGGAAGACAAACAGAAAAAAACGTGAAAATAGAAGAAAAGCGAGCGAGAGAGAGAAAATACAACATCGCTTATGTGGGGTTTTTTTTTTTTTTTGCTCCAGCAAGACAGCAACCAGCCCAAACATGGGTCATATCTGATTCACATGCTATAAAAATGGTTCCAATCGACCGAGATGATAGAGCAGCAAGAAAGAGAGCGAGAGAGAGAGAGTATGGCCAACCAAGTGGCAGCTTCCGTAGCATTCCGATGGCCATGTTTTCCGTTGCCGGTTTAGTGAAAGGCGAAAGAAATCCCGCATGCAATTACGCTATTTGTAGGCAGACGTGAATATGCTTAGAATTTTAGCAGTCGGAAAAGCTGCATTAAATAGCGGTCGTTGCGATCGGTGCTGGCCTCTTCAGCTTAACAACTCTTTTTTCCTTCCCAAGTAGCAAGCGGGAAAACGCGGCAGATAAAACAAAACAAAACAGAGAAAAAATTGGAGCGCCCAATGGCCCGAGCGAGTCGTACGCGAGTAAAAACGATAAATAAACATGTACCCACAGCAAGATCCACCGACCGTTTTCACCAGCCAGGTGTCTGCCAAGCGGGGTTGCGTTTAGGGGGTGACTGTTTGCCAACCGGGGTTCCCGGCAAAGACATTCCACCCAGTCAACCGACCCATTTGAATGCTCTAGGTTTTTTCGCTTTTGCTGTTGCAGATCGCATCGCGGTTCGAGAGCGCAAAAAGAAAAAAAACACTGGGTGACTCTGGGCCCAGGGATACATTTGGCCGTGAGATTTCGACGAGGTGGGTTCGATATGGCGGGTCGAAATGTAACATATTAACAGCAAAACAGCATTCAAAGCATAGTTTCGTCGACCACCTTCACCGGCGTTTTGCGGCTATCGTGATCGTTGTCCCTCCGCTAGCGAAAGGAAACCCATTTCGATGGCTACACACGGGACTGGCCGTTCTTTCGCACGTTGGTGTGTGCTATTCGCCTGCCTCATCTAGTGGAAGCCATACAGTGCTACAACGTTGTCCCGGGTGGTACCCGGACCGATGTGTGCGCTGGCAAACACGAAAAGAAAGCATTTGTTTTTCAACTCCATTCTGGACCGGAGTTATGCTTCGGTGCGCAAAACAAACACACACACACACATAAGCTCGCCTAATCTTATCCGGAGAGCCGAATCCAACCCAGACCCGGAGAGGACCCGGGCTGGGCTTTGCCCTAGGCCACGGAAACGCCACAGGAAGCGCACGTTGTTTCGCCCTCCGCCTCACACGCATTCCCCGTTGCCGTGGGCCGATTGTTTTCCGATCGCTTTCGGATGGCAGCAGAGACTGGAATGCGATGAAGGCAAGGAACCCGACTCCGAGCGCAAACGGACACCGAAACCGGGCGGGCTTTAGAATTGTGACTTGCTGGATCGTAACGTTGAAAGAAAAGCCCACTCAGCTTCATCTTCGGTTGAATAACTCAACTACAATAAAAAGCCGATCTCAAAGCAAGAAGGCCATCGCAGAAAGGAATCGAAGAACGGGACCCGGTTCGGTTCGGTCCATTGGCGAACGGGGAAGCTACTACGCGCGAGGGCTGCTACGGCAGCACAGCACAACGACGGTGGAAAAGCCACGGATTAGTCACGCCGTGTTTGTGGCGAGGCAAACGGCGCACGGAAATACATGCGCTTACCATTTAATTCTATTAATGTCTATCGAAGCATATAATTAAAAAATATTCCAAATCCCCCCCGCACAAACCCCACCTGCGCCTCTCGTTTTTTTCCCGCCGTGGCCGTGGACCCGTTTCGGGCTTGATCGACCATTTTCAACGCATCGATCGATCGATTCGTTCGCAACAAACAACAGCGGCGATGGTAAAGATGGCCACGATCCGGTCGCTTCGGTGCTGGTACGATGTGGTACAGCATTGGTACACAGGCAGACCGGGGGACTACGGTGGGACTGGAGGACCCCGGAATGCGGGAAAGAAAACACATCCCGATACAGCCGAAACGGAACACATCGTAGACGACGGCGAAGAACAAGCAGAGATCGATCGCTAAGCTCTCAAACGGTGCCTTAAGTCCGGTCCGCTCGGTTTAAGCCGTGCGTCATGTGAGTCCTATAAGCTATTGAACTGCCAGATAACGTTTAATTCACCATCGCGATGTCTTCATCGGCCAATGTGGGTAATGTGGAACTGTGTTGCGAACTTCCACTTTGAAGCGAAATCGAATTGACGACACCATACCATTGGGAGGACTGCCATGGGACGATTTGCACCGATTGATAGCGACCGATTGTTGACCTTGTCGCGTTTGGTCCAGCTGCGGCGCAATTTCTACCCGTGCTCCAATCCAATTTCGTGCTGGTTGCGAAATGGATGCCCGAACGGACAGAGCACAAGAGTTGAAAAGGATCCCCAACCCCCTCGGGCCGGGTGAGGCTGGGGTTGGGCTGGTTTCTGCCCCTGATTCTTCGCCCTAACTAGCACGCCAAGCCGCAGATGAGCTTTCAGCGCAAGCGCCACAAATCATCTTCCAAATCATAAGTGGCCTTCTCGGCGATTCCTCACGCGTTCTGTTGCGTCCAACAAAGGCGCGGAGCCCGCGCACGGTACGATCGATGATGAGGCCCTGATGATGATGAGGATGTAGAGACCGTTCGAAACGTCGAAAATTATGTGGTTTAGGCAATAGAATACCAAAATCCCTGCATTTCACCTCGCCGCGGTTCTCCCAACATCTTGACCACCGCACCACCTCGTACACCCTCGGGGTATGTCGTAATTATTTCGTAAGAAATCTAGCACGAAACCGACCGAAACTGATCGGAGGAAATGGAGAGAGGGAGAGCAACCGAAAATAAAACCCAACAGCAGCTGTAAAAGGTTTCAATCCCACAATCTCCCTGGGACCCTGGGATCCTGGTACTGATGGGGGGGGGGGGGGAATCCGGTGGTGTGGAATGTGGATATGGATTTCCTTTCGAAACCGTGCGCGTTGGCTTCCGCCTTCTCGGGCACGCAAAGAACGAACATGGTACACGCTGGATGGTTTAATTGTTCCCTCGGCAGCTCCATTAGCCGACCGGGGGAGCCCGCTAATGAAGCACTCGGCGCAAGCGCGTCTTTAGCCGGATATTGATTTTCGGAGCATTGCGATGCAGCTGCTATTAACGCGCGCGTCCATAGCCCACAATGAGATCGCTGGTCCACTTTCTTCCCAACGAAATTCCAACCGATGTGCGATGTCTGCACATGGGCAGCGTTACAAGCGGTTGGGTTGATCCGCTTTATCAATTCCACTACATCCCGCAGGGTTGCCATGGCCAATGGCCGTGTATGGGCGGTGGTTTCGCAATGTTCCCCCTGTGTGGATTGTCGCGATCGCAAGTGTCGATTCGCACAACTGCTCACGAGCCGAACTCGCTCGGTCCATATTCGGACCTGCTGGAGTACCCAACATTGCTCCGCCACCAGTCAACAGCGAACATGAACCTAAATCCCGTTCCCCGATTAGATCTTGATCCGCGTGGAGTCACCGGAGTTCGGGATGCTGGAGCTTTCCCCCCTCCCACAGCATTTGACAGGACAGGCAACAGGGACAGAAAGGCGAGAGGCAAAAGAGCAAACGAGATATCGTCGTGCCGGACGGCTTTTTGGCTTTCCTTGGGCCGTGAGTACCGAGTACCCGTGAAGAGCGACTCCACGGCTCGACACTTTCGACTGGCGTGATTGATGATTCTAATCTGCTCACTTAAATCTAACATCAAATTAAAATTAATCGTATCACAATAAACATTTATTCGTCGAACGGACAAGCCTTCGAGCTGCTTTTCGAGTGTTATGAGTTTGGAGGGTTTTTTTTTCTTCATCGCCTTCAAATACGTTCGCTTCCTTGCGCCTGGGAACGGACATACCGCAAGTGGGCTGCGATCGGAGGATTTTCGGCTTTACCTTCTGCACGCTGCCAGCGACCAGCTACATGACAATTGGATTTACTTTCGGGAAGTCTTAGCGAGGCACAAATGACAACAGCTCCAGTCTGTGACAGCTCTCGATTCGCCAACGCTTTGACGAAAGCGGGCTTTTTTTTGCAGGAGATTGAAATTTATAGAAACAGGGTTTGCCACAAACATGTTGCGGGGATGGATTTGTTTTGTGCCATTTTTTTTTTTCTTCTTTTGCTATTTCTTCGCGATCCACGCAGATCAATTGTTTAAACTCGTTCGCGCAACACTCAACCCTGCCGATCAAGATGATGCCCAACAGCGAAATGGTGAGCGTTTTGATCGAGCGATCGCAAAACGCAGGATCCACCCCAAAAGGGAGCACTATATTGACGGCACCGCGGAGAAAGTCACGCCAATGTAGAGACGAAGGTGATTTAGTGGAGAATATATATAAAAAGAAAAACCCCCGGCGGCAATACGAAGGGGGCACATCTGCGGGCATTAGATTCGCTTCGGAAATTGGATGATCTACCCGAA
This sequence comes from Anopheles moucheti, assembly GCF_943734755.1. Lineage (NCBI taxonomy): Eukaryota > Metazoa > Arthropoda > Insecta > Diptera > Culicidae > Anopheles > Anopheles moucheti. The sequence goes on from NC_069140.1 coordinate 27,298,820, forward strand.
ATGGATGCGCACTCCACCGGGAAACTTGCGGAAAGTGAGTAATTTCCCGAGCGACGACCTGAATCACACGTACATGTGGCCGTGGCCGTATCCGTGTGTGTGTGTGTGTGTGTAGCAGGAAAAGGAGAAATCCTCCCCACCCTGTGTGTGTTTTGTGTTGTTGTGGTTTATAAATTATTTCTTTCTCCCTTTCGCCCCCTCTCGCCCCCACCACTTCCTCCACATGCAGTGGGGGCCTCCGACATTCGGGAAGCCGCATCCAATTAACAGCATACTAGCATACTTTTAAGCTGAATGATTTGATTTTGATCTTCTTCTGCGCTGACGAGTTGCTGTACGATGATCTACCCGAAATTGAAAGAATTGAACGGAAAAAGGAGGGAGAGCGGCGGGGGGAGGGAGAGGGGAAGGGTTTGGAAAAACACTCGCCACACGGAAATCGCATCGTAAATCGCACAAAACACAAGATTTCATTAAATTCTTAACTATCGCTCGCTGGACGTCTCGCTGCTGGACGTCGCTGTCCCGTCACACTCCCATCGTTTGAAACGGCAATCCTACAAAATGAATAGCATCTGGGCGTGGGGATGGGGGGGTTAGTAAACTAGGTACAACACTTGCCCGCTTGATTGCTTGATTAGAGGCAATTTTAATGGAGGTTCCAGCACCGATTGTTGCGTGTTTTGTTGTTGTTGTGGCCTCTCCACTATTGATCGGTACACCCTGCCAGCAATTTTATGATACCGAAAGTAAGCCCAGAACCAACACACAGCAACGAAAATAATTACAACTCCATGCAGGGATGGGAGTTGCAAAATGAAACGAACAAAAAACACAACCCGATCCGCTCAATTCATTCATCGCCCAGCGGACGGACGGCATGAAGGAGGAAACAGTAACGAAGAAACGGGAAAAAAATGCAACAACAATCACCCCCACGGCACCCGAACACGATTTGGCCAAATCACGTGAAAAATGGCACTTTGCTAACGTTGCTAACTGTTTGGAGTATTATTTTTTTCCCCCTCAGCTCGAGGTTCAATTTTCCAACAAAACCCATTCTGCCCAAATCAGCTCGATTACCCAAAAACCATTCGGGTTTGGGTGCATTTGAAATTAAATTTATACAACGAATGGACCACAACAAAAAAAAGTCGAATGGAGCCGCGTAAAAGGGGGTGGCATTTTTTACATGAGGGGGTGATTTTTTTGTTACATTGTTGTTCACGTTACCACGAAAGAACCCATTATAAATAGGCCAGTCGGGTTTTGGATATGCTTTCTAAAGCATAATAAGCATAACACGTATAAATTGCAACGCAAAAAACAATCTTGCAACAGCCCAACCCTGATACCTGTTTGGGGGAGGTTTGGCCAAAATTTGCAAACAACAGCAACGAAACCGACAACCGGGCTGCATTTTTCTACGTTTGCGCTTGCCACCGGGCGCTCCAAATCTGATGAACCATCAATAAATGTCCTCCGTGCCCCTGGCATCGGTGGAGTTCAGTGTACGGGAGCCGCAAGCAAACTGACAACCAACAAGGGTTGATAAAAAGAACACAAATGTGCCATCCTCGAGGAAAAAAAACGCACTGAGATTGCTTTGAGAATTGAAGAAGTTAAAAACCAACAGCCAAAAAACCACTCCTCAGCCAAAAGCCACCGGAACCCGACCCGACCCGGCGTAAATCAGGAAGCAACGAACTATAACCTCTTCGTATGGCCAGACCATAAAGCTTGGCTCATTAACGATGGTATGCAGTTCTCGTTTCCGGGCGGATGATGAAACTCATGCCTTTAATGCGATCGCGATCGGGAACCGTTTTTCTTTCTGTTTTGGGCAACGGTTTTTTACAATACTGGGTGGGCCCGAAATTTCCATGCCCATGATGGTAATTGGTAGAACGAAGTAATAATGCTAGGCAAACGGCTAGGGACACACATCACGTTGCAAAATGCGGACTTCCTCCACCCAGGGGCAAGTTGCTAACGTTTCCGCTTTCATCTCATAGTTTCATGCAAGTGCAACAAAAGGGAGAACCGAGCTTCGATTCTTTCGGCACCTTTCTACCACGACACGAAATTCGGTAATTATAGTGGGACACTGTTCCATCCCCCTGCGAACCCTTGTGTGCTTCCTTTGTAGCCGCGCAGTGAAACACTTCCAAAAATTCACTTTCAACCAACAGAGACATCGTTGTCGGCCGCATTCGTTCCGTGTTCATCATTATTAGCCGCTCGAACTATCGCTCGGCCCGGTATGCATCCTTTAATCGACAGGGCAACAGGTTACCCTCCTCCCGAACCCGGGCCCATTAGCCCCCCTTGGAAAATAATTCCGCCGACGTTGCCTTTTGTTTTTCGAACCCGAAGGCTCGATCGATCTAATTACCAGGTTGGTGCGTCGCATCAAACCAACCGGGGCGGCAGTTTTTATTGCCTTTGCCTCAGATCAACCACTCTGGGTGGATGTTCTGCTCTGGCCCTTTGGTGTGGTCGTGGCATTTTACGATCGAGCTGCTTGCCCCGTTTGTCCCGATCCCTCCGTTTACTTCCCTGTTTGCTGGCGGTCCCGATTTCCTGGCCGTTTAATTGCGGGTCGCCTTTCGTTGCGTAGTTTTGTGGCAGGTACAAACGCCGCCTAAATGCCGTTCATCATCGCAACCGAACGGGCAAACGACGGTGATGGCGGGTGGGTCGAAAATTGAGATATTATTCTAGCATTTACACAAACATTACTCCATTACGAACGCCGAGACCGAAAATCTAAGTGGCCGGCCAGGGATGGAGTCGTTAGCTTCTATCTTTCTTTTTTTCCTCCCTCCTTCAGTCTTTCGGTCCAACAACCGAAAACTTCCGGCATGATATCGAATGATGATGCTATTAGGGCAGCTAGACGCGACCAAAGAAAACAAAAACCGGGGCCCCGATTTTCCAACCACATGAAGGCCGTAAAGTCCTTGGTAATTCGTTCTTCAAGAAAAAAAACCTCTCCCCGGAAGGCCCAGGTCTAATGTGTTGTGAAACTACCTTCGGTTATACCTGCGAATCTCGCTCGGGATGGCTTGCGGAGGATGCAGTTCCCAACGGAAAGATCCGACAACCGAATGAGGAAGCAGTGCGATGAAAATCCCAGCTAGAAATGCGAACAGTGCACAGAGTTGCATAGGACATTGATATGCAGTTCCTTCTCGTCTATTTCTACCATCTCCGGTCACCCATTCTTTCTTTCACTCGAGTTCCGCTCACTCTGCACCTGAAGATTCCGGCGTTCTTTGCCAACGATCTTCACACACTCGTGAACCATAGTCACTTCGTTCGATCGATGCTCGCAGCCCGGCCATATTACGGCGAAGGTTTCTTCTTCAAGGTTTTTGTGCCTTCATGAATGAACTCGCTCGGGACGGGGTTTGGGATTGGAATTTGATTGAGTAGCAGTCGCAAGGCTACAGGGAACGAAATGTGGGAGCGAAAAGAACTGAATGGAAACAATCTCGCACTCGTAAAGTGGTGGTACCAGCTTACGGATGCAATCGCCGCGGTTAAGCTAAACACAGCACACAGCTTGGCCCTCAGACAACGGGGCGATAGCACTAGGAATGCAGCCCATCGTTTCGAGGATGAGTTTCAGCTTTTGGTTTTCTTTTCCGTTCAAACGATTATGATCGACGACGGTGCGATGAAGATGTTGCGCCGTGTAGATCGCAGGCGGAGGAAGTTGTCTGGCAAAAACTGGGCGCTAATAGTCCGAGCCCCAGGTAGCAAACAGAGCAGAACAATATCGGCAGCACTGGTACGGTGCTACGCGATCGGATTATAAACGGTTCCGGTTCCGACTGGTAGTTCGACACAACTGGAGCTCAAACCGTGTTCGGTTGTTCCCATTTTGGATAGCTGAGATGTTGTTTGGCCAAGAAAAACAAACGGAGCAGCTCGTGCGACAGCAGCAACGATTGAGATGCTTTATTTTTATTGGTAACATTAGCGTGATTTTAAGGCTTACTTTTACGATCTGTGCAACCTTTTACCGTCTGCACCGTCTGCTGGCCATGTTTCGAAAAACACATTTATGTAAGCTATCTTTAAAAGCAGATTGCACTAATGTCTCATCAGGGCCAACGGGCAATGTAAGCCACAAATATTAAACTAAAAAAACACACACAATTCTGCGTTTTTTCTTTATTATGCACGGGAAATTTATGATTTATTGTCAACCTTCTCCACCGCTGGTGCCGAGGCTTTTATGCCCCCCTAACAGACAAACACAAAAATAGAAGAAGATCACCTTCATTCCCATGGGAAGGAAGCCGGTTCCAATTTCCATCCGAGATACATTTAAAGTGCAGCATTATTTGTACATCTTGCGCTCATTGCGCGAACGGGTGCGAACATTATCCGCCTCAACATCATGCAACAAAAAAAAAACTAAATAAAATGCGAGCTCACCATTGAAGCTTCTGCCAAGCAACGCCGGTTTCGCATGAACCGCGCCATGGCACTGCACTTGATGGATGCGATTTCAGCGTTTGCGCCGGCCTCATCATCCTCCATGAGGCTGATGAGGTGCCAGATGGGTATGCCGGATGGGTATCTGAGACCCGATCCCCGCTTTCCTCAGGGGGACGAGTTGTGAAAGGGTGCGGACAGCAACAACAACGAAAAAAAAACGCCGTGTCCAACTCACCCCCAAGCCAAAGCCGGAAGAAGATGGCGAATGTTGATGATGTTCTGCTACTGATGGTGATGTATTTATTTGCTACTTTGTCCCATTGAGGGTTGTTCCCTTTGTGTGTGTGTGTGTGTTTTATAGATGTTGTTATGCTTTCCTACTGCCGCGTTGCAGTGTCTTGTCAGTCTTTAGCTTCACATTCCATTTGTTTGCCAGCGGGCCCACTTGAAAAACAGGGGAGTTTGGTGGAACCATCGTTCCAAACAATTTCCCGTGCATTTCACGGACACCTTGGCTGTGTCCCTTGGGTGGATTTCTCGTACACTCTTGTAGAATTGTCTTTTTCCCCCTCACGATCTCTCCCGATCTGTGTTTCCGACCCCTGTTTCGCCCCCCAAGTTAACACACCGGGTGGAAAAGCTGCTCAGAGGGACCTTCCCGGCGCTGTGGCACCGAATAAAAATAACACAAATCGTCCGTAGTGAAAGAAATAGTCATAAAAAGAAGCCCTACCCACCCCACGTCGGTAGGGCACACGGCAGTTGAACGCCACCGTAACGAGCGCGGTATTAACGAGAAAACAAAGCACAACCCCACCGGCTGCATTTAACACCCAGCGGCTTCCGATCCACTTTTCCACCCCGGCGTTGCACCGAAACCCTTTCGGAGATTCGGATGAGAGGCGTGCGTTGAGAACCCTCTTTGCTGTTGCTTGGGGAGATGGGGAGCCCACATAAAGCGGGGCGAAGCCGACAAGCTGGATGCGAACCTTGGAATGCACCCCCTGCGAAAAAAGGGGGTCAGTTTGGGAAAATCCCATACCACGGTAGGAAGCTTTCCCCATTCGGCATGTTGGACCAGAAGTAAACCAAACAGGAATAAAGGGGAAATATAATAATAAACAAACAACTGAATGATTGGTTAATTTTCTCATTTGTCTCTTCCGTGCTCTATTTTGTTGCCTTGCTGATCGATTTCATTCCAAGCCAGCGATTGGCCACGACAGTTGGGCTTACTGTCAGACACGGCAGGTTCAAGCATCAACCGAAAAACACACACCGAAACCGTTGCTCATTTTCCACTTGATCGCCGATCGATCAAGCACGACCCGAGGTTGTGGTGACTCGCGCGATACGGTAGACCACCAACCGAGTGAAACAATTTCTACACCGCACGCACCGGACATTGGCTGGCTGGTGCTGGCTGGTGGGAAGGTGGAAGGTTTAGGGCCGTATGCTGTCGGCTACCCTCAAACAAACCCCGAGACACAAGTTCCGAAGATCGTTTGTTTTGTGGTTTTTTTTTATAATGTTCATTGTTTTTGCTTCCTGCAACAGTACACATCGGGCAGGAAGAGTCAAGGCAGCATCAGAGCGCCACAAATCATGTTTGCCAATGGTTGATTTGATGCCACACTGCAGGTCGTGTTGTTGCAGGGAGTGGACTACTTATAGTAAAAGCAAAAAAGCTTAAAATTCTAGCGAATAAATGACAATAGGGAAGCGAAAACTATAAAGTTTACTGAAAAAACATCATTTAATGAAAATTAAACCTATTTTCGTCACTAAACTCTCTCTCTCTCTCTCTCTCATCCTCACTCTACGCTGTGTCAAATAGTCCAGCAGTTTCAGCTTGGCATAGCAAATTTCCTCCATTATTTCGCCAAAAAATCAAAACATTCACACAAAATGGCTGTTAATTGGGTGGAATTAGACTTGGCGGACGTTGGTTATGTTCTTTTGGCGTTTGGTGCCACGCCATGCTATTCCTATCCCGTCCTAATCGCCCTTCGGAATTCAATGTGCCAATTATTCCGGACACGATTAAGAAGATCCAAAACGGGAAGGGAAAGGAGTCAGGGAAATGGTGTAACGCTCGTGGCACCCATTAGGAGATGTTTTTTTTTTTCGGGTGTCCACTGGAACTTTTGCTCCATCCACCATTTTTTTGCACCGTTATGCTGACTTCCTCTGATCGCTGAATGGCAAATAGAGCAGCGATCGAGCAAGGAGAGGGAAACAACACTACAACAACAACAAATCAACCTAAAGAAAGGGGCACCCAAAATGGATAAATTTCGACCTGCGTACCGACAACATTTTCCATCCACAATATATATTTGGCCCAATCAAACCGAACCCTGTTCTGCAACATCCCCCCGGGGGCACCATCCCGTGTTGGTTTGGGCTTCCAGTTTCCAGCGTTGCTGCGTTGACACGCGTGTATACACCCAAAGCATTCGAGATGAGGTTGAGACTGTGCGCCAGCACTGTGTTTGCCCTTTTCGAGCCGAAATTTCTCACGCGCGATCAGATGGGCACCCGATCGTATTCCTGTTCGGGAATGTCCGGACCGTCCGAGATATTGCCGGAAATTAATTCAGTTCGCAGCTCGGCTAATGATGGGAAGCGACGATGCGCGAATTCTGCAAAAAAAAACCGCCCCATAAAATATGTCAATGAGTAACGGCGCTTCCGATCGTGTGAATCCGGGCCCGGACAAAACCAAAACAATCACCTGAGCCGGCTTGAGAATGGGAGAGATCCTCTTTTATTTGGTGGTTTGGATGACCAAAAGGGTCAAACAAGGCTTTGTACCACAGACGATCCAGTGGGCTGTTGGTGTTGTTTTAAAGCGGCCAAGAATTCGATCACTTTGGACTGAGGTGCGGCACATGACCCGTGGTACAAGTAAGACACGCGGAACCCACATCCAGCCTGTGACACTTTACAGCGCCTTCGGGAATGCTTTCGTTTCGGGTGCATTCGACAACCGCTAATTTATCGTCCGGATCATTCCATTGGTCCAGTGGGTCGCTTTACCATACAGAGACCACCAGCCGCGCGTCTTTATTCGACATCGTTATTGGGCTCGGCTGGCTTTATCATCGCCGCGATCGAACCCATTGCGCGCGACCATGTACGGTGAAACTGCTCCGCAATGGTCGGTTGTCGCGGCGTTTTTATTTTCCTCCCCGTGTGTTGGCCGTCCCTTTTGGCGGCTTATCGCGCGACACCGATCGTATGCACACAACTGCCGGGACCATGTTTGTTTGATTCTTTCCTCGCCTGGTCCGGATTCTCAACGCGAGCCTACGGAAAGCGTTCGAAATGCAGCGTTCCCAAACGTTCCCAAGCCACTTTTCTTGCCCCGAGCGCACATTTCTCGGAAGACAAACAAGGTCTTTGGTTTTGAGACCCTTCACCGAAAGCGGTAATCTTTCCGGTACCGTCCGACCTGGTGCCAGCCGGGCTCGACGTGCGCCTACGCAGTGACATTCCACCGGTGCCGGAGTCGCACGAAGGGACGACTCGGCCACGAGATCGGATTCTGGTGCGCCTTCCAACTGGTGTGGGGGGAGGGTGGAGGGAATGACAACAAAAGCCGACGAAGAGGAAGAATCAAAAACTGTCTTTCCATATCAGCTATTCCGCAGCTATATTGAAAAGCCTCGGCACACGGCGTACCGGGGGCTCCAAGTGAATGCATCGCCGAGAATGGGCTTGTTTATTAAAACGTCGTTACATTGCGGCCCACCATCCATTCTTTCGCTCGCCTGCACGCGTAGACACTCGGAGTTTGATCACGCGCCTACGCAAAACCCATCACCACGTGACAAGGCGAAGGTGTGTACATCTCGCACGCCACCACCCAGACCCAGACACGATGCGCACGAGGGCCCATCTTCGCGTCTGTACGAACACGGCGTAATGTACGAGGTGAATTATTGTTTCGCCATATCCATGCGCACCTCCACGCAGACCAATATAATTGGCGAGGCGAAAGCATTAGTCATCCGATCGGCTATCGCGTGGATGATGTAGACACCCCCGGAAGGACTGGACAGATACCCACCCCTGGGGTGGGTCGGATGTGGGAGTTCTAGTTTGGCGCAAGGGGGAAAGTTATAGAATTGATTTAAACTAAATCCGGAGATGCAATGCCTAATGCATTCGAACATTCCTGCACAACCCACCCGGGTGTCGGAATTAGCGGACGGAAAACCAATCAATAACTCACCGCACCGAGGCATTGAGGCTGTGACGAATCCATAATAACGAAACCCTCCACCCAACGGGGGGACAGCCCTGTTTTATTCGATCACAAAACCAATTCTCACGCTCACGGTTGCGGCCGCGTCAAGCTCGACCATTGCACCAAAGCACCCCACCGGTGGGGTGGGTGCTGATGTTATGTAAAGAACGAAGGGAGCTAAAAATAAAGTAGTTCATCTTTAACCGTTCATCTTTCTAGTTATTTTTTGCTTTGCTTTGCTTTACTTTGCTCTCCACCTCGCTAATGACAGCATTTAGAGACGGGAGAATGGCAAGAAAAAAGCACAATAATAACACAGTGTGCAACCGCGGCTTATGCTCGGTCGCGATCGTCCGAACACACGGGCGGAATCTAATTAATCGAAGCGAAGGCAGCAAAAAATACTGTAGCGCGCGAAGTACAAGCACACTGCACCGACGCTTAACGCGATTTCGATCCGGACCATCCGTCCGGAATATTCGTTACGTTACGGCTAACTTCGCTTTCACCCCCTCCCCCGTACAAAAGCTCCGATCCACCCCCGTAACTCCGCTTGAGCAGATCTTGTCAACGGATAAATGGTTGCTTCGTTCGCCGGTTACTGCGCCCCGTACAAGTTGATTTAATTAAGCCAAGTGCATCCGTATGCAAGCCCTCTTACTTTTGTTGGCACCGTTAGCCCTTAGGCGATCGCGAAACGCATCGCGAATTTACCTACCAGTCCCTTCCAGGGCGCACCATTCCGAGCGCATCGGGTACCGTTAGGGATTCGTAGACCAGAAATCACCAGCACCAGGGGTTGCACTAGCTCCAAACGCTTAGACACCGTTAGCAAACGGTCGATGGTCGCCTAGCCTTATTGAGCAGTTGCCACCGGGGCGGAAGGTTCGACCGATCGACCGATGATCGCGCAACGCCATTCACCCGCGGTTTCGCCGCTTGGGAAAAGTATGCGAGCTCCAACATTAGTGCACCGTGTGCTGGTGATGATGGTGATTAAGCTGGGCGGTAGAAAGGCAACTAACGCTCGGTCGGTTTCGGCTTTTTGCATCTGCAGATCTCCCGGGACAAGTGCAACCGGCCGATTGCCTTTCCATTTCGATGCATCACAGAAAGGGAGAGAGAGTCGTCCAGTACACCGTGAAGTTGACGCGCATATCGAGCGCTCTAATTGCCTCGCATCGTCAGTACGGCTCCGACGGGTACTTCCCAAGTTGGGCCTCACGAAGACCTCGTTCCACCAACAGGCCAACTCTGCCGACTCGCAAAGCGGTGACGACGTCGTAGACCATGAAATTGGCATCCCCGGGTAGGGTTGTTTAGGTTTCCCACCATTCTCGTTACGTTTCGCTTGCCAGCTTCCGGTAAGCCACCGACTCAACGACAACGTCCGCACCTGTCCGCTCCCTCAACGGGGAAGAAGTTACAGTTTCATCAGATGCATTTCGTTCCGTTCCGCACCGTTGATCCCATGCAGACGACGGTGTACTCGTCAGCATTTTCCAAAGAAATTGCCCATCCATCGAAACAACGAAAACACGAACCGTTTGAACTAATCCGTCTCTTCTCACGTCTATTCTCACCTGCAGGTGACGCCTCCTGTTACTTCCCGTTCGAGTTCCAGGGTGGGTACATTACCCAGAACACGGTCACGCCGGAGGGTGCGGTCCGGTACAGCCGCATCAACATTACGGAGAATGCGATCCCGCTGTGGGGCATGTGCCACAAGCGGCGGGATAACAACGTGATCCTGATGACCGGCTCGGAGGAGGCAAGCTGTTACCGGTGCTTTCACCTGAAGCTCGTCTCGAAGAACGTCCTGCGGGTGTTGGCGGCCGAGAAAGACTATCTCTCCAAGTGTCACACGAACGAGGAGAAAGCGCTCGCCTCCTGTCTGACAGACGACGATCTGCTGAACGAGGCCAAAAATACCGAGATCATCCTCTACAGTAAGTAGCACCCCCAAGATCGCCTAGATGCCCAGAGAGCAAAGCGAGTTGGAGCAGTGTGGTTAATTGCCGTTTGTTCTCCTCCTTCTTCAGAATTCCACGAGTGGGATGGTGCCGAGGTGCGGCAGGAGTACTGCCCCATCCACGGCCGGTACCGGATGACGTACAGCGTCGACAGCAGCGATACAGCGGAAGGCATCGAGTGTGACTCGGTCGAGTCGGAGGTGGACAACTGCCCGTCCGGGTCAGCGTTGAATTTGCGCTTCCGCAACTGTGCCTTCCCGGACCGGGAGGTGACGTTCGAATGTTTGGGCCACTGGCGGGGCTTCGGCAACCGGAACTATCTCGCGCTGCTCAGCACCGGCAATGAGTCGCGGCTCGGGCCAAAGTATCGGTGCGCCACCTACACGGAAAACCCGAAGACGGGCGAGATCGAGATCTCGTTCAGCCGTGACTCGACCTGCCGGGCCATCGAACGTCAGTACGTGCGGCATCCGAATTCACGCTACACCAACGGCAATGGGATTGGCAGCGAGTATCATCACGAGGTGCTAACGTTACGCCCGATTCCACTCGAGTTCGGTCCGGTCACACAGTACTGCAGGTAGGTTGCGGCTGAAGAACACTACTTACCAGAGGTCTCTCGGACTCGATGCTGTACAGCTGTACTAATCAATCGATTCACGCATTTTGCAGCTTTCCCAGCTGGCTGATCGGACGCTGGGAGCACGTGATCGTCAATCAGAACCAGCTCATCTACAAAGACCACAACACGTTCAAGACGTACACGATGAAGTGCGTGAAGAACTACACCAACCACGACTCCAACAAGTACATCGTCTACAGCCAAACGCAATGGTAATTATTTTCACTCATCCGCACCTCTTTCCGGCTCCCAGCTTGAAAACATTACCCAGCTCCCAGGTTACTGAGATTTGCGAAACTAAATTAATTATCAAAACCGATGCTTCATTATTTTCCCGCCAAGTTTGCATTGTGGCGCCTGTTTCCCTCCCAACCCAAAATTCCATTAACTTCCACTCCATGTGATGGAGGGTGCCCATTTTGTTGATGTTGTTGCCTAGTGGCAACACACAAATAAAAAAACGAGCAGCCTCAAATTACCACCTCCATTAGATTTACCCGCAATTCCCTTTCCCTTTAATCAGTCACCAGTGAAAGTACACGATCGTTTCGCACCCTTTTGTCCGCTGTGGCGCAGCGCTTAGTTTGGCCGTAAATGAGGTTTTTCTTTTTGTTCGCCACCAACCAACACCGCGTCTAATCCGGTAATCGTTTTTTGCTTTTCTTGTTGCTTCCATTTTAGTGGTGAGGAGATGTACCAGTGTTTAAAAATCGAACGGCGCGATACGAATGTGTTCGAGTTCCAGATAAGCAGCCGCCAGTCGGCCAACTACACCGCGACGATATGTAATGATTTCTACTTCAATGACGATCGGTGGCTAACGCAGGGTCGGCTCGATAGCAACGACATCGTATCACCGTGCCCTATTATTGGTGAATTTTCCGGCATCATCCCGGACGACGAAGGGCTGTGCGCGAAGCTGTCGTCCGAGTGTGAATCGCAGGACATCATGTACTATCAAATTTCCGCCTGCGACTATATGAACGAGGTGTACGAAGGTATGTGATCGCCGCATAAGCGGAGGACGTTTCGAGCGTAATACTGATACTAACTGTCTACTGTCTTGTATCTCCACAGAGCGCGAATATCGCTGCCTTGGTCAGTGGACGCACCGGAACATTGTGTACACATACACCCAGCGCCGGGACGTCGGTACGTACGAGTGTTTCGTCGGCACGATGCTGTCCGAGCGGCAGATCTTCATCAAGGAGGCAGGAGAACACTGCCAGCGGGACGTCAACCCGCACCGGTTCGGCATGGAGCTGAACAAGGTGGCCCACTGCACGCAGCCGGAGGTGTTCAAGTCACCGGGCCGGCCCACCCACAAGTACTCGGACGTCCCACAGCCGACCCAGCGGCCGGGGCTGGCGAATGGTGGAAGTGGTGGTGTTGGTGGTGGTACCGGTGGCGGGCACACGGGCGTCCTCGCTGGCACCAGCGGCAATCACTTCCACCAAAGTTCCTCGCCGTCCGCGGTACCCAACTCGACCGTCGCACCACCGTCCAGCGCCACTACCGGGCGCAGTAACGATGGTAGCAGCCGCGGTGGCAGCGGCACCGGCGACGGTAGCAGCAGTAGCGGTGGCGCTACCGGCGGCAACAGCTATCCCCCGTATAAGACTAATTCCAAACACGAACCGGCCTCGGTAAAACCGGGCACCGTCGGCTCAACGGCCGCGCATGTACAGTCGCACTATACCTATTTATTGTTAGCAACGTTTATCTGTGTTATTCTAGGTTGTAAGAACATTAGCTGTTAAACCAATTACCAATTTGTACACAAGCAACGGACAAAAATTGAAGAAAAACAAAACATGAACCACATGAACATCATCCTATCGAGAAAACATCTTAAAACTGCTGCGCCTTCCTCTAGTAGTACGGGCAAAAGCCTTGAAGATATCCGAAAGCGTTAGCGTCCTCAGTAGGCAGCGGGAGCTAGTCCCGATTCGAAGTACGCCCGGTACTGCTGCATGCCTGCCTCGTTGATCTCCTCGTAGTCGACAATCGTTGCCTTGCACGTCTCGTACCATGCCGAAATTGCCGGATACTTGCCGAGATCGTACTGTACCGCCTCGAGGGTAGACACCGTCGCCACCAAGCTGTAGTCCGCCAGCGTCATGTTCGGTCCGGCCGCGTACGGGTTCGTGATCAGAAATCTGTTCAGAAAACCGAGCGCTTCCTCGAGCTTGTCGAGCTTTTCGCCACCGGGGGCGGCACCCTCGAAGTACAGCGGATAGTAGTAATCTTCCACCCGCGCGCTGAGCGTACCGTGGTCGAAAAAGAGCCGTTGATTGATGAGGGCCCGGGCCTGCGCATCCTTCGGGTACAGGCGGCTGTTGGTCCGTCCGTACTTATCGACCAGATACACCAGTATGGCACGTGACTCCCACAGGGTCAAATCGTTATCCACCAGTGTCGGGACGCAATGGAACGGGTTGAGCTGTTGGGGTTTGAAGGGGACAATATATGTGCTCAGGATTAAGGAACTCTCCAACGCACTACCTACCGCAATGAAGGCGGGTCGCAGTTGCTCATCCTTCATCATATCAAGGTACTGCATGTTCAGGTTTAGCTTGAGCGCTTTCGCGACCAGCATCACCGATCGGCAGTAGGGCGAGGCAGGATGATAGTAGAAATCCATCTTCTTCACAAACGCTGACTGTACACGTCCAACAGGTAGAGGCACCGACAGGCAAACACGACTGCGCGAGGCCTCCCAAAAACTGGTGGGTGCCGTCCAGTACATCTTATCACAACACCAGGATTTAGACCACGATGACGCGCCGATATCGATTATGTATGCGGTAGTCAGATAGCTGATAAAATAAACACCCCACTGAAGCCCTTCCATATCTTGTGCAGAATTTTGTCACAGACGACCGTTCCACCATAGCGCGCATGGATTAGACTTTGCCGTTTTCCTGCTCCATCCATTTTTGGAACATCGCAACAGCCCGCTGCGTGAGGTCGGTGTAACCGGCAATCACCTCCTTGCACCGTTCGTACCACCGGCGGACGGATGCGTACGGTGCGAGCTCAAACTTCAACAGCACCAGCATGGACACGGTGCAGACGAGCGAGTAATCGGCCACGGTAAGACAATCGCCCGCCACAAACGCGCTGTGTTGCAGAATGCCGTCCAGCACGGCAACCGCCTCGTTCAGCTTTTGCCGATCGGTCTCCACCGGTACGGCACGCTCCAGCACGACCGGGCTGTAGTACACGAAGATGCACTTGTACAGTGTGCCACACTCGAACAGCAGCCGTTGGTTCACGATCGCACGCCGTAACGGATCGGGCGGGTAGTAGGTGCTGCCCGCCGGTGCGTACTGCTCCGCCAGATAGATCAGTATCGCTCCCGGCTCGCAGATGGCCACACTGTCGACCACGAGGGTCGGTACCGTGTGCTGTGGGTTGATTTTCTTAAACTCCGCGCACACATAGTCCTTCCGGTGTACGTCCAGGCTGATCAGATTGAACTGCAGATGCAAAGCTTCGCCGAGCAGCAGTATGGCCCGTGACGGTGGTGACAGGATGTTGTAATACAAATCCATCCGCTGGCCAGACTGAGATCAAACCGCACCACAGTGCGACTGGAGATGCTTTATTTATACAACCGGCCGTCACCGCGTGGGGTGCTCGATATCGAGAGAATGATGGATTATTGTTGGGCTTGTAAAATGCTACCGTTATTAAGGTTGTTCGGTGTGCAATTTCGGGAGATACAGAAACGGGTGCCCTCGTTGGTACAGTGTGTGGAGCATTTCTAATGCTCTCGGCAGTTGTATCAGCGCCCTTTCTCTTCCAGAGTGTGTTATACTTTTAAACGCCTGGATCTATGCAATCACGAGAGTTCGAGTGGAGTGGATGAAGTTGTTGGAGAAAGATATAATCTTAAAAGTTCTCCTACTTTTAACTTGCTCTTTGTATTCTACTTAATTAATGAAAAATTGTTCTCCAGCTCTTATCCCTAAAATATTGCATATTTACAGGGGCTTCTTACCAAGGCAAAACCTATTGAATGGGCATCTTAACTTCCACATAATGTACAATATAATATAGAAAAACAGCACTTTCATATCAATCTACTGGACCTAGTTCAATTTCCGGCAGTGCCGCATCAAAATCAATCAGTGGCACGTTATCTACGCTTATTCCTGCCGTAATGACTTCTCAGCCGTTTGTTTGTTCCCCGTGCCCGGCTGTCGTCATTCCCCAAAAAACCACTCTAGCAATGCGACTCAATCAGTGTGGTTGAGAACATGCGTTCATTGATCATTCCACAGTCACAAACGAAGCACTGCTTCGTATTAGTGAGATAACTGCTAATCTGTCGTCATTTCCAAAATTTCTTCGCAAATAAAATACGTTACGCCAGTCAGTCGTGTGTGATTCAGTACAGGCTGCGCGTTTGGCATTCTGGGCGAACGTTTCTTTGGACCATGGAGCTGTACAGTGATATAGTTTCTCCACCGTGTCAGAATGTGCTGCTGGTAGCGAAAAGGTTGGGCATTTCGCTTAGCGTGAAGAAGTCGAACATTCACGATGCTGCTGATGTAGCTGCACTGACGAAGGTACGCGTGGGCACGACTATTTAGAAGATGTAAAACTGAACCAATCAGCTTCCTGATTACCGATTCAGCTCAATCCGCAACATACGATCCCCACACTGGTGGATGATGGACATGCCATCTGGGAGTCGTACGCAATAGCCATCTATCTGGTGGAAAACTATGCGCAGGATGATATGCTCTACCCGAAAGATACTAAAGTACGATCGGTCGTAAACCAGCGTCTCTTCTTCGACATCGGAACACTCTACAAAAATGTGCTTGCCTGTATTGACGCTACTGTTGCGGAGCAACGGTTGTCGGAGGAGCTTCGCGGCAAATTACGGCAAGCTCTGGATCTTACGGAGAAATTCGTTACCGAACGATCGTTTATAGCGGCTGATCATCTAACGCTCGCGGATATCTTCGTGCTCGGTAGCATCACTGCCCTGGAATGGATAAAGTACGATCTGGAGCAATATCCAAGCATTAGGGGCTGGGTCAGAAAGGTGACTGCAGAATTCCCTGATTACAGTGATTTTTACAAGCAGATCAGAGAAGACACCAAACAGTACATAGCTACTCACTGTCCAGATTTGCAATACTAAATAAAGTTAACATTTTCACAACCATAAAATCATGGTTCCAAAGAATTTGTATGTTTGTTTTATCTTCAACAGTAATAATACGGTGACCTCATTATACGATCATATTAGAGTGTGGCAAAGAAAACTACGGGCTTATAATTACATATAAAGAAAACTATAACAATCAAAATTGTGTATAAAAAGTTATTCAAAATTATGCTCATTAATTTAAAATATTTGTGTGACCAGCTAAAACATCTTGTCAATTCCGTTGCGGTTGATTCTTTTTGAAATTATCGTATTGATGTAATGCGTTACGAAGCGTTACATTGCGTTGGGAGAAATCCTAATCGGCACAGTGGCAAAGAACCATGAAAATCTCTACGTATAAATATAATTATCAAGTCAAGTCGATTTAATTTGTTTAACAACTGCAACCTACGTATCTGACGGTTTACGAATTGGACCATATTAAATTTTCTTTATAAATTCTAAAACACAAAAAATATATAAAATAGACGAGTACTGTGTCGACCAGTACAGCAAGGTGGTCGGCCTGCATGCAACAAACTTGTACAAGTTTGTTGCATGCAGTGTTGCTTAACATTGTATATGAAGTTGCGCGGCTCGTACTAGAATTCACCTCTTGAAAACCATGCTCTCCTGGTATCAGAAATCTTAAAACAGTTGGTTAGTATGGAATTTTGTTCCAGCCGACGGAAAGTTTGAGCGTGATGAAGGATGCTTTACGTTTCAACCATCTTCTTTACACTAGCGATCGCTCTCACGGGTTTGATAGTATGCAATGCAATAGTGATGGGCAAATTTATTCCACGCTGCTGGTGTCACCTCTTGAAAAACATGCTCTCCTGGTATCGGAAATCTGAACACAATTGTGTGCACGGCAACGGTATAGTGGTTTTTCGCAGTTGGCCAGTTGATTTTGTCACTTGACAAAAAAATCAAATCAATGTATGCCCACCTTGTATATATGCATCTTACGTTAAAGAAAATAACGAAAGCATACAATACCGACAAACCACACTGAACCACCCTGTTTTGCGTACAAAGATTGCACGTTACAAGTTGTGCGCATGTAGTGATGAACTGTTGTCAAGCGTCACGCGGAGGGGAAACCTAAAGTTTCGATTAGAAGTGATGCGCTCTTAATTTATTATTCCGTGTGCAGCATTGTACATTTGTCCGTAGCTCTAGAACTAATCGCCACGCGTAAGGAACACTATTAGGCTATAAAGACATGATAAAACACTAAGGAATTGTGTGTAATTTCTTTTACAATAGATCGGGTGCCAGCTTTATTCATCCAGCATACAAGGGAAAATTGCTCAGCATTGACAGCTTGCACAGCGTCACACTTGGTCCGGGGTTTGTGTACAATCCGTGTTTGGTGCAAGTTATTGTTTTACGCTGCAAAATCTTTTTGTGGCGCACACAATTTTGCAAGTGCATCTCAGACGAAGCCGAACTCATCCGTTAGCAGTTCAAAACACCCCACCGTAACGAACAGACACCATGTCCGTGGAATGGAAGCGTGATTCGACTGAAATGCTGATAGAGTCGTACAAGAAACATCCGGTGCTGTACGATATGCGTCATCCGCACTATTACAACAAAACCGTCCGAGGGAAGGCACTGGCGGAAATCGTAAACGACGTGATACACTTACGACCGGAAACAACGATGAAGGATGTGGTGCGGAAAATACAAACCCTGCGTACACAGTTTGGGCAGGAGCTGACGAAATCACGCCGTCACTCGTTGAACGGAACGGTGTACCATCCAACAGTTTGGTGGTACCAGGGGCTCAATTTCCTGCAGCCGCACATCAAACATCGTTCCTTTGACCCTAACCCGACAATGGGGGATATGGACAACTGGAAGCAAGAGCCCGACGATAACAGCAGTTTTAATGTTTCGATCGTACGCAACGGTAAATCCTTGTCGCCGAATAATCTCAGCAATCCCGACTACGAAAATTCCGCGGACGAGGTGGAATACGAGACGGAGGTACACTACGAGATCAATTCGATCGATATGAAAGACTTGAAAAGGGTCGAACTGAAGCCAATTACACCGGGAGCGTCAACGGGAAATAAGCGAGAAAGTAATTGGTACCTGGATCGGGATAATCGTAAAGCGGCACGAACTTCCCAAACTGCGCCTATAGTCGTGCAGGAGGAAACCGAGGAACAAACTACGACCACATTGATGGAACTGAATCCGGTCAATTCGTCCCTCGATAATACCGTGACACGTAACGTGACCATCACAGACGACCGTTATAGAAGCTTGGGCAACTTTGTCGGCTCACAGATGGCTAAGATTAAGGACGATTACCTGTACTACGAGACGCAGATGGAGATATTGAACATTATGAATCGGGGCATTCTACGGCAGCTTGCTCTGGACAATCAAAATGGCACAAACGAACAGGAGAGCCACGATTAACGTCTTCTCTGTGTTTGACGCGTTACAAGCTAAACCAATTGTACGTATTCGTATTTTGCCATGGCGACCGATTTACCTTTATCAGATGAAACTGATAAGTACGGAAAATGGTATAAGTTTAGGAAAACTTCAACAAGTAGGATGGAGATGTAATTAATAGACCATGGTCATTTGTCGAAGAGCAGCAAAACCAGCTCTTGTGCTAACTAACATTAGAATTAGAGATGAGAGATGAGTAAGAGTGAGTGAGTGAGTTAAAACCTTCGAGAGAGTTAATGAGTATAAATCAGCAAGAAAAGTTTTTATGACTCCTTTAATCACTCTTTTGCGTTTATATTCACTCTCACTCGCTGTGCCGACTAGAAACTCACTCAGGTGTGAGTAAAACTGTTTTATCACTCTTTGGATTATAATCACTCTGTAAGAGTAATAGGCTAACAGTAGTACCAAGAATTTTAGTTCTAATATAAAATGCACTTGAGATATATTAGCTATTTTCAAGCTATTGTTTTGAGTAAGAGGTGGGATTAACGGAGTATCTTGAGATCTTACAAAATAACATCCAGTAAGGATAATTTTAAAGAAATAGCCTTTCTATACATTTTCTGTACATAATAGAGGCTTGGTGTATTTTTTTACAATAAAGTAATATTTCAAAAATATCACAATTGATTACAAAAGATAAATCGGTTTTCTGGGGCCCCTTTCCATTAGTGGTTCTATCTGGGATGTACGTATGTATAAAGTTCGTAACTTTTGCCGTAAAACTATTTAGATCAGTTGAATAATTTCACTGTACTAGTTGTATGTTAGAAAATTGTCAATGCGCCGCACCATTCTTTTCAACTCCAATGCGCTCTAAATAAGCCTCCCACAGACGATCGCGGTAGATGCGGGCAGTTTCCGATGGTGTTTTTGAGGATAGAATCCCACGCCCAACGACGCACACATCAGCACCGCGTTCCTTCACTACCCTTTCAGGGCTTTCGTACAGTTGGCCGAGTCCATCAACGCCTTCCTGCAGTTTAACGCCCGGCGTAAGCTGCAACAAACCGGGCGACGCAACAAGATCCTTGCTTTGACAAACGATACCGGCCACAAAATCGGTATCCATCTCGGTGGCCATCTTCATCGTCGCTGTCGCATATTTCTCGTCCGTCAGGGTTCCCTCGGTACTCATTTCGGCCAGAAGAAAGACACCGCGCGTTGCGAGCGGTCTATCGACATTGAGGGCCGACTTCAAACCCTTCAGTATGCCTTGCCCCGGTAATGCGTGTACCGTCACCAGATCTGCCCAGTCAGCGATCCGGTAGAGTCCGCCAACGTACTGCTGCGCGACCGTATTACCGATATCAGCAAATTTACGATCTTCCATCAGCAGAAAGTTGTGCTGACGGGCGAGTGATTGCAGCGACCGGACGAACTGCTCGCTAAAGTCGGTTATAATGTCGCAATGCGTTTTCAGCACGCATATGTACGGTCCGACCGCATCGGCAAGATTCAGAATTTCCTCACTGGTGGTCAGATCGGCTGCTAGGCAGAGCATCGTCTTTTTCGCGGCGATCACCTTAAACAGCTCCTTCGCCAGCGGACACTTGGCAAGATCCGTCCGTGCCTCGAAGCTCATCCCGATGCGGCTCAGTTCGTTCACAACAGTGGTACCATTGTTGATGAACGATCCGTCGCTACGGATTTGGCAGGCCTCGATGTACTTGGCGACCGCCTTCACCGTACTCTCCTCGATACGTTTCGCCTCCAGCATGGTCTGTAGCAGAAAGGACAGCGTGTAGAGCGAGTGCATACGAACGCCACGCTCGGCCGTGTTCTGTACACCACCCTGTTCACGATCGACCACCACAATCGCATCGGTTGTGATCAATCCTACAAATCAGCGTGAAAGGGAGTGAGAAAGAGATTGTTTATTTAAGCTTACCACGCTCTCAGTTATGTTTGTTTTTAAATTAATCGTCACACGCTTACCTTCCGAGCGAATATCGTTGACCGTGTCCAAGATGCTCGAACCGGACGTCACGACATCCTCAACGATGAGACACTTGTCGCCCGCATTGAATTTGCCCTCGATCAACTTTTTTGTCCCATACTTTTTTGCCTCCTTGCGCCGTATCAGCATCGGTTTATTGGCCTTAATTGAAATAAGCGTTGCCAGCGGTAGTGCTGTGTAGGGGACGCCACACAAATGTGTCCCAGCCGTGTCCAGCTTGCATTCCACTATGAACTCCTGCAACATATCCGCCAAGGTATCCTGTACGTGTAGCATGGAAAGTATCACCATAGAGCATGTCTTTGTTTGCACTTCTGAGAGACATTCCCAAAGCCGAACCAATCATCCTTGAACCATGACCTCCCTGCACTTACCATTACATCCGGGTGGCTTACGATCACGCGCAAATCGAAGTATACCGGCGAGTTGATGCCCACCTTCATTTTGAAGTCACCAAACTTGAACGCGTTGATTTCGAACAGCTTCAAAGCTAGTTCTTTCAATTTCGAAGCACACACCATGTTGTTCTTGGCTGGTGAAGTTTAACACTAATATTCCGCCTGTTGTTGCTAATCACTGGAAAATAACACGTGGTTAGGTTACTGGAGTAGCGTCAACTCGGTCGTTGGTGGTGGTAGAGCAAGCTATTTAAAACGCCGGCAACACGCACTCCACACCTTCCCTTTTACCAGCCAAATGATCGTTATCGCTAACGACTACAAACCTTTTCTTATTTAATGCTTTCAATTGTTTGTTGTATTCGCTTCGCGTGACAGGCAAGACCGGTTGACGCACGGACAGACGATGGTGGAATGAACGCAGTCAGAAACCGGATTCTCCAATTCCCAAGGAATTTCCATGAAATGGGCAGGGCTGTCCAACTTTATCTCACCATCCATGGTCTAAAATTCTTCCCCAGAATATGTCACAAGTTGTCAGGCCCAAACGTCACAATTCGACTTGACTCCGTGCATAACGCTCGCTCGCTCTAAAAGCTGTTTTCCTCTTGCTTGCGCTCATACGGTAACGTCCGTCGATTGGTAACGCGCATCGAGCGCTCGGCCGATGGGAGTAGATTCTTTCAAGGCAGTAAATTCTCCGCAGCAAACTCTCGCACACCTGTACACTTTGCGCACATCGGTCTTGTATGTATAGGTGGGTTTCATGAGCGTGTCCTTCTCGCAGATGTCTATCTTCTTCGTCACGAATCGTCCAGCTGATCGTTTCGTGACTGACTGATAATACATTTGCTCTTCACGATTTGCCTAACTTTTTGACCGTGAATTAACTCAGCACTGATGCATCGCTAATAAAACCATATGAAAGGGATTGCACTTAATGCACGCCCGCATAGATACTCTGCATAACGGACTTTGCATGCGGACGTTTTGCGCAGTTTATCTTGCAATGCGCCGGTAGTACATAATGCGTACACTTCTCAAGTAACCGACTTTTCTTTAGCACACATTCGTAAAATGCAAAGTACTGGAAGTATTGCGCTACATTCGTCAGTTCTTGGCATAGCAGAAGATCAAGAAGCTGCCAATGAAGCTGTTCCGCGCAAGAATGCGTGAATGTAAACAGTCCGGCAACTGCTTTCGAAGTATGTTTATACTGTAGCCATCCATACACTGTGTAAAAAAGTGCAGTAAAATTGAAGGTCGAAAATCAAGATTGTTTTGATCTTTTCGTTCCTCTATGTGGTTAAAGTAATCC
Source organism: Anopheles moucheti (assembly GCF_943734755.1). NCBI lineage: Eukaryota > Metazoa > Arthropoda > Insecta > Diptera > Culicidae > Anopheles > Anopheles moucheti. Next base: position 27,321,449 of record NC_069140.1, read on the forward strand.
GACAAAATAATCAAGTACCTGGACAAGAACAACTTTGTGCGCAAGTGTCGGTTGAGGCTGTCTCTACCATGCGGAAGATTGAAAGCATTGCGAGCCCTTTGCTATGACAATACACAAACTATTTCCAGCTTAGAAACTTTCTTCGTGGCCCTAGACGGTCCTACCTACTCCACAAACCGTGCATACGTTAATATCAATCGGCTGACCGATTCAATGGTTAGTTCTGAATTTGGTTTTATTCAAAACAACTCTAATGCCCGAATCATTTCCAAATTCGAAATCATATCCTGTTTTGTTATCAAGATAGAAAAAAAACTCAGTATTGTGTGCCACCATGTCTACCACTCAAAACGCCTTGTGAACAGCAAATGATTAATACTTGGATAATCGTATTAATGAACGTATTACTGAACTCTATGCGACATCTTTAACTATTGTGTGCGGTACTGGATCAACTAGTACGGTACGAAAGTGGCTAAGAGTATCTTTTTCCATTTTTGTGACATTACGTTGAATAAACATGACATTCTCAACCTGGTCGGTCGTCGAGTATCATTTGGATCAAAATTGCCCGCTAAAACTACAGTATTCTCTCTTTTCCGATTGATGTTTCTACAGCAATCATCACACATCATCGACATATGACTGCACCATAATGCAACTAACTGCATGATGACCGTCTAATTCTGCCTTCACTAATGTTTATTATGCCGACATATTATAAACATTAAGGAATGAGAAGATTACAATACAAAATAATGTTCACATTTCAGGTACTTATTTAAATGTAACGTTAAACACCATGTCCAAATCGTGCATGGCTTACTACTTTTGATAACGCCTTCCCAAACCGCGATCTTGAACATGCTTCAATGCGTTAATGTTAACTACAACATAAATGCATGAAACAGCACAACCCCCTGAACTCCCAAAACATGACCATATTAGAGATAACGGTTTTAGATCCCTCGTTTTCAGCTGCACCCTTTTTCTCTTTTTGGTTTGATCAATGCAAAAAATGTTCCTTTAAAAATGTAACAAAAATGAGCATCTTCAATATGCATAGGCCTTGGTTTTTTGCCTTAGCCTGTTGAACTCAATGCTGATGGTATTGTTCTTTTGGTGCAAGTGCCTATCGAAAGTCCGAAATGTATTCCAATCAATGGTCCATACCAACGCATCCATCGACGCGTTGATCATAAAACAAAAACCCGCAGACTGGGACTTCGTGGCAACATCGGTTAGCCGTCAAGGTAAATTGTAATCATAAGATATAATACAATAGTTCCAAGGTCTAAAATGTAGATTTTTGTGTGTTTGGGTTACATCTGGATTTAACCGAAAAGGCGTAACTTTTTAGAACTGCAAGGACGAAGCCTCCGAAAAGTGGAAACCTTTTAGATCTCTTTTCGACGTCCCGAAATTGTCTAGACCAAGGTCTAGAATCTAGATTTTCGTGTGTTTGGGTAACTATGAAACATGGAAAGGACTGCATCAAAAGAAGCCACCAAATCTGTTTCTTTTGAAAGAATATATTTCCACTGCATAACTCCAAATGTAATTTGACTGCCCTGGCGTAGCCCAATTAACAAATTCACTCTCTTTCCCATTTACAACAGCCTTCAAACAAAACTTAACCCAAGCTCCAAACGTCACACGACAGGGCGCCCGACGGTAGCCCGACGAGCCAACGGGCTACCGTCGGGCGCATTTATAACGATGACATTTGCTGGTTTTGACATTTGCCGCAACCAAAAAATTGGGAACGCTGGCAAAAACAAAATTTTCGGCTTACGTTCATTTTCAGACACTGATTCCAGTGGAACAGCATCATCATTATCGTCATGAGTTTGTCTCGCCTTGTTTGCGTGGGACCGTAGCGTAAACTATTGTCAATACATTAGAGGAGCAAATATTATTTATTCTGCTTGCAAACCAGACGTGCGATTATAATGTAACTTTAACGACAAAGAATATCACTTGCACGTTCATAGGTCGGATGCGGTGAAGAAAATTTTAGCCTATTTGATCCTCTGCGAGGTGGCACTGGAGCTGTTGTGCGATGTAAAAGGATCATCTACAGGTTAAGGACCCTCTTCTGGTACAAGATGCGTTGGGGGTTACGCAGCATTACACATAAAGTGAAGCTGGGAGTTCGGATTGAATGCATGACAAGGAAGAGAAAACACGTGCACTTTCCTGTACGTTTATTGGCGGAATCCGAACTTGTAGCTTCACTTTATGTGTAATACTGCGTAACCCGTAACAGGTTATGAGCCCAGACAGGATATAATTATCCTGGGAAAGTTCGATTGTACAGTGAAGAAAGGCTTATTATTAATTATAATAAGTTATTTTCTACATGGAATCAACTGCATTTCACATAATTGCAGATGAAAATCTTTCGTTTCTGCAGCGGCTTCTCTCATGTTTTTTTACATGAGCTTCTTGTTCTTCTTCTTGGTGAAGGCGTGACAACCAATATGCTGCCCAAGGTACCAACATCAACAATAGCAATGCCCCCCATGGTAGGTTAAAACTTGCAAATTGTTGAAAAATCGTCTGAATGTTAGTAAAACGTGTTTGTAAAATTAGGTATAATCTTCTTAAAGCCATATCAGATAAAATTGCTGGCCATAATGCAGTAAAAATACCTTAAAAACACGTGTACTCTTCGATTCTGTTGCGTAAATCGACAATGTTAGCCCCTCCGGCTGTCTTTTGCATGCTGGGTTAATTCATAGCATGTTCAATATAAGCGCAATAAAACAAGAAACAAACAAAAATATATCTTATGTTCCGCACACATAATTCATATTACCTGGAATTCAAAGTCATTTGGCATAATAAGTTTGTTTTACAGATCACTTATTTGAATTGTGATCCTATACTAAGCGGGAATGAAGCAAACAAAATATGAGGAAATCTTCCTGATACATACTGCACTACTACAACTGCTCTACGGAATCCAAAATTTGTTTCTTTTACTGCCTGGCATATGGTAATAACAACCGGAAACCCATTTGAATTGGATCAGTTTGGATAGCTGGGCAATACGCTATTTGCCGAATGCACACGCACACACATTCTCACTGCATTCTCGAAAAAGCCCGGAAAAAACGTGCACGTGGAATAAACACGAGCTTGCCGTTTGATTACTCACATATCATGTAAATAAAGAAGGCCTTAAACAAACATTTGAAGGCAAGTTAATCTGGAGCAAATGTGTTGCGTAGTTGGTCGTATTAAAAACTATGCATTCATTTCTTGAATAAATTGAAATAGAAATTGAATTACACATAAAGTGAAGCTGGGAGTTCGGATTGAATGTATGACAAGGAAGAGAAAACACGTGCACTTTCCTGTACGTTTATTGGCGGAATCCGAACTTGTAGCTTCACTTTATGTATAATACTGCGTAACCCGTAACAGGTTATGAGCCCAGACAGGATATAATTATCCTGGGAAAGTTCGATTGTACAGTGAAGAAAGGCTTATTATTAATTATAATAAGTTATTTTCTACATGGAATCAACTGCATTTCACATAATTGCAGATGAAAATCTTTCGTTTCTGCAGCGGCTTCTCTCATGTTTTTTTACATGAGCTTCTTGTTCTTCTTCTTGGTGAAGGCGTGACAACCAATATGCTGCCCAAGGTACCAACATCAACAATAGCAATGCCCCCCATGGTAGGTTAAAACTTGCAAATTATTGAAAAATCGTCTGAATGTTAGTAAAACGTGTTTGTAAAATTAGGTATAATCTTCTTAAAGCCATATCAGATAAAATTGCTGGCCATAATGCAGTAAAAATACCTTAAAAACACGTGTACTCTTCGATTCTGTTGCGTAAATCGACAATGTTAGCCCCTCCGGCTGTCTTTTGCATGCTGGGTTAATTCATAGCATGTTCAATATAAGCGCAATAAAACAAGAAACAAACAAAAATATATCTTATGTTCCGCACACATAATTCATATTACCTGGAATACAAAGTCATTTGGCATAATAAGTTTGTTTTACAGATCACTTATTTGAATTGTGATCCTATACTAAGCGGGAATGAAGCAAACAAAATATGAGGAAATCTTCCTGATACATACTGCACTACTACAACTGCTCTACGGAATCCAAAATTTGTTTCTTTTACTGCCTGGCATATGGTAATAACAACCGGAAACCCATTTGAATTGGATCAGTTTGGATAGCTGGGCAATACGCTATTTGCCGAATGCACACGCACACACATTCTCACTGCATTCTCGAAAAAGCCCGGAAAAAACGTGCACGTGGAATAAACACGAGCTTGCCGTTTGATTACTCACATATCATGTAAATAAAGAAGGCCTTAAACAAACATTTGAAGGCAAGTTAATCTGGAGCAAATGTGTTGCGTAGTTGGTCGTATTAAAAACTATGCATTCATTTCTTGAATAAATTGAAATAGAAATTGAATTACACATAAAGTGAAGCTGGGAGTTCGGATTGAATGTATGACAAGGAAGAGAAAACACGTGCACTTTCCTGTACGTTTATTGGCGGAATCCGAACTTGTAGCTTCACTTTATGTATAATACTGCGTAACCCGTAACAGGTTATGGACCCAGACAAGATATAATTATCCTGGGAAAGTTCGATTGTACAGTGAAGAAAGGCTCGTTTTGCTAAAGGAACGTGCGCGTCGGTTTTGTGTGTTGTATAGTGTGGTATAGTGTGCAAAATAAAATGGCGGAACCCGGAAAACTCTCTTTTGCAAAATTGAACAATTCGAACTATAGCACTTGGAAGTTTAGAATGGAGATGCTTCTGATTCGAGAAGAAGTATGGTATTTGATCGCTGATCCAAAACCGGAATCACCACCGGAGAAAAGGATGACCGCAAGGCGCGTGCCACAATGGGTCTTTGAATAGAGGATAACCAAGTCAATCTGGTAAAAGACATACCTTCGGCAAAAGAGTTTTGGGATAAATTACGTGTGTTTCACGAGAAGACGACTGCTACGTCGCGAGTGTCGGTTCTAGGCAAAATATGTGACATGAATCTGATCGAGGGTGTCGACATGGAAAACCATTTAATGGAACTCGAGAGTTTATTCGATAAACTCACAATAGCGGGTCTCCCAAGGAAAACAGTTCGACCAACCCAAGGAAAACAGTTCGACCAAATGCCATACAAAATTTGAGAGTACTCGCTCTAACAGCTATTCCCCTCTTGCTCGTACTCTCGCATGTTCGAAAATGCGCTGCCCCTTCGCTTCATTTCGCAGGCCTCTCCCCCAAGGAAAACAGTTCGACCAACCGCCATACAAAATTTGAGAGTACTCGCTCTAACAGCTATTCCCCTCTTGCTCGTACTCGCGCATGTTCGAAAATGTACTGCCCCTTCGTCTCATTCCACAGGCCTCCCCACCGCTCTTCTCCCACACATTTTGAGGACGAATGCATTTGGTTTGCATGTATAGGTTGTTGTGATTGAAAATTATCAGAGAGCTTTCTATGTATGGGAGAGTTTGTTGAGTTTGGCTTCCCCCCTCGTACCTTCTTCCTCCGCCTCACTAACCGCATCGATCAGCTGAGCGTTTGGCGACGCCGAAAGCGCTCGGCGTTCAACCGAATCCGATACGGGATTCGATATACAATTTATGTATATTTCCACTTTATAATTATTCTGTCTATAACGCGATGTTGCTATGATGCGCTGTAATGATCAAATGCTAACAATTATACACACGGACATGTAGCATACCTTATTTTATTCGCTACTTTTTACTTCCGAGACTGTTATCCGATTTTATCACCGGTAGACTAAGTTCCACAAGGTGTACGATGATCAGCAAGTTGGCTCTAGCCGAATTGTTGAATTCGAGTGCTGTGTTTGTCGGTTTAGAATACAGTTCATACAGTACAAATTCACCAATTGTAATAAGATTTCTTCTACTCCCTCAGCTCCTACTCCACCATCACCACCAGCTCCATCAGCTTTTATTGATGTTCCACCAGCATTAGGATGTGTCATCATCAGCTGTTCTGTTGTCTTGTAATACAAACAAGTGACCACATACGGCTACACGAACAACAAAAACAAATGTCTTGTACTTGATTATCTTGTGTAACATATCACAATCTGGGCGATAATCTGATATCATTACTTATCTCACATTCTGGTCAGTAATGGGTGAATCGCATACATATTTGAGCGGTAAACGCAGGTGTCTATCGTAACACGAAAAGACGATTGCACGATAGATACGCAGCACGCTGATGTGCGTTGTTAAATCCGCCGCTGTGTTGCTATTGCAGAGAAAGACCCGACATGTTAACGTTGCTGGCCGTTTTCACCAATTCGTCCAACATTTCAGCCGCAAGTGGCCACTTTGCTAAGTGCGCGTTGGTGACAGGAATGCCATGGCACAAAACGGCAACATAAAGAGTTGGTACTCTGCAGGAGAAATATACCCCTATGAAGGAACTGTAGAAGGCTAATTCTTCTACACTACACTGAACTGTCTGTCTCAGACCTGATGAAACCTGGTAGCACTGGGGCTTTGTTCACCTTGTCATTATGCCCAGTTTGCCGTCGCGCCATCCCATCTGCATGGGATTGGTGCTACGGTGCCCAGATCCTGGCTGTGCATCCGATTACCAACAGGAACACCTCCCACGATGTCGAACTTATCGAGGTATCGTGGCGTATCATTGCTGCGGTGTCCTGGTGGATCATTGTTTCGGTGTTCTGGCTTAGTAAATAAACTGGAAAGTAACTGAACAACGTCTTTTTCAATCCGTTGTGCCAGTTGTGTTCATCGTCAAGCTCAGTAAATTCCCTCCCATGTTTGGTTGGCAGCAAAGCGTTTTCAGTGTCGGGCAACTGCACAATCATGTTGATGAATCGTCCAGTAGCGGATGCCATCGCCAATCGACATATTGTCGAATGATCGGTCAGTGTCCCCTTCGATGCCGCTGTCGTCTGAAAAGCTATTGTAATCGTCAAGATAGGACGATAGTCGATCAACATTTGCCTGTCCTTCCTTGTGCCGGATCCACCGATCCAGACGATTCAAGTACCGCCTCCGATTTAAGGTAAAGTATTCCAAACCGACAAAACACAGCACTCGAATTCAACAATTCGGCTAGGGCCAACTGGCTGATCATCGTACACCTTGTGGAACTTAGTCTACCGTTGATAAAATCGGATTACAGGCTCGGAAGTAAAAAGTAGCGAATAAAATAAGGTATGCTACATGTCCGTGTGTATAATCGTTAGCATTTGATCATTACAGCGCATCATAGCAACATCGCGTTATAGACAAAATAATAATAAAGTGGAAATATACATAAATTGTATATCGAATCCCGTATCGGATTCGGTTGAACGCCGAGCGCTTTCGGCGTCGCCAAACGCTCAGCTGATCGATGCGGTTAGTGAGGCGGAGGAAGAAGGTACGAGGGGGGAAGCCACACTCAACAAACTCTCCCATACATAGAAACCTCTCTGATAATTTTCAATCACAACAACCTATACATACAAACCAAATGCATTCGTCCTCAAAATGTGTGGGAGAAGAGCGGTGGGGAGAAGCCTGCGGAATGAGGCGAAGGGGCAGCGCATTTTCGAACATGCGCGAGTACGAGCAAGAGGGAAATAGCTGTTAGAGCGAGCACTCTCAAATTTTGTATGGCGCTTCGTCGAACTGTTTCCCTTGGGTAATAGGAAAAATAGATAATAACGGGTTCACAATAATGAGACGGTTACAGAGAATTTGTAAGGAAATATTGTAATCGAACACATTGGACATGACATTGAAATTTCTTATTGCTCTCAAAATGACATTGAAATTTCTTATTGCTCTCAAAATCGAAGGTTGGCGATAGATAAGACACCTACTTGAGGGTAGCGAGATTTATGCTCCTCACGATGTAACAATTGGCAGCGTACATTGTATTCAGGTATTGGCACATTCATGCTACTAAAATCCATGTGAACCGTCTTTCCACTTTTTCTTTTCTGACCATACCAGTACTAAGGCCAGGGGCTCAAATCAAGCTGGCGCTTTCGTTTATTGGCCTCACCCAGGAACAGTACAGGGAACGTTAACTGAAGGGATCGTGCATATCGTTATACAAACGACAATGCATTGGGTCATCTTTGCTCAGCTTATTACCCTATTCATCTGTTCCTTGAACTTTAGCGCTTCATCTAATCATTCTCCTAAATCATTCACAACCTGGAAACGTTGAACAGCTATATCACAGATGGAGTAGATCGTGATAGTCACAACTCACAGATGTATGGAATACATGGGAGAGGATGCGGGCCAAGAACTAGCTGCAATTTTGCTACAAGTAAGACAACAATTCTTAACAGCTTCGTGCAACGGGTTCCTGGGTTGAGGCTGCTGACCAGCTTCAACGTCTGGCCCCATTCAGGCCATCATTTGGGGAATTTCAGAGTTTACATGGGAATATAGGCAGCAACAACGCTACAAATCAGCAGCAGCATAACCCATTGTCGAACTATTCAATCCACGGGAATACGGTGTTACTTCGAATCCATCCTTTGTTGTTAATTAACCGGCACAAACGAGCACAATGCACAAGGATGCGTTGACCTTTGGGGAAAACGAATCTCTTCATTACTTTCAATTGCAATCCTAAGTCGCACGAGATCACAAAAAAACTCGATCAACACTGTAAGAAAGTTGTGCTGATCTCCATCTGATATTCATCCTAAAGAATGATCTATACTACGAGAAAATCGTTTCAACCACACAAGGTAACATTTGCACCCTAAAGTTTGCATAGATCCTTTAGATTGTATGTATCCTAGAGTTCAAATGTATCCCGGAGTTTGCGGGCATCCGGTAGGTTCTACCGGGCCTTGACCGGGCCTAGTCATGTAAATAAAGAAGGCCTTAGACAAGCATTTGAAGGCAAGTTAATCTGGAGCAAATGTGTTGCGTAGTTGGTCGTATTAAAAACTATGCATTCATTTCTTGAATAAATTGAAAATTTGACAGATTTTTCAATCTTTATCGGGTGGTAGTTCCAAACACAACCTTACCTGTAATTTGAACCATTTTCTTTCACATTCACTTACGTCTGCTGTTTCCGTAGTGCGAACCATTGGCTAGAATTACAACATAGTCGAAGCAAATGAAACCGATGACGATTACCTCACAGCGAATGCGCTTTTATTTTATCTCAACAGACAAAAGCTGCCTCTGCGGTGCGACATGGGTTCCCTTCCCTTACACGTTGACGTCGACACCATCCGCTTTAACCTAACTATTAACCACAAGTGCCGCCATGGTAGGCAGTTGTGTGACATGTTTATTTCCCTACTAGGTGTTATCGTGCTTGCTCTAATCAGTACAAAAAAACATGAGCACTATTTACAAATTATGTGGAGCAGATGTGCATTCTATCCCTCAACTGACTTAAACGCTACCACACGATATCACATACTAAGTAGTAATGCATTTTTCTAAAAGTATGCTTAATATGTCGTCATTCTCCTAACTATTTCGAATCCCCCCTCGAATCAATCTTCACAGTATTTATTTCCCAACATGGAACGAGCTGTAAAACGTATATCAAAAGGTGACTGGTATCAAGAAGCAAGAGCAATTGATCAATCGATGTCCATTGGTTATCGCACCGACACTATCAATTGCTCCAATAAAAAAGATGATCAGATGAAGATTGTTTTTGTGCGGTACGATGTACTTAGAGAAACGCATGACACGAATGCATTTAGTACGTTTACCACCTGTCTGTAGCAATTGTAAAACGTTATCTTTATAGAAACAAGCACCTGAACAGAACTAATCAAACAAATTAATCTATCAATTAAACTAAGCAAATCACATGTTCAATCGTACTTGCCTTCTCTATCTAGCAAAACATAGCATATAATAGAAAATAGTTTATCATGCTGTTTTGGTCAACAATAAACATTTAGATTATCCTTGCAAGCATAATATAAGCTAAAACCAACAACGTAATAATAAAACGGAATGTAATGATGCATGCTGATGCAGCTCGACAAAAATTAAAATAATTTTACTCATTGCTCTTCTCCTTGTCCGATGCAATGAAGTCCAATTTCCACGTCACTTTCGTTTGCACATCGCGCCGTCTTATATTAGTTTGGTTGACTGTATGATTATCATCGCCGCTGCCGGGAGTGTATCTTCTCCTTTGATTACCACTACCTTCTGCGCTAATCGTGTCTTGCACTTCACTCGTGATGCTATGCGGTACAGCCGATGTTCGACGATCGTCTAACTCGACCGTGGACTCTACATTATCTCGCATCGAATGGCGTGTGATGAAACCTCCGCCACTCGTTTTACCGAAATTATACGTTCCACGCTTGTTTGGTCCTCCCAGGCCTGGCTTGCGGTCCGGTGTGGATCCCTCCTGTCCCTCTGCTGCGGTAGGCCTTCGCTTTGGACTTTTCGTGATGTTTTTCATCAGCTGTGCAGTGTCGTAGTAACGGATCAGCTCGTAATTATCATTGTTCTCCTCGTAGAAATAGGACGGTTTGGAAAACTGATATCTGCTGGACTGTGAAGGTACACTGCCACTCGCATGCTCGGTATCTTCATCGTTGTTGTAGTAGAGTTTAAATATTGGTTCCCGAAAGCAATCCGCCAGTGCATGGTAGCTATGAGACAGTAGATGCGGAAAACGCGAAATCCAGTAGTGGGTGAATTTTTGCGGTACCCTTCCCAAAGCACGCTGCATCGACGGTGTTAGTTCGTAGTAGTGATGTTTCTAGGAGAAGAGAGAAACAAACAAGGATGATAATCATGCGACGGTTACTTACATTTGAGGAATATACCTTATTTCTAATGGCACGCAAAAGATCTCGCACGCTGTAACCCTGATAGCCGCGAAATTTCCTCAGATCAGCAGTAATTTCCGCATCCAGATGTAAGCTCCAATCTTCATGCACGATGAATCGAGCATTTTTCTCCAGCGATCGTAATGGTTCCGTCATGACATCGATCTTTTCCACCCGATCGCTTACATCCTGCAGGAACGTTAGTACCCGCGCATTATTCCAGAACAGTGGATGGTTGGCCACCGCTTTGGCGGGAGGTCTTTGACCAGGGTCAGCGTGTATCATGTCGCTGACGATTTCCTCCGCCAATATCGTGCGACAATCGGGTTGGGCATTTTCTCTCCTCAACATGCTGAGATCGTGCTCGTTGGACAGGATGTTTGCCTGCCGCTTTAGATTGTCGCCAAACGGATGAAACCCACCGGAGAGCACGTAATAGAACACGCAGCCCAGTGAAAAAATATCCACCGACGTCGTGGCACGTTGGCCACGCTGCATTTCTGGTGCGATCCATCCATCCGTACCGGTCACGCCGGACCGGCGGGAGAAACTCGCCTTCCCATAGTTGAGTTTTTTGCACAGCCCAAAGTCCGATATCATTGCTCGGACGCGTTGCTTGTAGTTGGGCAACGAGAGTAAAATGTTCTGCGGTTTTATGTCCCGGTGGACGATGTTAAGCGAATGCAAATGAATCAACCCGCTTGTAGCCTGCTGGAGTATGTCCAGTGGGGAGATCTGTTCGCGCAACACACACATGGACGTTTCTTTACCCTCCACGTAGTTTTGCAGTGTGGCCGCGCACAGTTCTACCGCGATGTAGCGGAACTGACGATCCTGCTCGGTGCAGAAGTATCGCACCACATTTTCGTGTGCGTCACTCTCCCGCAGCAATGTCACTTCACGATCGGCTAAGGTAAAGCATCCCGGTAGAATGCGCTTTACTGCTACCTCACGCTTCTCAAACATCCCCCGAAACACAAACGTTCCTTCACATCCTTTACCCAACACGTGCTGGGTGTTGAAGTTAATTTTGCCAACTCGCATCTCACCATCTCCGTAATCGATCGGTTCACTGTAGCTTCCACTACCGCCACTTCCACCACTTCCATTCGAACCGCTACGGTTCGAATTACTCGTCTGTGAACCTCCCTGGCTTTGCTCCTTAAGCGCTTTCATTTGCAGATTAACGTACCAAAACCCAAAGATAACCATACCGAACAGTGCGATCATCAGTATTGTGGGTAGCTTGTTGGGCTGTGCATCGAGCCATAGCTTCGTGTCCATATACAACCGACCGAACAATGCGCGAATAAGATCTGCACTACCCTGCAGCTTTGTCGAGCTTGTTTCATTCGCTTCTCCATACGTATGTTCCGGAGCTGCCGGATCGTCGGTCTGAACGCCAATCGTGTGGGTGTTTTTGGGCACGCTGGGGAAATCTACCCCTGCAGGACCACCCACCAGCATGGTGGAAAGTTCATGATGCTTCCAGAACTCTTTCGCCAGCGCTGCGGGACCGCTCGGTGCGATGTTGAGCTTGAGCCGATCGTCCGTCTTCGGTGTTTGGTAGTGTCCCAGTATAATGATGTTTTCATTCTTACCACCAAGTCGTGAAGCTTTTGCAATCAGTTCACGCCCCGAAGCGTCTTGTCGATCATTTCCACCATACGATGGCGATCGTCCCTTCATTGGTCCACCTAACAAATTGATGGACGGTTCTGAAGGAAGTGTGGCCGTATTTTTGTCCACCATCGAAGGTATTGCGTAGAGATTGTTGCCGGCCTCACCTATATAAACAGTTTCACTAAAAGGACAGCACAAGAAATATCAATTAGTTGAGAATTATTATCAACTCTTACATCGTGTGGTGTACATACAATAGTTTCACATTGTCAAAGTTTCCACCCTTTGCCCGTTCGTTTAAATCCTGCAGCACCTCGTCGGATACAGTCTGGAACGGTACACTAAGCAGGCCTTCCGAACCGAGTAGAAAAACGGCGACTACAGGACTGGACAGATCCTTCTGCCATATTGGTGTTCCTTTGTTTCGCTCAAACGTTGTCGTTAATCCCGAAGAGCTGCTGGTCAGGTGCAGGAATTCTACAATATAAGGATATAAATAGTTAAAAAACTTCATGAAAAATTTCATTTCTAATTCAAATTTTAAAAATTATCTCTTGGTTTCATAGTGTTATTATTAATATATAAAAGTATTAAATATATATGAAGGTAGTATGTTAAGATAAGAATCAATTAGATCAACACTGATTAGAGAATACTATAACCTCGTGCATTCGTTCTAATATACCGAAAATAACGCATCAAATCTTCTATCTGTAGGTTAACTCAAAAACGAAGTAATGAAACAGTGAGTAACTATACATTCGAACTGACGATTTAAAAAGATTTAAATTATGACCTGATATGTTTTGAAATCATTTTCCGAAGAAAGTAAGAAAAAGGAACTTGCAAGCTAATTTAGTAACATGTCATTAATTTCAATACAAAAGCTATTAAAACACGATTTAAATGTACGATAACCTAACAAAAAAAATTGATAACACCAGAAAAAAATAAAGATATATCGTACTCGAGAGACCCGCACATGAGAAACAGAACTGATGTGTACGCCCCATAAGATCGATAGTAGAGTAATTTAAAATTCATTATGGGAATATTTCCACCCCTACATGGACATAAGTAATTGATAAAAAAGAACCCCCGGTTCCTCCCACACCGAACAAAGAACGAAGTAGAATTAGTTTCGAAAAAGTGGTACACAAAAAGTTTCTAGCATTTGCTACACGCTTCGTCCAGAAGATAGCATACAATCGTAAAATTATCACTCGCGAAGAATTTGAACGTGCGCTCATCAATGCCACATGGTGATAATGTGTGGATTATTCTTCACGCATTGCCCATTGACGCGTGGCTTGTGTTCGCGCTCGAAAAATCCCAACATAACATCGCGAACAATAAAAACAAAATTCAAAAACGCAGCCTGATAAGAGCAGCCTACATCAGGCTGGCTGTTACTTTTCAGAAGGTAGAAATGGGTGCGTTATCGTTCGATAATAGGACGTTTATTACGTTCACTTTCGAGAACATATGCCGAACGAGTACTCTGGGGTGTGTACATGTCTACTCACCGTATTCATTCGTTAGCTCCGGTGCCATAGAATGGGCAGAATAGTCGAAGAACGTTACATTCCACGGTTTGCTGTTCCGATCGGTTGCGAGACTATCGTACATCATGACGGTGTACTGTGTACGGCCCAAATATACGGCCCGTGACGTTGCCCAACCGATCGAGTCGGGTCCCGCATCTTTGGGCGGTTGCGGTGGCATTCCACCGAATCCGAGCACTTTCTCCCGCTGGCCCGTCTTTGGGTCGATCAGGAACCAAACATCACTCTTCTTGCCCGAGTACAGAATGCCATCGCTCGAACGGCACGGTGCACTCGCCACCAATTGGGGAATGGTGTACGGCAGCTTCTTTAAACCGCCCTCCAGTCCGTTCATGCGGTACAGACTGCCATCCCGCGGATCTGGCAGATAGTGGGCGGACGTATCGGACGGACTTGGCACGCGAATGGCCGGCTCGTCTGCGATCGACCAGCGCGTTTCTCCCGTCAGCGGATCAATTGCGGTCAATCCACCGCCGAGGGTAGAAAATACCAGCATCGTCTCTTCATCCTTTGCAACGGCTGTGCAGTCCTGGAAAAATTAGAACAAAAAAGCATTAGTAATTAGATTTTAGAATCATTTTTCTACGATCGTGTGGTAAGAGGAGTACATTTGAATGGTCCAAGGGAAAGATCATCCTATGCTGTTTGTTTTTTAACCTTGCCCCATAATGTAGATTTTAATCTTAGTACGTGTAATTTCCATCACCAAGAGATAATTTCCATCAGGCATGAGCTGCTCAGTTACACTGTTTTTATTTGATTCGCTCTGCTCATAAAGTAACGAGTGATTTAAAATCCATTTCCATCGTTCGCACAGATTGTATTATAATTCTGTTTTAACTACAACACAATTTAATGCGTCAGCAAGTGTAACAATTGTAGAAGAGTAGAACACACATCGTGTGCCGGTAAGCGAATGTACACAGGTGTTATTTGTACAGCTGTGTGGGGCTAGAAGTACGCTGTAGAAATGGATTTCACACCGAGTACACTACTTTCTGGCTTTTTTCCAGTGAAAGATTAAGCTTTTATCATGCTAATGACGTCTGACTCATTCATGGGACAGTTTGTATATGTTAGTACTGTGCAATCGTGGCGCTGATTTAATCATCTCTTTAGCATAATAATAATTCTAAAACTGGTTCATGTTGGAAAAGAATAATCTAGCAGCTGATTGCGTTATCTAGGTAACGGCGTAGGAAAACCCCATCTTACCTGCTGCTGAGACACCGAAGACGGAGACGCAATTTTTGCGTCAGAAGCAGATCCGCATGCTGCCACCGCTAGCAGTAGTACAAACATTTGCACCTTTGCATACATCGTGATGATGTTATTCTAGGTCGATTTGTTTTTATTTTACTCCTAGGGAAATTGTTTCTGATTACTTTCATAAGCTAGACATTTATGTTGAGTTCAGCGCGCGACGAATGGCCTTCGTTCGGCCAGTTTTTCATTCACTTTACCCGGTGTTGTAGCAAGAACACCGACTTCTTTCACAAGTAAAAAAAGTAAATTAACATAACGCTACACTTCGGTACATATTACTACACTACATTGCTGCAAACTTGCACATACTGGAACGTACTTTTCGTTCAATACATTCCGTTGCTTTGTCGCATAATATTTAACCCCTATTTTCTTAAACCTTCACTGGTATTCCCCGGGACAGCCCACACGCACGCATTGCACCAACTCCCAGCGCACAATAGAATTTTCGCGAATGTATTGTATCGTTGTTTTGGTCGACTTGCTGCTGTCTGCCACATTGCATCATCCCGTGCAGGAAATGTTTTCTATTCGTGCCATATCTTAGCACACTAATATGCGAAACACATTACGGTTCTACCGGAGAGATAATGCGCTTAATCCATGTACGAACAGTTACTGCGTCTTTCGAGGGCTTGCGACAGAATTGTACAACTACGCCAGAATCATCTGCTTTGAGTTGGTTCGCTGTTTTGTTGGCTGACATTTTCGGCCCCGGATTTGTTGTCGTATGTGGTAGGGTTTATACTGCCCGGTTGTTGTCTACACTTCGTGTGGATTCGTCGTTACATCGCGAGCTTTTCATTTTGATAATTTTGTTTATATGGAAAGTGTATACTTATTTCTTAATGTTGAATAGTATATGCAGATATAATGCTAATTCCCTATTATGATAATGTTCTGTGGAAACCCTTGGATCCAAAAGAATTTCATCAAGAAAACACACCAGTAACTTTATCCAAGAATGGATTAGTTTGGCATCACTGCCAGATGTAACGTTTCGTTGACATTTACAGCAGGGTAGCAGTTATTGTTTTGTATCGACGGTACGGCTGATTTGGCTCCGGTTGTTGTTATGCTGACTCGAAGATTGAGCACGTTTGGCGGGGCAGCTAAAACATTCGCGAAAGTTGTACCGAATAATTTGAAGGGTAAAAGCAAAAGCTCCCAAGAATGGCTCACCAGACAGCTGCGGGATCCGTACGTGGAACGGGCCAAAATGATGAACTTTCGGTAGGAACCGGTCCCGGTTGTTGTTCTTAGAGCTTCAAAAAGCGTGCTTCGTACACATTGTTGCTTTATTTGTTTTATCAGGTGTCGAAGCGCATTCAAGCTGCTGGAAGTTGACCAAAAATATGGCCTCATTAAACCGGGCTATACCGTGATAGATTGTGGTGCGGCACCCGGTTCCTGGACACAACTCGCCGTAAAACATTCAAACGCCGACGGAGGAATTGCTGGCAAACCGAAAGGCATGGTTGTTGGTGTGGATCTCCTTCAAATATATCCAATAGAGGTGAGATGTGATGATGTTTTTACTTGCGTTCCTTTTTTTTATAATTACCGTTTCATTCTATTGCGTAGCACGCGATTCTGTTCGGCAATAGTGACTTCTTGCGCAAGGAAACACAGGACAAAATTCGCACCAGTCTCGGTGATCGACGGGTTGATTGCGTTCTGTCCGATATGGCACCGAACGCATCCGGCGTACGGGCGTTAGATCAGGAAAACATAACAACCTTATGCTACACAGTCCTACGCTTTGCGATACTAATGTCCACACCAAATGCTTCCCTGCTGATGAAGGTGTGGGACAATGGCGATGTGCCGAAACTGGAGAAAAGTATACTGGAGTACTACCAAACGGTGAAACGAGTGAAACCACGTGCGAGTCGTGATGATTCGGCGGAGAATTTCATCCTAGCGCGTGGCTTTGTGGGTATAGAAAGGTGAATAATCACTGTAGTAAAAAAAAACAAACAAACTCCAGTCGTATAGAGAATAGTTTAAGCTAGAAATAAAAAATGACGTTCCTCAATTTAATCGTCCAACGAACAAAAATCATGCTAATACACATGTGTAAAAGAAATCCCTACTGTTCGTGTATATCCATTGGTAAACAAGAGCACAAGCGCATCACGTAGGGGATGGATATTTCCACGCGATTCGAATCCCATTTTCCCCTCCAAAAGGCGGCTTTGGTTGTATGCAACGCACTCACGCGTCGCTGGGGGTGGGATGGAGGCGCCCATCGAAGAGACGGTGAAGCAGACTCGACGATTGCTGCTGCACGCGCGCAAGTGTATGTGACAACATTGTAAACCAACATCACACACAGTAGGCGATGCGCGTATCGCAATAGCATAAGTTTTTCGGTTGCATGTGTACCGCTGACGGTTAGTTTTTCTCCCCATATCTAGCTGCCATTCCTGACAGACACTCGCGTTTGCGGTCTCCATTTCTGATTCCACCCCTAGTTCGGTGCTGGTTTTGATTGGGGCTGGTGCGTCGGTAGCGATGGGAATTGGATTTTCAGGTTTTCTACACTCCACACAGCAACAACAGCCCTTGAAATTATAGTCACAGTCGCATCGAAATTAATCGCCGATGTAAAGAAAGTGAATCCGAAGGTAGTGTGAAAATGTGTACGCGCGTGTGACGCCATTAATATTCAAGAGGTTC
Organism: Anopheles moucheti; assembly: GCF_943734755.1. Lineage (NCBI taxonomy): Eukaryota > Metazoa > Arthropoda > Insecta > Diptera > Culicidae > Anopheles > Anopheles moucheti. The sequence continues at coordinate 27,339,435 of NC_069140.1, forward strand.
CAAAGGAAGTGGACACATTTGGTGCCGCCGCCAGGGTTTTGTGCTGTGTGAAATTACCGAAACAGACGGGTGCAGTGTTTGTGTGTGTTGTGTGGTTTATTTTGGATGTGCGTAACGCCGTCACACACAATCTTGTTCCGTTGCCATTGGTTTTTCCACTTGACGGTATACGCTGAAAACGTAGTAGTCCTTCACGTACAACCGGCGGGTGTCGGACAGCAGGTATAATCATTAGTGTGCGTGCGTGCAATTAAACTGGTGATAAATAATTTCCTGACGTTTTCCACCCGCGCGAAAGGATAATGCAACATTGAAGAAATAAAACACCCAGTTACGGGAAAAACGCCACCTTGTGCGTTTGTTGCTACTACTGGAGACACCCCCCTGTCCTTTATGGACGCCATTACGCTGTGGTGCTGCGTGTGTGCGTGTGTGTAGTGGTAGTTCTGTGCGCTATTGTTACGGAGCAGATATCGTTACGGTACCGATTGTCCATCCGGTCCGGAGCAGGGAAAAGTGCTTGTACCCGGAACGGCTTGGATTCATGATGAATTTCTCAGCATTCGGTGGTCCGTTTTCGGGCATCCATCAGTTTGCGGCCAAATTTGGCAGCAATGACGGTGCGTTTACTAGCACAAACACTCCCGGAAATGGGACGACGGCCGCCAATGGAGTTGGGCTGGGTGCAGCCACTGGTAATGGGGTAGGCAGCGGTGTGTCATCGGCGGGTGGCAATATTGGACAACAGCAAGACCTGAACAGATATCATGGTGCTACGAATGGAAATCATTTCAATCAGAACACTACCTCAAGTAAGTTTGACATTTTGGGAAAACTTCTTTCCGGGATAAACAAGACCAATCTAAAGCATTGCTATTTGAATCTGGCGCTATCTGGAACGGACAAAACAATCGACGAATAGGGGTTGTGGTGATTGTAAGCAGACGAACAGCAGCAGCAGGCTATATTTTCTTTTCCATTTGACACAAGCAAGCGCTGGCGATGCATATGCGTGTGTGTGTGTTAGTGGGCGTTAGATGGTGTTAGTGTTAAACCGACACAAACCCATACATCACCATGTTGCATTGTGTGCTTTTGTAAAGACACGGATGTGTAGGGGGATGATGGAACATTTACAACATGTAGAATTGAAGGGGTTGGTGGGAAGTGAGAGTTGAAGAATGTGTGGTGTGCGCGAGACGGCATTATGCTTGTTTGATTTGCTTGCTGAAGAGTATGTTGCAACCGATGTAAACGCCGGCAGCCGGAACACCGAGACATCAAGAATGAGATAGCGCGCATTATGCTGGCTTGGAATGGATTCGAATGCATGCGCATCTCGCATGGCAAGCAACACACATTTCGAGGGGATAGAATGATACGCACTAGGGGGATAAATACAGTGAGCTACAAGCTTATGAAGGGACATCTTCATTCGGAAATATCAAATATTTTTATAACACATGTCCTAGAAGCTTAAGGTTTCAGCAATGTCTGGCCAAATTGTTTCGATTTGGCGCTGAAACGTGTTAAAAGAGATTGGATGTTTAGATGCGACGTCAATTAACACCAGAAAACCCGATGGGTCGAACAAACGGAATCAAATCATGTCTTAAAAGGAGTGACTGGGGATGAAAAATAAGTCAAAAAAGATAATGAAACAAGAAACAGTAATCTTTGAATTAATTGCAGTCCAATCCATTAAATTGTTTATCAAAACATGAGTAAAATGAATTGAAAAACGCAAGGTCGATCTTTTTTGTCACCAACTGTATTCCCCTTATTCCGTTGTCCGTTGTGTTTCCAGATCAGTAGCAAACTGTCGTTCGCTTTTTAAAATGTAATAAAATATTATTATTTTTATCTCTTTTAGTGGTCAATACACCGATGTCTTACGGGCAAAACATGTCACATCCTTACGGTGGCGCAAATCAGCAAACTACCAACGATCACTCCACCTTCGGCAACGGTACTGCCTCGATGGGCAACGATCACCAGACGAAGGTCACCAAAGGTGGCAACGTGCTGAAGGTGGATCGTGACGATATGATCAACCAACAGATCCTACAGAACGTTAACCAATCCTGGCAAACGCTAACCAACCCATCGAATACGGTCGATTACTCGTCGCACCTGCTGTCGGCCACGCTACCAATATCCATACAACACCTCCTGAAGTACTCCGAAACGATCAAGAAAGAACCGAACAGTGGGTCTGTCGCCGGTTCTGGACTCAACTCACCCGGGCCGCTCAGCGGTTTGATCGGTGTGGAAACGAACGCTTTCAATGTGCAGAAGGATTTGCTGAACCTGAAGAATGGTTCGAATCTAAATCTAGCGCTCGGCAATGTGGCGGTCAGTGCAGCCGCTGCAAGCCTTGGCCTCAACCACCAACACCTGATGCAGCATCATCAGCAGCAACAACACGCTGCAAACGCTAGTCATCACGCGGACAACGGGTTCGTTGGGCAGCAGCAACAAACATCGCTGGCCATGGCAAACGGTGGCCAAAATGTGGTCAGTTCCGATGCGCACAATTCGAGCAGCAGTACGATAAACGGTGCAACTGGTGCCAATGGGGATGATGCGGTCGGATCGACCCCGGCCACGGGAACCGGCACGGGCAAAACTAAAACGAAAAAACAAAAGAAACGTAAACCACCGAAGGAGAAGAAACCACGCCCGAAACCGGGCCAGATACGGGAAACGAAGGCACTCGATGGTTCGCCACTGTTTTGCTGTCCCGAGTGCCAAATGGCGTACCCCGAGCGGGGCTTGATCGAGCAGCACGTAATCTCACACGCGGTCGAACGTCGTTTCGTGTGCGACATCTGTAACGCTGCGTTGAAGCGCAAGGATCATCTCACACGGCACAAACTGTCGCACATTCCCGATCGTCCACATATTTGCAGTGTGAGTTGTGACGGTGTGAGATGTTTTCGCGCTGCAAGCACACAATTAATAATAATCCTCTTTTATTTATTTGTAGATTTGTCTGAAATCCTTCAAACGCAAGGAACAGTTAACACTGCACATCGTTATACACACGGGAGAGAAGAAGCACATTTGTGGCGAATGCGGTAAAGGTGCGTGTTGACAGCACACTGCCAACGAACGTTCCTATTTCTAATGCTGTTTGTGTCTCTTATTTTAGGATTCTACCGTAAGGATCACCTCCGCAAGCACACCCGTTCGCACATAGCACGGCGTGTAAAGTCTGAAATGTCCGCTTCGAATGGTACTAGCAGTGGCAGCGGTTCGACGAATGTTAACGCTTCCCAAAACAATAGCACCCTGGCAGGATCACTGATGGCCACCAATATGCAAGGTGCACCGGTGACGGCCTCCTGAGGGTCGTACAAGGACTTTTGGTAAGGTGTGTCAGTTCCTCGTCCACACGACGTCACGCGTGGGAATGTTTTTGCACTGATAGTCATTTTAATGGCAAAACGAAATCTTATGGAGTTCGTCTAGTGTATTATTTACATATGCACTGTATGGTTAGATACCATTTATCAAGGCTAATACAAATATTGTCGGCAAAGCCTTCTCCTATTGCTGAAGTGCGGTATAAGTTTATTTGCATTACATCACACTTCTATAATATCCCAACACTTCTCCCCTAGACATCAGTGCTTAACAATCTATCGTGTACCCAATTGAGGAATTATCACTAGCAAACCTTATCCATAAGTCACGAAACCTTGAATATATAGGGTCAACTAATTCAAAACGATATCTTTTCGGATGTGAAGTTTCTGATCACATCGTACGAGATAACATTTTGAAATAATATGACTGTTAAAGGCTTAACTATCACGATCATTTTACGTGAAATCAAAACTAAACTATCTGCAAGTTACTATTCACACACACACGTGTTAGCCTGGACAGCAGTTTCCAAATTTAAAACAAACCCAAGAATCATGATCCCAACAGAAGCGAACTCAATTTTTTTTGAGATTCATTTATCACTGTTTAAGAACTCCGCATTCCATGGGGCATCGACGTTGCTAATTTTGCAGCAATAAAAACAACACCTGCCCACAACATGGTTGCCGAACAAAAACAAACCGTTTAATTGCTTTCGAATTCTATAATGCAACATAAAAATTCTGAACACGAGAACCACCGTTCCGGCAGGTCGAACTCGAGCCTAAATGAAGCAGCAATAATTTTGAATCATTGTGCGGCATTTTTTGCATATTGAATGTTGTGTGTGTGTGTGTGTGGGTGTTTTACTAAGCGAGTAAGGAGAATGAATGATGTTTTATCTTCATTTTCTCCGAAGCCATAAGAATTTTTTGTAGTTTGGTGTGTGACGGAATAATAAATAATCGTTTAAAAGCTGCTGTTAAAGAAACCGTAAAGAGCGGAGTGGGTGACGAAACACAACAAGTGGTACGAACAAAACGAAAGGATATTGGCAACTGTACAACAAAGCTGCTGCATAGAGCGGACAAAGCATACACTATCAGGGAGAGAACGCATACAAACATACAGATGATAATCGAAGTTGAGACGGACGCACGAGACTTTAAAAAGGAGAACAGTATTTTGTTTATTTTCTAACAGATGATAAACGCGCTAAAGAAGCTAACAGAGAGTATAAGTATATATTCATGTGTAATGAAAGGCAACTATATCTATATATATATATATACATATATATTGAGGGTATATATTTTGTATTCGATATTGGAATGGGAATAGTGCATTGAAACGAACGAGGGGAATATGGTGTGCACAGTAACACAGAACCGTATTTCACACCGTAAAATTGTCATCCCTTAACAATTCTGAGTACTCTGTATGCAACGAGGGGAGAAGTTTGATCCAGATTGTATTGGAAAGAACAGTAAATGTCTGGAACGGAATGGTACGAGAAAGGAACAAGTGAAGCAAGTTACGTACAATTCCCTTAAAACAGTTTAAATTACACTTGGGTAGGAATGGGCCGCTGTTGTGGTGATGTTACCAAATGTATTTAAAGCAAAATCAGCTTAAATGGAAGTTAATTTAAAACAACACACACACATGCCCATTGCAAACAGTCCAGATGTAACATAGAAACAGGCTCCCGGTTGCCACCGGTGAGTCAAAACTTTCCACCAACGTAATAGAAACCAGACACCGCAACACGTCATGTCGTATCTGAATCCAAAGTACAAATGGAAAACAAGTTAAATACAAAACAAAACACACATCTCTCATGGCTCACAAGTACGTCCGGCAGGCTGAACGACAGGAATCCCTTTTCCTGATACAAGCAAATTATTTTAATCACTGTTGCCAGTCGGTAGTGGAGTGACTGTGGAATGCAATAGATTTACTACAGCTAGTACGCAACATAATGCAACCCTAACGAGAATTCAGCGAGCAGGGCAAAAGCGGTGGTGTGTAAGCGATATGATGGTCCTGGAAAAGAGGTATACATAGTGTTTCCGTGTTGAATGTTGAACAATACAGTAGAGTTCTAGTCAGCGGCGAAGAGAAGATGGTCCCTAAAACTGCGTGCTTAAGCGCTTGCAATGCAGTAACTGATGACGGCAGTACATTGCGAGTGGATGATTTTTAACTAAGGATAATGAAAACACAGTATATACGATGCTAAAGAATAATACTAAAGATACAAGTACAGATAGATATATAGGCTTAACAATTGTGTGCTCGAGGTCGAGATACGAGTCTTATAGGAAGGGAGTCGGAATAGGAATCGTGTGCTGTAAGTGAATGCAGCTTCAAAGCGTACGTTTCCAATCACGCGAGAATCCACGGTGGTAGTACCTAACTTGATTGTGATTCAGCAAAAGCAAACATGAAAACTATTGCCATATAGCGCAGCAACAAGACAACAAAACAAAACACCTCCACACAGATCTGTGCAATAATGCAATGCAAACGTTTGTGCTAGTTATTGGTAGAATTTAGGTAAAAGACATTTACTTTCTTGTTTAGTATTTTTGTCTAAGATGGGGGGTGGCCAGCAGATAGATGAGAGCGTAAAACACTTTTTACCCACAAGCAAAGCTTCGTTTGGAAAAAAATGGTTCCTTTCTCGTGATTTTACTTGTTTTACTTTATGTTTGCAATAATTTATCACCGTACAGCAACGGGTGTGCGCGCTGTGATCGCACACACACAAAAAAAAAACGCTACGTATTAACGTTTATCAAAAGACTTCGAAAGTGGATGGAAACACGAAAACATCAATCAATCGGCAATGCTTCGTAGCGTCTTCGCGCTTTAGTAATATATACACTAAATTAACGTTAAGGCGGTAGCGTAGGATGGTGCGTATTTATGCCTATTTATTAGTACGGTTTTTTACGAGCATTATTCGAACGAAACAATCGGCAAGCGGGGCGCGTATGAGCCACACCATATACAATAACGATAATAATATATAATACTGCTAATGTGTAATATTTAATACTATATTTTGATAGGCGTCTACTGAAGCTAACATAGGTTTTTACAATTTGGTCCTGCGGTGGAGTGATTCCTCCTTTTTTTCTCTCTCTCTCCTGGCTGAGTGGCTTGTTAGGAAACACACGCTAAATAGTACACACGCAACGATGCATTATGATATGGTATGACAAAACCGGGAAGGGAAAATCTAGTTTTCTAGTCACGGTGTGCGCATCGCTCAGAACGTTTTGCTAACCTGTACTAAACGACCCTTATTTGTTTGCCGTTCAAACGCGCTTTTTCCGTGCAGCGCGAATGTTTGTTCATTTTCGGTTCATGCGAAAAAAATAGAACCGAACTAAAATGGAAGTGAAATCAAAATAATCAAATGAAATATCCACACAACGTGCGGCGGATATACACACGGTTCTTTATGTACTCTCTTTATGCATTAACATGTAATATCAGACACATCCGCGTGTCAAGCAAACGGGATGGATGGATTTTAAACTACTTAAGTACGCCCTCCGTACTAAACCGATCTAACGAATGGAAAGTAATGATGCACAAACAAACTTGTATCAGTCGTACAGTAAGAGAAGAAGGAGCTAAAGACGACACACACTATCGTTCTACCCTTAGTATTGGTTCTTTTTGCAAATGGAATTTAATCACAGTGTGGTGCCCCGGTTATATTAAACAATAAACTTAACACGTCAAACGAAAGGAATCGCGAGGACGATCGAGTATACTAAAACAGTGTCCGCAACACACTGAACAACACAAAAAAACATATAGAGAGAAATATGAGAGCGTAAGCCATGTGTAAGACAGCTGAAGCAAAACAGAAAAGAAAGGGGGGGAATGATATTTGGAACGTTTTACTAATTTATGAAATATATAATATTATTGTACCCAGTACACACATGGCAAAAAAAAACACACACACCCACACGCCGTATTCGTAAGGTGCATGAGAACAATGATTAAGAGACAAAATGACAGACAGGATGAAAACTAACGTAAAATACATTTGTGCTTTTCTTAACGGTTTGGTGTGTCCCGTTTGATGTTTTGTTTCTATTCAATATCACATATTACCTCGTTTCCTTTTCGGATGTGCTGTATCCTAACTCTATCTACACCACAACTCTTCATTTCGTGCTTGGATTTATTTTTCGCTCAAATACAACACAACTGCCAGAACACAGTGCTTATCATTCAACCATCGTAAGGGGGGTTTTAAGTGTTGAAGGATTCGTAAGAAATTGTTAACAATTTGCTTTAGACGATTGTGTCCGATGCATAATGTGTAGGTTGGTTTCGATAATACTTTCCGTACGTTGTATGCTAGTTAAAATTGTGTTGTTTTTCATTGAAACTATATACGATTTGGCGTTTGGTTTTATCCTACGCGTTTTTAACATTGGTTTTAATTTAATGTATTAAAACTTATCCGGGCAAGTGCAGCAAGTGTACACAGGGCAAGAAAGTATGTACGTGAGAGCAGAAAGAAAGTACGTACGCAAACATTTGTTTAATAATAAGAATAATTTTAACTTTATAATGCATGTTTTGAACATTACTTAAGAGTCAACGTCAGCATTTTGCTATCGATTTCGAGTGACTGCTTTTGAAGCATCGATATGTACTGAACTAGAGAAATAACCTCAACAAAATGCCTCACTCAAAAGACTTACATTGAAGCACTTAACAGACAAAACGGGTATCTCAAAACAGCGGTAAACAAATTTTGCGCAACATTTACTAAGTAACAAGTGCACACGGCTTTCCTAAACAATGTGTTCGTTTTGATAATAAATATTCCTCTATAAAACAGACACAACAAATCGGGAAGAGATCGGACAGTAGTGTTTTGTTCCTTTAGCCCATTATGGCACTACAAAGGGCGGCTTTGTTCGAAAGCGTAGAGTGGAAGTTTAAAGTGTAAGAAATACATTATAGATTAGGTTTTGGAGGTGATTGGCGACCTAACTAAATAAATAACTTTAAAATGCTTAACAGGTTCATACAAAGAATTCAACTAGGGCTGTCTACCGAAAGAGCATTCGGCATAAACTTCGCGTTTCGCAGGCGGTTAGTGTTGGTTTGTCGGTTGTTGTGCAACATGATCTTTTAGACGTTTTGTTTCATTTCCTGCTTTAGGCAATGTTTGAATGCTTCCCATCCTTCCGATTTGACGTTGGACTAAAATGAGAAAAGTAAGTGCAATTAGTTTTTTTCGAATTTCAAAAAAATTTTCGATGTTTGGATAATGTATTGGTGTTGAAGTTTCTTTTTACATTTATTTACATTTGTTTAATAATAATTTTATATACACATCCATGTATGGGAAATGTTACGTGAAAGGGAAAGAACAAAATTAAAGTAATTCACTGCGGGAAAGGAATTATGTACAATAGAAATAGAAAATAACTTACCTCGATTTCAGGAGCAGAATTTACTTACGATGTTTTGCAGTGTGGTGTGGTGCATACGAACACGAATATGCAATTACAACAAACCAATGTAACGTTGTGATATGGAATGATAGATCGTTCGAATGCTACAAAATATTCGTGTTCGTGCATGCTTTTGGCCAGGATATGCTTCCGATGATTCATTTATACGACACTGAACAACACACATGTTATGCATATGGATGTTAAATGTTAAAGGAATAAAAACAAACGATACCACACAGAAGATATGGGACAAAGGACTTTGAGATGTGAACGTAACAGAAAGATGCGAAATTTGGGCAGTAGGGTTTATTAACATAAACATGTTGCTTCTATATAACAAAGGCACAGACGCGAATAAGAAAAGGCGAATAAACAGGACTATAATTTTGACCCACTTATACAGCTATTAAAGCATAAGTACGAAAGGCACTAGTTGCTAATCTATCTTAAGCCACACAAAAACAGATCATTGTTAAAATAAGGTTAAACATTCTTCTGACCAGCCGTATTAGAGGGGTAGGGCTACGTAATGTACACAACACAACTCACCGTTCGCGAGCGTTATATTGCGGGGTATTGAAGCTTAACCTATACAGATTGCCACTAACAACAACAAAACAAACTAGCGATAGTGGCGCGTGCTATCACTGTGCCCATGGTCCGGATGATAGTAAAAGTAGATCAGGTACCGGCGCAACCTTCGGCAGGCCCGCGACCGCATTTTGAGCAGCTGCCGAAAGTTATCCGCATAGACCGTACCCTTCTCGATATCATCCAGATAGTCTTCGACGACGTGCTCGTAGTGACTTACTTTGAATCCGCGATGAACGCGATCCTTCATGATGGCGATAAATTCCTTGTACGAGAGCAGCCCATCACCGTCCTCGTCGAAGATCGCAAACACGGTGTCGATCAGGTGCGAGTTCAGTTCGGAGCCGGTGCATATTTTAACTGCACGCGAAAATTCATCTGTAAAGAGTGAACAGGTGTTACTGGTGTTCTATACAACAATAGTATCCATTTAATGTGTGTATCACCTTTTGAAATCGGTTGATCGGCAAGCGTGTACATGCGCATCGCGATCGAGAAATCATCGAGATTGTTAAGAAACTGACAAAATTGTCGGAACTCATCGAACGATACGCCCTTTTCTTTAGCCTCTCGGTCCAGCAGACGGTCCAGGTAGTTGTCGTACTCGTCGGTATCCTAAAATGATCACCAATAATAGATATGGAGCTGACAAGACGATACGATCGATCACCACCTACCAGATACGTGTAGCGGAGCAGGATTTTCGCAAAATCCACCTCCGAGATGCGCTCGTGGCCCTTGGAAAATTCGCAAAATTCCAACTCGAGTACCTCGGTCTGGAGGTTCTTCATGAAGTTATAGAACCCATCGTACTGCAGATCTTTATCGCCCTTCTTGCCGAAGAAGTGTATCTGTAGCGTTGTGTCGACCTTATGCTTCCGTTGTAGACCCTGCTCGTCGTCTACGTAGTCATCCTGACGATGGAACGCATATTAACAATTACTCATGAAGCACTATTTTAAAATTTTAAACTTACATGTTCTCCTGGTTCTTCGCCTTCCTTGCTTTCAATACCACGCTTTCCCTTCCAGGCGAAGCTGAAAATTTTCTCCATCTACTCAACGTAATTGGCGCCATGGCAAGAGTTATTTGGGTGTGCGATGAAAGTAAAAAGGAAGAACACTATATTAGTCAAGTTGTAAATGCACGCGGAAAATGGCGCACATGGCAGGATGAGAATGGTTGTCTTTTTAGTCCCAAACACTATACACATTGTGAGCTTCTACGGATTGCGGTTTTGGATGTAAATGAGTACGAGCACGCACGGGTTACAGCACAAGTACCGGCCATGGACGACACCCACTGTTTCGTATTCCACCGATGAGGAAGGATGTTGCTTTGTACAATTTGTGTTCCACCATTACCCAGGGACGGCACCATTATCGACGGATGTTACACAAACTAGCGGAGATCAGATTGGGAAGCCGTTCGGTATACACAGTTACGCAGTTCAACATTAACCACAGGAAACAAGAGCGGAACAGCGACAAACGGACAGACATTTTACGACCAACATATAACAATCGGACGAACGGACAGAGGACAAATATTGATCGACCAATCTTATACTGTAGCATGATCGTACGCGAAACAAAATGTTGAATAGTAACGGGATAATTTTGAAAACAAAATGAAATAAATCATGCGTAAGTGAAAGAAAAGAATTTAAAAGGGAATGGAAATAATATCCTTAAAAGATGTATAACTTTGTATCAAAAAGTTGTGGTACGCCATAGACAACTGCTATCCGCGATCATCTTGCCTTGCCAACTCCAGCATGGCAGAACATTTATACCCGACCTCGTCGTACTCTCATAGCATGCACACAGCTCATGCACACTCAGTATGTTATTGTTGGGAGTTGTTTAATTCTTCCCGATTAGTTATTATTCATACATAAACTCCTCTTCATTTATATACGCTTGGACGCACAGTTAGAGTAGGGGAAAACTTTGTACAAAAGATTGAGTTGTTATAGAACTATTTTTAGTGTTGTGGTTAATGAATCACTTGAGAAGAGTCATTCATATGAATCTTTAGCTTGTTGGAGTCATTCAAATCATGGTACGACTCTCGAAAGATTCATGAGTCCTCATTGATTGATCAGAAGATATGCGCAATTTAATGTTAGCAGTACTTAAGTTTAATCCTTGCTTCAGAAGCCTCAAATATAAAAAAGTGTGAAATCACCCTTCCTAAAAAATCTTCCTTGAAGATTCTTTAATATTTGAGTATTCATGATTCAATGAAGATACGTTAAACTTTGAAGATCTTTTCAGATTTCAGAATCGATGAATCTTCAGAATAAAGACTCAAAGTCATTCTTTCAGTTCAAAGATTCCTTTAGATTCCTACACCCAACACTAAACTATTTTACACGTTACAACATTAGGGTATTCACACGCACTCCAGTAGTACACAAGGGGGGGCACACGGTATTAAACAATTTAGTGGGATTTTGTTTAGAAGAAATGTGACAAAATTTAAATAATTAGCCTGGATTTCATTGCAAATAGACGATACACGATAAATACAATATTTTACACTACATCAGTTGAAGCAAACGTTAATTCAAAGGAAAAGTAAATCGCGTCAAAGAAAAACAAAACAGAAAAACCAAAACTCCAACAATGACCAATTACGGGTGTAAGACGCCATAGCGTGAAAACCAAAACGAGGAAAACAAAACCAAAAACAAAACGAAAAACACTTTTCGAAAAACTTACTAATCGTGCCGTGATACCCTTCTTGACCGGTAGCGTTTTTGTTTCCCCCTCATCACCATCATCCCTGGCGCCGCCAGCAGCGTACGTTTGACCCGGTTTGCGCTGTTCAGCGACAGTAGTTTGCGACTTTCGTTCGTTATCGTTTTTCAGTAAAAATCTCGCTTGCGCACTGGTCGACACGAGATGCAGCAGCTGTACCGCCGATCGATCGAATTCGGTGTAAGTGACAATTGTGTTGTGTGATATAAGTGTAAGCACCATGCGTAGTATGTGCAGTATCGTGCCGGTGTGTCGTGTTTTGTTGTTGTGTCCACGTGACACAGAGAGGAGGAGCGAAAAATTGTTATACACAAAATTTGTGCAAAAATGGCATTCGCATTTTCCGCATTATTCCGCATGTCATAAACATTGAACAGAGCGAAGAAAAGAAGTTGTGGAAGAAAAAATAAAGAAACAAAATTCATTGCATTAACAGGAGCCAATCTAGAAGTGCTGTAAAACACACAGTTGTATTATACACCCAACGCTTGTGTTTAGTAAATAAGAGAGAAGATCAGTTTTTATCAGAGTGTTTAAAGAAAACGGAAGTGTTTAGATATGTTTATGTATTGCTAGACTATTGCCAGATATTGATCATGTCTTGTTCTTGATAGTGTACATAATTTAGATTTGAAATTTTAGACAATGAGCACAACATAAAGGTTTTTGTTAACAAAACACAGAAATACATTCACTTGTCTGATAGGAGGAAAACAATGCAGATGACAAAATATGAGCTCTGTTTAATACAACGCATAAAGCAACTACGTTACGTTTGTTTGAATCTATGCACAACTTTTGAACAGTAAGCTTGTTCATTTGAAGGGGAAACAGTTGGGATGAGGAATTAGAAAGGTTCACCACAGTAGGAGGGTACTAAAGAATAACAAAGAAATCTCACAGCTTGACGCGTGGCCTCATCGAGATCACGATCCTTCAGCGATCCTCCGAGCAGCTGACGAATCTGCACCACCGCCAGTTCCAGTAGTCGGGGTTTTGTGTGTTTGGGTGAGTGTATATTTTTCGGTTCGGTGCATCAGGACAACGGAGCGGGATTTTTGGGTTGGTCGCCCCAAACGCGACGCGGGTGATGTGAGTTGGAGCAATACATTTCGGGCGAGCGTGTGTTTGTACGTGTTCCGGGGGCAAGAAGCGACAGGCAACGTGCGCAACGAGTGTGATGCATACGGACCGTTTGGTGACCATTATCGGTTGGTGTTTGATTTCATACCACAAAAGAGAACACAATAGACGGAACGAGCAAACCGACGGGTGCCATACATAGAGGTAGAGTAAAGGGAAGGTGAACGGAAAGAGTGAATTAAATAATAATATGAAAACAGTAGAAAGTAATAAATTAAAAGAAGATGTAAAACATGAAGAAAACGATACAGTAAATAACATCATTCGGGTATGGAATTTCGAATGAAGAAACATTTTCAAAAACCTTCAAAATACACTAGCGACATCTAGGGGGAAGTAGCAGAACGTATTGCACTTTTCGAGCAGCTACAAACACTGCACGACATTTCTCACGTAGAATATTCTGTTTCCGTTGTTTGTTCCCGTTCTCCACCAGTTGGACCAGAGTTTCGTCTAATAAAGGCGCTGCAATGATATTGGACTGTGTTCTTCTTGGAGAATAGTAGTGCACTCACCACAAGAAACTCATCCTTGTCGACCCGCTGATTCCCGTCCGTGTCGAACATGTTGAAGGCAATGCGGAAACCGGAGTGAGGTTCTACAAGAATGCGAAAAGCACAAGAACTTAATAGGTGTTGATGGTTTACAGGAAAGCAATGCATTTACTTACTTGTAAGCACGGAAAGCAGAAACAGATACTCGGTGTACGAAATTATGCCTATAAAGAAAACAGAATACACGGGTTCATTAATTAAGTGTAGTAGAGATTAGCGATTTGGAAGATTCTACCGGGTCTTTACAAAAATTTATTACGAACAAGATATCTGGGAATTAAAAACCAAAATGCAACTAATTTTTGGAGTGGTTTACGTGCAAACCGGGAATGATTTATATATTTCGCTACCAAATAAATTCGTGCCCGGCTCGGGGTAGCCCAGACAAATCGCGTCGTTAATCTTCGTGAGTACAAACTACCGTCCGCTCGCTGCCTGTTTAAGTTAATACTTCTGCAATAGCCAATGCGTAATCCGATTGTTCAACATGGGATGCGATGAGTAAAGAGCAGTGCCGCAATCAGGTTACTCAGACAAAAACAAAACCCCAACCCTCAAAAGTTATCTCGGAAGCACCACGGAACGTGGAACGGTCCTCCGATCGAACCTGTTGCTTCGTGGTGATGTTTCTGCTTGCGATAGCTTATTTTAAAAGTTTACGATAAAGCGACAAAGCTTTTTGTAAAACAAAATTAGACCGTAACACCCGGTTTGTCATTCGGGACCGCGGGAACGGTCGCATACGATCCAGCATTTTAGCGACACTATCGAGCGTGAACCAGGCATGAACGTGAACGAATGACAAAATCTATCCGCGTCCTAAAAAGGGAACGAACTATAGGTCGGATTCGGAGGGACTGTCCACTAATGGCGCAACAAGTGAGTTCCGACAAACGTCTGCCGCGTGTTTGGAGTGTTCTGATTAGTATGGTAATCCATTCTTGCAGGATGGAACTTGAACCAGCAGACACGGGTCTGTGTGTGTCGAGATCGTCGTATTTGTCGCGATAAAGCAACGCGGAGAAGTGACAGGTTGGCTCCTGTGAATGCTGGGGCTGGTTGATCAGGATGCCCGTTTCACTTACGATTAGCTTGTGCGGAGGGGTTAAAGAACTCATCTGTCGGTGATACCTTTTCGCGGGGCGATCGCGTCTTGTGTGGTAAAGAATATGGTGTCTTCCTTTTATTCATTGAAACAAACCCCAGAACTACAAATAACAGTACCAATGGGCAAAAGTGTCTTCTACACTACGACCATCACAACCTCAACAAGGTTTAAACTCTTCAAAACCCAAAAGCAAAACACAAACATTGGCATATATTGAAACATAACATTACCAAGCCGTAATTATAAAGAGCGTTTCATGGCAGCTTCCTCCAAAAGAAACGTTCTACAGCAGCTTTCGAAGCCACTCTGTTACAATTTAGTTTGCCGATAAACCGCCCGTTTACATTAGCCACTTGAAAGCGAACGTGTATTATCTTAAAGCGTTCCGATACTTTTCCGCTGACGACACCGTCAAGGGTGTCTGGCCTAATCGCACGCGTTCCCGGGCGAACCGTTCGTGGTCGACTTCGACCAGCGTCGAAGATGCCGCCCAGCAAGTGATGCTGACCGGTGGCGCTGTCTACCTACCTTTGTCGCGAAGGCTGCGGAAAAGCTGCGACGAACCGTGCTTCAACGGTGGCGTGTAATCTTTCAGCTGCTGAATCTCGCCATGCGTTAATGACTTCCTTTTGAGCCGCGCTGCAAGTGCAAGGAGAAGAGATGAGCGTGTGTAGTTGTTGCGCGCGGGTAAGGCGGTAATGTAAATCGGGTGGGGAAACGTGCCGGGAAACGTGTTCCCATAATTAAAAGGACTTCATGTTGCAGGAACGAGGGCGACCTTCTGATACTGCTGCATTCCGATAGGCAAATAACCCACGCATATTTGGCGATTGTTGTCCTACCGGTTCATGTTTTGGGGCAGCGTGAGGGCCATTTCACGACGCTTTTCGGCGGGACCCATTTTCGCTTGTCTAATCTTCGCTTATTATGGCCGGGAAATACTTTTTCGGCACAGTTCTGAGACGCGGCGGTACGGTGAAGGTTTGCTGAAAAAAAGAGAAAGGCAGTGGATTGTGGATGCGTGGTACGTACGTCGTGGTTCCTGTTCGACGACCGACTCCAGAAAGTCTTGCGGTGTCATGTAAATCTGTCCATCGAACTCGACCGAGGCAAACTTGATGAAGCGTCGTTCGCGAGCCGTAAGCTTAATGGCCTTGTCCGCAATTTCATCCTGTGAAGTAGAGAGATGAGCAGTGCAAGTGTTAGAAATGGAGGGGAGTTTCTCATCAGATGGATGTGTTCAAGAGCAGTGGTGTGATTTGTTTAAATTTTATTGCACCGCCGCAGTGGTCAGTTTCTGTCGTTTTCTATTTGTTTCTATCGTTCCTAGTGATCTGTTTACAGGCGCCAATCCCCGACCGCTCGACATGTTTACATCTCCGCAACGCCTCTTTGGGAAGGTGCATTGATGGCCAAGGTTGCCAATAAATCTTACGCTCTGGAAGACGCAAAGTACGCATGAAGTGAAACATGCATGGCGCCAAGCCAGACGATGGCCAAATAAGCTTCTTCTCCACCGATCGAAACGCAATGTATACGATATGAGAGGTCAGTGGGACATTCGTATTGGGTTGTGCAATGAGAAGGATTTGTTTATTCCCTCGCACGTAAGCGTGGTCAAACACCGATGGATGGTGGTTGGTGGATTTTCTGAATGAACCATTGGAATCGTTGGAACATCATCAATTTTTTATTTTTCAGCCGCTCATCGATTATGATTAACAGGTGAATCAATCAGGGAAATTCCCACTGGACGGTATAAAAAAGGATCGTGCCAAAAATGTTACAGGAAGTCCATAAGTTTGCTTCCTTTTGAAGATGCATCCTCGAGGTGACGTGACAAGTCGTACGTGACTAAAGCCATTCAGCAATTTGTAGTACACAGTTGCCCTCTGAGCGGAATATGCCCTTGACTGAACGATCTTCACCGACCGCAAACACCCACCACCGTCTGCGATATTCCGGGCATCGCATGTTTCCCTCAATGTACGGCTTATTACATTACATTACTGACTCACGCTGACTAACGCTCATCATATGATGTGTGCATTGCGGCTGCATCGCGATCATATGATCGAAGCACGGGGATGCAATCTATTCTAGCCACTCTCTCGTCCCTCCATTGATCACCGTACCGAGGGTTTCTACCATCGACGATCGTTGTAAATTCCGGCGATGCTCTACTACTGCAACTGCACTCCGGACCCTGCCGGCAATCGATCGCGGCTGGCTTACGTGCATTTTTGCACACATTTATTTTCCACCGCGCCCCTACATGGCGTCATACCAATGTCACGGGGATAGATGCACTGATTTCGTGCATTTATTTTTTCAGCTCACTCTACTTGAGAGTGTTTTATGGGCGTTTTGAAGCCATGCCGACGGATGTACATTTAGACGACGTCACGTGAGCCGGTGGTCGGTAACCGTTTTCGTCACGATTGCCGAACAGTTACCGGAATAGCTTGATTTTTGTTTTTAAGTTGTGGCAAGTAGACCTCGTGATTGCAAATATTCTCAGTGATTCGAAGATTTAGATCGAAGATTGCGTAAACTTAGGACCTGATTAAAGAATTTTCTCTATTTTTATTCCAAGTTATGTACTTTTTTTGATTCTTACTTTATTATAGTGTCACCACACGATATCAATTGATGATAACTTAAATTTTTGAAATATTTAAAAGGAGAGAATTAAACAAATATAAATACGAAATATATTATCGACATAATAATCGAAATAATGATTAAATCTGTATAATTTTTGATTAAATTTAATATCGTGACTTACTTGAACAATATCTTAACAATTTATCTGGCTTCTTCGATTCAGCATGTTAATGAACTGAATCAAATTGTGAAAAGAAAAACGATACTGGAGCAATGTTGCTCCACAGAAGAGAACTTGGAGTAATGTACGAACAAACTTTAAATTGCTACTCCTACTCAAACTATGGTCACCGAAAGAGTAACACGGTTTATTGTGCTATGGTAACAACGCCACGCTCCAGAACCGTTTTGAGAAGAAAGATACTGTCCTTACCAAGATTGCTTCGGTCTACTAGAATTCCATTCATGTCCTACACCTACCGAGAATAGAACGACATAAGAATGGCAATCACAACGTGTAATCAGTGATTGGAAGTGTGTCCATATCACAGAAATTATCCGTACCAGCTAGTGCACCAGACACCGGACGTAATGGCAATCACAGAGACATCCGTGAAGGTCTGTTGACTTGAACATCTACCGGAAAACATTGCGTTCGGCGCTGGTGTAAAGTGCGACAGAATTTCTTCAGACAATGGCAATGGAATGTTCTCCGATCTATCTTCGATTCGTTGTAGATTTAATCAGTGCAATATGTTTACTGCATTTACTGTGGGCCGTTGCATGTTTAACGCCTTCGCGCCATCCAATGGAGGTTGTGATGTACCAAGCATGTGTTTGCCATTTTGTATTTTTGATGCCAGAAAATATGGTGCATGGTTGTAACAGTCTCGTGAAATTGTATATTCGATTAATTTTTCAAAAGCCTCTGATTTTTAAGTTTAGACAGGGGTGGTCTGCTGGCACTGTTTGTACGATTAAGAATGTACGAAAGAATACTCCTACCAGCGTCTGAAATGTTTGAACTAAAAAACAATCCAGACCATTCCAGCACATCGACTTGTCTTCACGATTTGGTGCAAAAATATATGGACAAGATAGAGTTGTATTAAAGGTCATTCCTATGGTTGGTCTGCTAATTAACATAGTGAAATTTATGTGTCTCTGCCACTAACGTTCAACTAGCGACGGGGCCACTGCTACGAAATAGAACTGTAGGAGGGAAATAGATATGCTCCGTCCGAAAACGATGACATGGCGACTAGCGGAGTAGCTAAGTAAACAAGATCGCACGACAATACCGAACGGTTTCCTTTATGGAAGTCGAAGATTCACACCAAATTAACGCTAGCGAACAGATTTATGTCCATTTTATGAAGTTATTTTTATCGTTCGGAACAAATCTTCGATCCTAACCGCCGGACAACTATGGACATTGATCAGATAATGCAATTAGGCTTCAAACTTCGTCAACCTGCACCATTTATGGGGAAACATTAATTCACTCATACCTCTGCAGGTTATGTACGAGATTTATTAACGTTGCGTTGAACTTTTGCCGAATTGTTTAGTCTTGACTGTTGCGATCAAAGTTAGCGCTCATATTTTATAATGGCACACAGCCTCTTCGTGTATTTATTTATCAAACGTTAAACACTCCAAGTAATCATAAAATATACGACCTATCCCTGCAAAACATTTCCTCATTGAGATTTAAACACATTTGCCAAGTGTAAGCCACTGTTCGGCTGGATGAATTACGCGCCTTACTCCCCTGCATTGAAAGCGATAGTTTACATTACACTTAATAATGTAATTAAAAGTGTAACAATGTCATTAAATAATCCATCTTGCCAATGCCCACCGAATAACGAGCAGAGAGCGATCGCGTGCAATGAAGATGGAGATCCTGTTCCGTACAGAAACGCTGCAGCGTCGTGTACAAAGGAGCGTAAAAATAATTAATGTTTATTAAACGGTTATTAAATTTAAAGTTCCGATCGACAGCCTGGAAAATGTGGCGTTTAACAAGCGAACCATTCGGTTGAGATGGAACAGAATACGAAGATGAACGTACTACTGGTAGGCAATCATTCTTATGCCTGGGGAATCATTTATTGGAGACGATTCTTCTACGATTCGAGTGTGTTGTTTGTAAATAATGGCCTAAGTAAGGTGGATCCATGTTGTAGCTTACTCTGTACGGTTTGGCATGGTAAAGCCTTGAATAGAGATGTAAAGGCACAAGTCGTTTTCTCTCAAAGGTTTGCAGGACCTTGGCACGGCATGGACAAGAACATCTTTCATGTTCATCATGCATTCTCTTGGCAAGAACTTTCCGTCTCGTTTGAAAATGTTCCATCCCAACCCATTTATACAAAAACGATCATCAGGATAATAGCCATACGGAGTTGCGTGTTTTTACTTTTACTTTCTTTTGTCTCATAACTCATATTTTTAAGATCAATTATAAGAGTTTAACAAGCGAAAAATTCATCTTGATAGGACAATGATACGTACTTTGGTGCCACTAATTCGCCTGGCACTTTTAATATCGTTCAATCTTCGCATGGAATCGAAAAAAAATTATCTCCCGTTGAGCGTTCATAGCTTTCGCAATTAATGAAAACCGAAACTATTAAACAGTGGCGATAAAAAAGTCCTTCAAAAAGAGCAGAATATGAAACATAACTGTGAAAGGATATGAAAAATCGTGATACTATTTGGATGTGCCCGAAGCGAAACGCCTAATGGCTGGAACTGAACGCCGGACCGGAGCAAAAATTGAATCATATCGAACAGGATCGTAAAATCGTTCAATGTTTGATTGGATTTTCTTCTCCCGTGTCGGTCGTGCTTGTTGGTATTTCATATTGATGGCACTGGTCGTATCATTCGCTACAGGGTTTATTACTTACGATCATTTGAAATCATGAGTATGACTTTATTCGATAACCCATTCCCAGTTCCGATAAGCTCTGCTTGACTGTGCTACAAAACATTAACAGAAACGCAATATGTAAAGTGATCGTAAAACGCTACAGGAAGAGCGTGCTGTTCGTTGCGATCTGTTTGATCATCCCACGCACCTGCAGAAAACCTCCAGAATACAAGAACAAAACATCTTGGAGTTGGATTGATATTGAATTGCATCCATTTATATAATGTTTTTTCCTTATCAAACCCTTGCCGTTGTTTTACTTTGGTTTTAACACGGCCAATCGAATCGTTTGTAGCGTTATTTGTGATTTTTATTCGTTTCAATTTCCGGCCCCGGGATGATACTTTGGACGGTGACAAAATATCAATAAAACATAAATTAAATGCCATAATCATAATGGTTCCGGCCATCGGCCAGCTCGTTTTTCCCCCAGTTTTGATTTCCTAATCAGTGCTTCCTGCGAATACGCTATTAGCGTTATGGGTTCAATCTTTCTCTCGGGACCGGAGCGGAGATAATCAAGGGTGTTTAAATTAATTGCTATCATTAGCACACTTCATCATCATCAGCAGGAGTACATCGTATCGTTTAATATTATCCTGTATGAAATGATATGTTATTTGAAGATTTCGTGCTCTTTTTCGAAAAACTTTAAGTAATTATTGGTAATAGCTGTTAAGAGCTTTCACAGTTCGTCCATTTGATACGGCTCATTTAGAGCCGTACACTTCGCCGTAAGCCAACTTCGCTTGCTTAATCGTCCGAAACATCAGTTTCTCGAAAACAATTTCGTTCACTCCTTCGTTTCGGAGTCCTGCCGCGGCGCACGGGACTTCAGAGCGTGTGCGCATCGCTGTGTCGGTTGGCACGTCATAAATATCAACCAAATAGGCGCACTTTAGTTGCGTGTTATGACAGCGTTACAATATTTGTTTTTAAAATACGCAGGTCCAGGAGCGCGATCCCGAGGAGGATCTCTTAATTTTTGCCGAACCGAAGCAAGAAGCAGGAAAACACGACTCATAATTAATGGCCACACTCGGCGCTCGGCGAGGTTTGGTGCATAAGGGGGAAGATGATGTTTCGGCAGCCCCACGATTAGATAGTGCCACCGGTGCATCGGCGTTCAGGACGCATTTCACGCCCTCCACGCAAACACCGATCGGCGCAAACAGGGCCGGACGGAAATAGGACTTTTATTCACTTTTCGTGACCTTCAATTGTTTCGTACGGGCTCTTTTAATGGATCTCGTTAATGGCGCACCCGGGGTACTTGGTACTTGGTGTATTATATTACCGCCTGGCTCTGTTCGTGAGCGATAGGCTGCGCGTGATAAGTAGACTTTACGTTATCGATTATTTATGGATGTGAAAGGGATCCGTATGTTCCCGGTTGTCACAGCGACACCCACCGTCAACCAATTCTCTTGTGCGTGTAGAGACGATTTGCTGATTTATGTTTTAAGCGCCGATTTCCGTCTGTGGCTCTCAGCCCTATGGTGGATCTATCCTTTCGCTTCAAAGCCATCTTTCTAACAGGCTGGTGCCTTGGACTCACACGATCCTTCCGTTTGTGCAGGATCGATGTCCCTCCTTCCAGGTAGCCGCACACGGGTGGTACATATACGATCTGAAGCGACTGTTTCGGAGCCGACACTCGGATGAAGGGTCTACCCACCAACCGGACCGGTTGTTGTTCGTTGGTCATCCATCATTTAAAATTGCTGCTATTCTGACTAACTGGAAGGAGTTATGCACTTCGCATAAATCCACTGGAATTTAGGATGAGAATCTTCGCTGGGTGGCATTAATGGGTACATCCCTTTGGGATGCGAAGTTTGAGCACCGTTTCGAGAAATTTGAATCACGGGGTGATCACCTTTGTGCAATCTATCATTTTGTCTCTTTACAAAACCCATAAAATGAATGAAGGACGAAGGAACACGGACCATTAACATAGCAAACCATCAATAAGATGATTTAATTTGTGTATCTTTCATTCATTGGACACGGAATTTGTTAAGTACGTGCTTTTCAAGGATACGGCTCTGTTTTCTAGGAAGATGGAGAGAAGATCTCTATCCGTTTTGAGGTATATTGGATTGCTATAATAAAAAGCTTACGTTGTTATACACATCACAAATTGATGAAATTTAGTTAAATAATTGAAAGTTTAAAATAATTAGAATAACAACTTCGTTACCACCAAACAAATAGTGTCTCGTCTTTAACTCTTTTCTGTAGAATGCTCAATTTCAAAATTCATATATAACACGTTCCTAACTGTTTGCCCCTAGTGACCTTGACATTTTTTCTCACGTTCAGCGTTAGAGTCGGTCCAAAACAGAAAAGATCGCAACACCATAAATGATCGAGCAACTGCGCACGATAAACTACACCTAATCCTAGCCTAGTCCAGTTGATGTATGCAGTAAAAGTTTTTTTTCTGTTTCGCTTTTGTTTGCGAATTCAATGCGACTATTCAATTCGTGCGAATTCGTGCAATTTTGTTTCTTCTACAAACACTTCTTCAAATTCGCTTAACAAGCTATCAATCAAACGATGTTGGGCATATTTAAGACTATTCATTAATTTAAGGAATGAGCTGTCATCTAAAAATGTCATCAGAGCAATTATCATCTAGCCAAGAACTACGCCCGGACAGGAAGTTGTGGATCGCGAGAACTTTCCTTTTCGCATGACATTGAAACTGTCACCCAAATGAAGACCGTGTGGTCAACATTGCCCGAAAATACATCTAGCGAACAGACAGAAGAGAACTTAACGTTCTCATAAGAGAACAGCATAAGAATTCCTAAATGCAAAAACAAAATGTGACGAATAACATTGATCCATTAGCGAAAAAGAAATTCGCAACCAAGAATAGTCTCTGTACAAATTGTTTTTTGTTCTGTTTTACAAAGAGCCCCATCAGAAATGCAGAACAATTTATGTGCGAAAATGGTTGCTGCAAATGGGAGGTTTGCAAATTATGGCCACGCGGAGCAGTGCGCATAAAAAATCAACTTTTCCGCACAACGCAACGCCACCAACTGCCATGAAGTTCAAGTTCAACAGAAATGTTGAACGTTTTTACACCAGCGGACGAGCGACCAGATGTTTTTTTCAATGGCCACGAAAGGGATTGGTCATTGAAACGATCTTGTTTGCTGACTTCGATAGGACTAGTCTGCAAAAAAAAAAATGATAAACTTTTACGATCACTATTTTTTAATTGCATTTTTCTTACCGTTGCTAAAGCGATCTCGTAAAATCGACTCATATGCTATAAATCGGCAGCACACGGCAGGAGGTTGTTGTTAGTTATTTTTAATCTGTAGACTAGCACCTACTTTAGAGGTGTCTGGATACATTGGACAAAATCTACGGCCTAAATATATTAACTAAATATATACTGATGTAATCAGGGCGTGTACGTTGTACGAAATTTTAACAAGCGTTCAAACATTAGGTCAGGAAGTGTCTACAGTGAGGATTGCAATATACTCTTGACAATATTTTGCTCCTAGATGCGACGCTCTAATAGAACATGTTTAATTTATTATTGAATGACAGACTCAACTTAAGTCTCATACGAATATTCAATTTCTTTAAATTAAGGACGTATGTGAGCTTCGATTCACGAACTCCGAACTCCGAACTGAAGTTCCATGTTGTTATAACCATGCTAGCCGCTGTATAAGTCTATAATAATTGTGTAAGGAATTAATCAAATTATTCAAACAATTTTAAGCATAATCACAACTCGTAAGATAAATTATACTGAAATACATCCTCAACGAATCCTACAACATTATAAATCATAAACCTTTTGTACAATAATGATTCCTTTGCGAATCGTTGCAGCATGATCAAGTGCATGATTTTGTTACGCATTTTGGACAATCAATGCAATTAAAATTATATGTCGTACGAATTACCCACGCATAATGGACTAATGAAGCAAATATTGATGATACAGTGGCGTTGGCAATCAAACCGGTTTTCAAGTAATCGAGTGCAGTTTTGGGATGAGCTGTATTATAATTTTTCGGTCAAATATTAATCAACTTTGAAATTGAAATTGAGTCAGTGGTACTGCTTAAAAGAAATATGCATAAAGCAAATGCATTTTCACACACATCTCAATATGATTTATCACTTTCACTAATGCAGAAAGTGTGGAATATTCCGTCCACATACGTGTTACGCTTTTGCACACCAGTAATTGTACAAAAGTAGTGTCCAATTCAAGCGGCACAATCATTCTACGTACGGAAGATGATATAAAGTGAATGAAAAGTAATGTGACCTGTAGAAGAACTCCACTGTGCGATATTTGCCGGAGCTGATAAACTTTTATCATTGATTTATACATGCAAAAAGAAGCTTGTGAAGCGGAAACCGGACCACCATCGGCATCGTAACTGATTTTTTTGTTTGTAACTGATTGGCCAAGAACTTGCAATCAGCAGTCACTGCTGTTTGAACCGACTTACGATGGGTATTGCACACCTCTTCAAGAAGTTTCAATTACAAGACAGAGCAAATTGTTTGCAGACTTGCTTCATACTTTCACACTGACGGCAAGCAGCCGGTAAATTAATTCTGACTAGATCGTGAGCGCGTTTTACAGATCACATTTTCTCTAGAACTCCCGGGTTCAACATCTTGATGCTAGTGAACCTCCCATTGCTCTGGGGAGCATTCTTGATGATCGTACAAATGATCTACATACGCCTCAAACCATTTTAATGGACGGTACAGCATCTCCTGTCGACAACTCTGCTGCCACGGGGATCTATTAAAGCAATATGATAGGTATCGTGCAAACCAACACGTCAGCATGATCCTTTAAGCCTTTTGCTTGATTTGACTTTTACACCTAGCCTGGTACCACTCTGGTCCACACACACGCACATAAACCCATTGGCATGTTGCTGGCATCGAATCTCCGGAAACGTGGATCGTGTCGACAAAAGGGTGGCAAAGCTGCGGACTGGCGAGAGGAAATTAACATTCGTTATGAGCTCATACATCAACTTGTCAGTGTGCCTGGGATGTGGTGCGGCATGGACAAGTGTTGTGAGTCAAATAATGAGTGAAATTAATCAAAAAAGGGTTTTATTTGTCTGTGTGTGAGATTTTTTTTTTAACCACAATTTCGCAAACTTACACTGGGGTCGTCATTGGTTTGGGTTGTTTTTTTTTCAAGCATCGCGAAAGAACCATACCATCTTCATCATCCGTTTGCCTCGTGTTTTGGGAAGCGAGGCAACTTCCTTCACCATTCTGCGTCGATATTTTACAATTTCTTTTTTCTCTGATTTTTTTCCCCTCTACTGGATAAATATATCTCTATCATTTCCTGCATAATGCATGAAGCAGCAGCAGTGTAGTGACAGGTTGCAGCTTGCGGTTGCCACTTTTACCCGCTGCATTCTGATGAGGTTTTGTAATTTAATTTATCTCGCGATTCTTACGCGAAACCGAAAGGAAGCGTTCGGTTTGCGACTTGCATTTTTCACACCTTTCAAGTCCCCGAAGTTCCCGAAGAAACGAGATCGACCATCGTTTTCCGTACGCAGCGTGTGAAAAGTTTTGCGCTTGGACATGCACGGGAGGTGGGTTGAAATATTTTGACAACTCAATTACGATGCTGTGCTTAATTAGACCAGCCCTCGGTCAAATTGGTCAAAAGAAATGGGCACACCGTGAGGAAGCTTACTGCTTCTTCCTAAACAGTGCGCGTAATGTGGGACCAGTGTTCACGCCTCGTCTACCCAATCATCATCATATATACTACCGGACGGCCAGGCTCCTTGCGGTCCTTCTGCCGGAGCGTGAGTTTATGACTTATAGCCCACAAAATCAACTCGTTTTTCCTTCAGGGAAAAACTTCCTCTTGAACCTTACATTAATCTTCCTCCGTAGTGGGTACTACCACCTCTTCTTTCCCGACGCTCATGATGAACCAGACAGCCTAACAAGCCATCTGCCAACCTAAGATACTTGAAGGATGGTGAGAAAAAAGGGTTAAAAACAATCAAACGCTTTGATAAGCCGTTCCCTTTAGCCACCGCTAACAATGTTTCTTAATCCTATTATTCAGCCTGCCAACAGTGCGCCTCTGGTGCGCGTGTCACAAAACAGGACAAGATACCAAACAAAGGGAACAGTGCAAAAACTGTTGCTTTATTAAACGAGATTGAGCAACAACAGAAAATCAGAACAATAAATTTATCTTCTAAAAGTTCTTATGCTTCAGGATTCTGCATCCGATGTCCATGCGCAAACAGTGTACTCATTGTTAAATCTCTCAAGATTGTACTTATTCAAGCTATTTTTTGGACTGTAATCTCAGGCGATCTTGACATGCTCACCTATATTTTAATAGTCAATATTGTTTAGAATTTTAGTACCCGTTTTTTCGTGTGAGAAACCGTCCAGTTTGTTCGCTTAAGTTCAGAGCTTCTTATATTCATACAAAAATTGTAGATATTCATTCTTCCAAAGAAATAATAAAGCCTTAAATCTTATGCTCTGAGAGACAACAAAAAAAACACCCACTACAAAGCATATGTTGCACGATTTATTGCTCAATTCTACGTACAAGCTGTCGTTTTGCTGTTCCGCTCCCATTTTTGTTTGTTCTACATCATTCTAACCAGCACACGGATGGACGAGCCACACTGTTTTATCAGACCTATCGAACCGACACGAATAAATCTCCGGTGGCTTCCAATTTATCACACTATTCACCATAAATCTATCATTGCCGTATCAACACCATCAGCACTTGGCTGACGCCACACCTGAAGGATGGCTTCACCACGATTCCACCGATCATTGCTCGATCTCGTTTGCGATTCCCATGACGACGCTATCGCTTCTGCTTTCGATACGAGATCGACCCTTCGATGCCTCATTTGGGGTCTTCCTTTTCTCGTATGTCAAATGTCAAACCTCCCGAGACATGGGCCACACTCGTACGTCACACTGTAGGTTAGCAATCAACCATTAGATCAATTCATTTTTCTTACTTGGTCCTTTTTTCGACTCCTTGCAACCGAAAGTACAAGAGGGCGGGGAACCCACTAGACGACCGTACAAACAAATGAGCTACTTCCGTTTCGGGACACAAGTGGCCAGCAGGAAGATTACGCAAATTCCTATACATGGAAAGAGACACTAAGGCTAAGGCAGCGATCGCATTGTCCCTTGCTGTGTGGGAAATTTGACCTGACCTTAAAGATGGGTTTGTAGGTCTGGTCGATCGCTGTCCTTCGCTTCGGTGACATACATAGTAACAGGCCGCATCTCGGCTACAAGTAGGGCACGAAACACGCGCACACGGGACGCTGTTATTTATGTGCCACATTACACTGCTGGAAGTTTGTGAGGGCTTCCCGGCCGGTGCAGTGGTTCTACATCAACGCCCTTCTAAAATGCGTGTTGCTTTTTTTTTTGCTGCTAATGCCATTGTTCCCCGGTGTTAGATGTTCCGTTCCGAGACCCCGCGAAGAGCCCAGCTCGCGATCAGAGACCTGATCCTCAGTGCTCTAACGCCTGCCCTGTATGGTCGATGATTTGAGGAACGCTGTCATATGGTTTCCGAGTGAAATGGGGAAAAGGAGATTGTCTGAATCTCGAATTCCATTACAGCAAGTACGGCAACAAACCACGATTGGCAGACTCGAGGGAAAAGATACTTCTCCCCAGGCAATGAACTCACACTAGATGCATGAGCATGTTAAGCCGCATGTGACGAACCACCCATCTCATACCCGGAGGTAAGTAAAACATAGGAGAAAACATAAAAGCGAACATGACCGAACGCTCGGCGATCCCAAAGCCATCTTCACTTGGTACGTAATTATTCGATTTTAAACTCATTTACACCCTCGCATTATGGTAGCTGCTTTCAAGTCTTCCGTCTTGTCCTGAGGCCCTTACGCACAGTAATGAGGTGTCTGCTCCTTATGACGAACGTCGGTTAAAATACTGCGCCCGCAACTGTTCGTGTTCGTGGTGCTTTCCTACCGGCGCAGTTCCTATTTCAAATTAACACACTTTTCTTGACAACCGTCTCCCTCCAGGCACCACCGCATATCAACATGAGATAATTATGAACCGTCGAGTGCGCACATTGGGTAATGCATTCCAAAGCATTGGGGAAATGGATGCATGACACTTTTCCAGCCACGTTGTAGCCGTTACAAAGGAGGCGAAACGGACGCGAGGACTGGGACGCGTGGAATTTCCCATTTCTCGATACATTTAGCGTAAATAATGCATGAGAAAGTATGTTGCCCTGCTCGGGGAGGATAATGCTTTGTTTTACAGGGTTCGTAAACAAACACTGTCAGCAAAAGGGTGTGATGATCCGAAATAGGATAAATTCTTTGTTGTTCAAGCTGACACCACATGTGGGAATGAGTTTAATGGAGGATTGCGATATTGAGCAATTGTTTTGAATATTGTAAATTCTATATTGTACGACTAACTACAATATTAAAGTTAATGTTGTCTAGTTAAATTAATACTGATCGTCAAGATACATATTTAAAAATTTGTAAAAAATTTTCAACAATCTTCGAACTCCTGCATAAAAATAAGATTAATTAAAAACTCCTTACTAAAACCATCCATTCTTCTCTGCATCGAAAGAATCAATTCCCACAGTGATCCCGCGAGTCAATCCTTTAAGTTGCATCCAGCAATGCACCAACGGAAACGATCTCAATTAAATCAAGCCAATAAGGAGCACACAAGAACACATTCAAATCAACAACCATTTTACGAGCCATATTTCATCCACAACAACTGTAATATATGTTATTATCAAAATATTTATTTTATTGAACTCGTACCTGCCTGGTTGCGTTGCCGCGGCTGTCAAATATACCGCGGCGACCTGCTGTTCGAAAAGGGCAAAATGCAATGTATGCAAAAAAGAAAAACCCCCCCTTCATATCTCATAATGTGTTAACCGAGGGTTTTATCTCGTGCTGTTTGCCATGCCTTACACATGATGGTAAGAACAGGAAAGCAAAAACAAAACACAAACAACCACCGAAACATCTAACGATATTCCCTTTTCGAAAGGCAGTCTATTTTATTTTTGAACGCAAAAGCACGCCAATCGTACATCGCCTTTTTGTCCAGCAAATGAGCACGATGTTGGTGATGCGCCGATGGCGGTGTATCGTAAAACAGCAACCCCTGAACGATCGTTGTTGCCCGATGTTCGTGTTCTCGTTCCCTGAGGTCTAATGGTTCGGAAGGGCTCCTTCATGTGCCCCTTGCAGAAATAACCATTAAATGAACCAATGAGTATGAAGGTATCCTTGTGCCGGTCGAATGCCGGAACGTGCATACGAGAAGGGGTCGTGAGACAGTTCGACGAAGACATCGAAACCTGCCAGCAGCACGCGCAACCGAAACGGCGAGCTAAAAAAGCTGGTGCCCTGCAGCTTTCGCTAAACTACACGCTTCGACGGCATTAGAAGAAGATGCGCCTCATGTCGGTGCAAACCCTTTGACGCCCGTTCCGCAGTATCGAGATCTAACGCATCCGATTAAGACATCAGAAGCGATTGAGCACTTCCTCCGCATGTAGGTGCTACTGCTCATTTATCTTGCCCTGCCGAGTGGCCCGCTGGAAGTATACCGGGAAAAATGTTGCTTAGAAAATGGAGCTTCACGCATGCTGGAAGCGATCTGTTTTTTACACCCTAACACAACACGGCCCATCACTGCTGTTATTGAGCGGAACGTTGCATATTTACGTACGTTGAAAGATGCGCGCGGGGTGCGCTCATGAACCCTCACCATTTTTTTCTTCGCACCTTCGAAACAGATTGCAATGATTCGCCTAACGATGTGTGAATATATCGAACGCCCAGTTTTATGCTATTCTCGTTTCTCCAGATCAACCACCCCGAGGGTTTGTGTAAGTGAGCAGTGCGCGTTCACTTTGGGGCGAGATTTTCTTTGCATAATAATCAGCTATCGGTAGGCGCTAATTTTCGGCACTCGATCAGAGCAGAGTTTTTGCTTTCGTTTTTTGGACAATTCCACGTTCTGTCATGCTAAAACACAAAGCGCAAACTAAAACTTGAGCGATCTTGTTCTTGTTGAGCTAGGGAGACAACTCCAAAGGGGATACACATCGAACGCAATTTCGACCGATGGAACTTGCAATAAACGTAGTTAATTTATGGATGTTTATAGGCATACAAATTACACATTTCTGCATCTTCCAAGCGACGCACGCGCTTCCCCGAATTGGAACCAAAACCTACTAGGAGCGATCTTGGGACCTTCAAATGGCTTTGCTGTGGGCCGTTTTATGCCAGAGTTCCATTAAAAAAAGCAGAATATCCGATTTAATGCAAAACGGTTTAAATTATCTCCACTTACAGCAGAAGCCGAACTGTAAAACTTCTAAAACGTCTGTTATCGTTAATAAAGAACATCGAAGAGTACCACTCCGGTGGTGGTCGAGCGCACGAAAATTGCTCATCGATCTTTCATTTCAACCGACCAAATGACTGACCACCAATCTCCACCAGAACCGTGGTGACGACGTCCTCAGCATGTTTGTGTTCCGGCGACCGAAGCAACAGGGACATCCTGTCAGCACGAGTTTGTACATTCTGCCCAAAATGCCCTTCAGAGCTGGACGCAAGGTTTGTGTGACAGCCCCGCCGCCGTCTAATGGTGATTTCGTTGGCCAATTAAAATATGGACCATCGTAAACAACTCAATAAGCCGAAATGGTTGTCGATTCTTCTTCAACCTGCCTGAGAGTCCGTCCGAAAGCGCGATCGAGTGATGTTGGTTGAGCTCGTTACCTTGTTGTGGGCTTGTTCTTTTCCTTCTTTTTTACCTTGCTGTTCGGGTTTACATATCTCAACCAATATCATAAATCTGTTCTTGTGCATATCGATGTCGACCGTATTGGGACGATGGTGGGATATAGCAATAAAGATTGAAATGGAGTTTTGAAAAGTGTTTCTACCGCAGACAGCTTTTGACGCATTGCAGGCACGAATGATTGTGCGTAAACGTTGATATGATCAGTAAGAGAAAAAAAGTAACCACGAAGCACACAAAATTTGACACGATCCTATGGTTTTGTTGCTCGTTTGCGTTACCTCCAAACATTTGATGCACGGATGCAAGTGATTTATCTCGATATCGCTCGAACGAAACAGTCTAGACTTCATTTATCTTTGTTTTTTCTTACGTTGCACAGCTTTAGTGCCCTTTTTTAGCATATGTGAGGAGATTTCCCGGTTGCACCCTATCGGCATCGGCCCAATATCACACATTGGAGTGATCTGGTGTTGGTTTGGTGCAAGTTCACGGACACTCCCGCTTAGATCAGTTGGTGATGAATTGATAAATGTACGCGCCTGCGGTACATGTCCCGAATATTCGGACGGAAACTGGTTTAGTGGGGCATTGTTTTACTTTGTTATGCTTTTGGTTTCACTTCCGTTCCCAGCCGTGTCGATTGGGCGATATTGACCGAGAGGGTAACCCATGCATTGATCTCCTATAGGGTGCGTCAACGAAAAAATATTTCGTTAGCAATATTTGATTGACATCTCGTGAAGGTATCCATTTCAAAGATTAGATGAAATAAATACTTCGGTACGTTCATACAGATTCTTTATACCTGCGAAAACTATGATCCTACACATTTTGACAGTTATCTCTGAAATGTTGTATCCTAAATTTGTTACATCTCAACGCTCAGTGGTGAAATTCATTTGTTTGTGGTAAATATGACGCTACCAGGCGTATCTTTTTTCGGCCCAGTTCATAAAGCTGTATATACAAAATGGTTTAGCTAATGGGGACTTCAGTTCCTAAAAAAGACAAGTCCTACCAGTGCTTGTTCTTTTGCTGAAACGACATAATCGGATCATAGTTAATTGACTTTTAAATTAGCAAAACATGTATTACACGAACCCGTTTGCGGCGAACCTGGTGGCGCGGTCGTTAGCCGTTTGTCTTCGGTTTCAAATTGCTCCAGTTCCGTTCCGATGACAGGTGACAGAAAGGTTGTCTGAATCGCGGTTATTTTACGCGACACGCACCCGGCCTATGGTGCTGAAAACCATTCTTCAAACCATTTCAGCACTTGTGCCGGCTAATATCTTGATAACAATCCAGCATGAAAGTAAGACTTAAGGCCGCTGGAAAAGAGACATGCCGCGGTAAACCGGTCACCATGCTGCCCAAGCGAACGGAACGGAATGGCGGCCCCCCTAGTGAACAGTATCAATATCTCAATGGGACGCCTATCTAACTATATCCTCATTAGGTGACCAAGCACGAGCCGACCGCAACGCGTTGAGAGGTTCAATTGCGTTTACTTTAATTGAACACCTCTTAACAAACAGTAATTATCACATTATCGCAACACCGTACACAATCGATACCAGCCGGGCCTGTATGTTGAAAAGTGAGAAGTGTTGCTAGAGATTGAGATATTCAAATTAGACACGCGACCAACTGGCGCTTTCGGTTGGCTCGGGAGTTTAAATTATGGCGCAGCGTACCGCTTGCATGCTAAATTGTTATCGGCCGTAAAGTACTATTCTGTGTTCAAAATACATTTTCAGTTCACCTCCAGGCAAGGGTCAATGTTTTGACCTAGAAAAAGGGAACTGAAAAAGTTGCAGCGTACATATTGATATCGGTAACTTTTTCAATTTTGGAAGAAAACCTTTGAGCATTATATCAAAAATCGATACTGATCCCTGGGTAGATTATCTTGATATTGCAGACATCACTTAATACGACTTTACGTAGATATGACCTTAGAAATATGTTTCAATGTCCCTGTCACATGATTCGTACCGTGTTTCAAGCCAATCATTCAAACACATGCATTAATTAGCACTAATATTACGATTTCCCGAACTGAAAGTAGCCACCATAGCACAATATATTGGATGCAGAATTCGTGGGAATATGGTGTTACGAATATTCTTAATCGTTTCAAACAGGAAATAAAAATCATTCCTAACGTATTACCCGACGAGCAAAAGTTATCTCAATATTAAAATCAAATGCATGTTTGATATTTTTCCGATACCATTCTAAAATCAATAGTGCACTGGTATAATGGAGCGTTAAAAAAACCTGTAAGCGAATTTTTTACTCTGCACGAGGAATAAGATCCTGGGCTTGGCCTTTTTAGAATCATCACTCGGTCTATTCGGAAACTGGTGCGATCAGTTCATGGGAGAGTTCGGAAATTGCTGCGATCTGCCCAAAAGAAGATTCGTCCGTGTTTCGTGTGCCGTTTGTTATGTTTTCGATCTAAGTGAATTTCTGTACCGATTCGTCGCGAGACATGAATCGGAAAGACCGAGCAAATAAATCTCCGATTGTGTTTATTAATCAGACGATGTTCCTCTCCACACACTGCTCCCGACAGTAAATCTCGGTATCCCGAAGTGGGTGTGAGAACCGTTGGCTTTCATTGCAGACTCCCAAAGTTTATCTCTGCTGCACGGTGAAACATACTGCGCTGGTTTGTTCAAATAAAGCTAACCCGAATAGATGGCCACCACCCGTGGTAACAGGACGGGACTCAGAAGCAACATAAGTTATAGCGTGTGTCGCGCGGATGTGGAAACATGAGAGAAATTTGATCTCTTTTGGCAAGAACTATCCCGCGCTTCCCCACCTGCGACTTGCCGGCTCAGCGTCAGGACACGCGCACACACTGCGCGCTATCTAGAAAGTGGAACCCAACACGGCATCTAATTATTGGCCACTTCGCGGTGGCATACCGGGATGCCATAATTCTGATGCTCAGGTTACGATGCGATGCGCGTTTCATTTATGTTCTACCGGCACCGGTTCATGGGATCGATGAACAGTGTTGTGCCGATTTGATCGTCTGAAGCTGGACTTTATATTCTAAGGTAAACGTGTTTGGTGATCATCTTGTGAAGTAATTACGTACCTGCAACGAGAACAGAAATAAGAACAGGTTGAATTACAACGAGTAAATTGAGACAGCACTAGAACATGTTTTGAATGACAGGTTCGGTCTTTGGTTAGTAATTTATTGCATTCCACGGGTGACAAGAGTTAATTAATTGATACAGTATGATCAATCAGCAACATTTATTTATTTATTTCTATCCTTCCTTCCTTGCATCCTGCATCCTTGCAGTATTTTTTTTAAATTTATTTATTTTATTTATCTATTTTATTTTTTAATAAAATTCAAATCCGAATAATTTTATTTTTAACAACAAATTACAGACTTTTAAAAAGATTGTATAAATCAAAACATTTTATACACAATACGTTTTTAAATTATTAGGAATTTAAAACGTTTTGAAAGTTAACAAACGGACCACACAATCGTATACAAAGAAGAGTTTTTATAATTTAAACAGACGCTAAACACAAATTAGTAGTTTCCCGCATTGTGGTGTCATATTTAACAGCATGTAAGACACATTCCATTCCATTTTCACCACGCCTTATACTACACCATCAATTTCACAAAGTTTTTAGATGGTTGGAGCACATCACGAAGGGCCATGGCTATGGTCGCACAGGGCTTCCGTGGACATTCCTGTTCCTCTATTCGTCCCTCAACCCAGCCTCTAAGATGATACTAAATCTATTCCCAATACATATTCCATGGGAATCCCTTACGTGGTGCGATCCTCCTGTCTGAAAACCATTGGCGCACTACTGTGCCTGATCATACTATTTATGCGGATCGTAACAATTATGACAGCATAAATTAGCGTAAATTATTGATCATCACGGGCACGCTCACATACTCCTATGAATCGGCTTTGCAAGATGCCGATCCGCGATACCAGCTGCGAGCGCTCGAGTCTGGAGACTCGATCCGGTTAAACATAAGCAAACAGACCCGAATGCCAGTGAGGAGTTCGATTTTCTCTAAAAGATGCTTAACCCACCCATAGACTTTGTACGACGCGTTTCGCATAGTGGAGCCAAGTCTCCGGTAAGCTTAACAATGCTGTAGGGTTGCGTGAGTCTGTGAGCGATTTTGGTGGTCTATTGATTTGGCAAAACATAAGAGCTTCAGGGGAAACTTTCGATGATCCTAGTGGCATGATGTAGTTCGATTTCGTTTTGTATTTAATCCACAACTTAAGATATCTTCTATTCCTTCACTGGGACGCGGTTTTGCGAGAATCTGAATCAGCTCGATTAAATATTCAGAAGCGAACTAGTTAAAAATCGCCACAAGCCGTTTTCTCCTGTTGAGCTTCGATTTGCGTGTGTATTAATAATAAAAAAAAGCCATAATTGAATTTAAGCTCGTAGCGATTCAGCCACGTGTCCACGGAAACACTTTGAATCAATCGATAGATAAAAGACCGTGCCTTTCCTAACCGACGATTCCTTCTTTGCTGGAGCTGGTGGAGTTTAAATTTATGATTTCACATTTGAAAAGTTTGAAAGTGACTTACACTGCACTGCCCGGAGCTATTCAACTTGTTCGTCTAGCAAATGCTTGACCACTAATAAATTTACGTCTTTTCCTATCCATTAAGCTTTAAAAGCGATAGTTTCTACTTATTCGTACGGCATTAGGGGACCGGTAGGTGGGCCCGCTTGTTTCATGATTAAATCAACGGCCTTGCACAATTTACATGCAAATCCTGCTGCCCGTTGAAAAAGCCGTACTTGAGAGGACGTAACTATGTCCACTGTCAGCTGCCCTGTGTTTAACCGATTCTTTCAACTTGTGGCATGTGCCATGTGTTGTAGATGAATTTGATCAATATAAAAGCGTCCAAGGTAAAGATTGAACATTATGGTCAGTGTGAAGTGAGGCACCTTTACTGACATGGAAGGTAATTCTTGATGTAGAGAAATTCCATACTTATGACTACGATTTATAAATCAGTCAAATAAAGCACGATCAAATCACGCTTTCAGTCTCTATTCAGCTTAATATTTATCAACCATCATCTCTTGATCAGTTGATAATAAATTGAACCAGTTCCACATCGTGGAAAGTAGCAATCGTATAACTGATACAGGAACTACACAACAACTCAAACTTTCATATTTTTGATCATAAATCATCATTTTGTGATCCCAAAAATCGATAGACCACTTTGAGCATAGGAAAAAATTCTTTCTATTGCACGGTCTGCCGTTGAGATTGTTGGACACGTTCCAGGAAACATCTAGCATTCCGAGAAATTGACACACGGAAGACTCATCTCCGGTTTATGAGCAACTTAATGCTCACATAGACTAGAAGATTTACAAACTAGATGATATGCCGGGACCGTTTTGCATTTTCACACACTTCCACAGCGGCAATCACAGGACCTTTAATTAACTCTAATTAATTGAGTTATCATTTCCCCTAATCGATCACCAATGATCCCCCATCCAACAAGCGGTGTGTCCGCTTGATCTTTTTCGGGTGGTCGCCGTGCACCAAATTGTTCGATCTTGAACCCATGATCTTGGGTTGGGTTGACCGAGAAACACACAAGAATGAAATAAATCGTGCCAGCAGTCGCGTACGCGTTCGTTCCACCTACTTTACACCTAATACAGCTCAATTGATTCGTCCGGTCACCAACGGAAGACCCGATCAGCCCCGATCGCGGATCGATTTCGACGGATCATAACAAATTATACTGCGAGCGGTTCTGTTCCGCTTTGGGGCTCTGGGGATCGTACGATCCCATCGGTACGGTCCGGTGCGGTACACAAAAATCGATTGTGAATCTTCAGCGATTTCGGAAGATATACATTATAATGCATTAGGATTCGCGGGTGATTTGTGGCGTTTTTCTTTCTTCATACCCGTTGAACGAATAAAACGAAGCAAGGCAGAATTTGGTTAGAAGGAAAATTTATTACCATTAATAATCCATATACACAAACCACGAACAATCAAACGCGTTGGAATAAGAAGATCACCCGGGAGGCGTTCACTTTCCGGACTCTTTTGATGCCTTGATTTTACCGTACTGAAGAAGCTGTTTGAATTCATCTGATCTGGCATAACAAAGCGCAAGCATTTGTAATGGCAAGATGATTTTCTTTAATTCATTAAATAATCTGTGCGTGGGGTGGTCGATAAATGTTAAAAGTCGCTAAAGGTACAAAAGGGTAGCCATCGCGTGAGCAGTTGATTAATTATGTCGCATGTTAAATCGATTCGAGGCATTGCAAAAATGAACCATTGCCAATTCGTATTTAGGGATGAACAATTTGATTTAAGATCTCGTGTGGTTTATGGCTACTGGAGCAAGGAATCTTTTCGATATCGGCTTCCTGATTTGAACCATAATTTACTGAATAAGAATTGAAAATGATTTGCCATATGAAAGTTTCTACATTCAAAGAAAAGCCTTGCGGTTACACCAAATAGCTACAAGAACGTAATTTTATTGTCTAATCGGAACTTTAGCTTTCAGTATATTTAGAAATTGTAGCATAAATCATCCCTCTGATACTTCAGCTCTGACTATAACATGACAAATACCTTAGAATAAACAGACATAAAATTGAAAGCTGGCCAATATTAGAAGGCCCTTCAGCCTCTCACGACTAATATCAGTAAGATGAGTTACACATAAACAATAACACCTACACCATTAACCTTCACCCCCGGTCGGTGGGATAAAAAGAATCACAATCGACACGTTTGCAGTCCGTTCGATCTCCTTCATTTCCGTGTGGCGCCAACGATGCAAAGGTGATCCGTGCGACGGCACACAAAATGCAGCAGGCCTTCCGTGAGACCTGGCAGGAACATCGGTACGTGCATACATGTGCCTAAAAGCGAATAAAACCAAAGGTTAAATGTTGGACTCACTGTGCATGTGTTTCTACGTTTATTGATTTCCGTATCTGCTCGGGGCGTGTTAGATCGTAGGCCATAACTGGTTGCATGGTCTCGTGCCTACCAATAGACTTTTCCACAAACCGTAAAGTAAAGTTTCTGAAGTTGTCTGGGATAGGCAGACGCATCCAGGTATGTAGTGTGCCTGTTGAAGGAAGCGTGAATGAGGAATGAGAAGATAAACAATTACAAAGCGCATGTTAAAGGTTGTTAATCGGTGAAATGGATTAAGATAACCAGGTCGTTTTCGGATGCCGACAGGGTTTCAAACGGTGAGAAAGACGCAACACCATGTGGGCAAGAACGTAGTCGATTTTTCCTAACTGTTCCCAAAATAATTATTTTTCCAACATCAAAAAATTATGGTATTCCATGAACAAAAAATTGACAATCAAAGGCGAAACGCTCACGATTTACAACGGAGGCGCTAAGAAGGAACCGTACCCCGAATATATATAAATATTTAGTTACCCCCAATCGATTCCAATCAGGTTCAAGTTCTTCTTCCCAAACCGAAAACTATTCGTAAAAGAATAAAAACCCGAACAGTTCTTAAAGGGTTTGCCGTACAGAATACGATCGAACCAATAAACTAAAACGGTCCCCTGGCAGCCATAAATATAAAGCCACGAGCCCCATTTTAGTTTTGATGCTTTTCAAAAAGTAGAACCGCCTTAAAAAACAAAACTGAAGATAAAATTAGGCAGAGACGATTGAAGCGCGCTGGACACAGTTCCCGCCTAGGCACAATGCTACCAAACCAGTTCGATTAGCTGCGATTTATTTCATTAAAATGGTACGATATCCTGTGGCGATGTTTTTGTAAATACGTTTCAGCGCCTGTGATAATGAATGTAAATATGACATGACGAAGGTTTCATGAGGATGTTCGTTACATCATTTAAACAGTTACAGTAGAAAGACGCACTACAAAGTAAAGCGTTCTCGTAAGTAACGCTTTCGCTGAGCAGAGAATATTCGATGTCATTGACATTAAATTTCGTGTTAAACACGTCCATTGCCCACAAATCGTATATCTTCAATCAATGAAGATCACCGATTTTTACTTGCCACCATAAAATGGCTCGCTTTTGATCGTGGAACATTGTGTCACACCGTAAAAATCAAAGTGTTGTTTTATTTTACGACTAACCAATCATCTTAAAACTATCAACCAAATGTTGCACGATCAAACAATCTTACATCAATTTTGTCTTGCGCTGCAAAGAACTGATTTGCCGACAGAGGCTTCCCGTAGCGGCACCACTTGGAGCACGTTATAAGGTCGTTCACTTTCGGCGAGAGTTCCTAAAAAATTTCGGACTCCAAGAAATGCTGACACACAGCAGCCGAGTGAATCATTAACTTTCAATAAATATCCCATTTAGCGAATGTTTTATTGTGTTAAGTTTGATCATGAAACTGGGCAACCGAAATGAACCCGAACCAAGCGAACGGCATCGTTTATTACCCAAATTATTTTCCATGGTGCAAAAATCGTCAATGCACATGCAGTTTCATTGACGCGAGTGAATGCTGCCGCGGGAAAAAACCGCAACGACTGAGAACCATCCACGTTTGATGGACGTTGATTGTGATGTTTTGCCACGAAAGAAATTTGCTTCCATCAAAAACCACTTAGAAGTAACGACGCACCGCCAAAGTTTCGAGGCCCCCTTCGGACGGATGAACCACGACCGCGAGGCAGAGCAGAGCCACCACCAAAGCAGAAAACATGGACACAGCCAGCGAGAAAGTATGTC
Source organism: Anopheles moucheti (assembly GCF_943734755.1). Lineage (NCBI taxonomy): Eukaryota > Metazoa > Arthropoda > Insecta > Diptera > Culicidae > Anopheles > Anopheles moucheti. The sequence goes on from NC_069140.1 coordinate 27,379,685, forward strand.
CATTTAAAGATGCGATCTACGTTGGAATAAAATAACGATCGGGCGGGCTTCAACTGTCTCCCATTCCAATCTAACCTCAAACGCACATCCATTTCAGCCCACGCGCAAAACGTTTGATTCTTGATGTAGCCGGCAGGAAATTTTAAACCAACGAATAGTTCTTTTATTTTCTTAGGGAGTTACCCTCCCCGGCTCAGATTGAGCCATTTGATGCGTGCTTTATTTTATAGAAAAGTCAAATTGAACTTGACAGTTTAGATAGCGCAAAGAAGCGATGCGGAATGTGTTGCGATGATTTTTATGGTGATACACACACGGTTATGTCGGCACCGTTTTCAGTGAGTGTTATGTTGACATAAATTTCCAATAATCTTGAATACCAGTAGGGTATGTGGATAGGGCCATTTTAAGAAACGAATTCTATAAATTTATTCTTAGTGAGTAACTACTTTCATTGGTTGTTTAGCGAACAATCACCTGCATTCAATAATAAATTTTATACAATTAAAGGATTATTGTTTTAAAAAATTAAACAATAAATAGGAGACAGCATAACACAAAACAGACATACATATTAAATATTTATGCAAATTGGAACAAATTTTCATCTAACAAAGTGAAAGTAATCTGCATCACATCTTATGAATTCTGTAGAAATTCTTCACTACACACAGAACTTAACCAGCATGAGCGCGTACTTGCGCATCCTAGAAAGAGACTGGAATAGTGCCCACTCGGAATACCCAAACTAGATCTAATTGATAATTCCATCCGCGCATGGCCCAATACTATACATCTTCCAGCCACCCCCCAGCACGGCTTGCATGCAGCAGTTGCATCTCTGGAATGTCCCTATCATTGCGATGCGTGTCTGTTGTACATGAATCACTGAAATGTATCTCCATTTCCCTGGTTGTTCGCCCAGCAGCATCGCGAGCATTCGTAACCTGTACCAAGTGTTCACGTAGATCTAGATTTTGTTAGATGTCAGATGCCCAACAACTTGTCCCAGGTTCAAGGTTGTGTGCCATCTCTCTCTCTCCCTCTCTCCCTTTCTTTGCTACACTTTTGCTTCATTTGGAATGGATGGTGTATTTTGGGAAAGATTGATCAGTCAATAATAATCCTTTCGCGTGGAAGAACAGCTCCAGAGCGCTTCGTGCGGTGTACGCGTTGTTCTGTGCCCGTGTCATTGACGTCCGATTTCCAACGAGAGATTGACGGAAGTCGTGACCTGCGCTCGGTGCAACCACAATTGGCCATCTAAACCATTTGTCAGACGTTTAGTGGCTCAGATCGATCGGTGTGCAATATAAACCTGTCGAAGTCTATCGTCAAATCAGTGCCGATCAAAATTGCATTACTGTTGCTTGAGATTAGCCACTCCGAACAGAACAACTTCCTCAAGAATAAACGTAAATATCTTCCTCTTCGTAGTTATATACGTCTTATTCGTTAGTGGTTTTAGCTCACACACATTGCACAAGCCAAGCAAACCGTTTAAAAATAATACAGTAACCGCCGCGTTCCGTTTTGTAGCCACATTAAAGCTTTCCGATTTATCACGTAAAGATTTGTGACTCACGAATGCTTTTTAGTAGGTTTTGGCCCGAAGAATTCGGAATGCCTTTCTCTGCTGGCACGATCGAGTGCAGGTTGCGTTGATGCAGATTACGTGTGCTTAACAATAAGCAGAAGAAAAAGGGAATGATCGCGACTATGCAAACAACCTCAACCGATACTCGCGAAGAGAAGGGTGTAAAACTTGCACTTTTATTGACCAATCTGCACCGATGGTGATACGATTTTATGGGTCCGGTTTCGGAACCGATCTGGAACTGCCACACATCCACCCGCGAACAACAGCGCTAAGTTGGTGCTTTTTGGGCATGGTTTTGGCTTCACACACAGCACAAAGTTTTATTTGGAGCACACTTCTTCTTTCCACACCAGTTGGACAATATTGTGCGAAAGCGAGGAAAAGTGATCGCGTAGGTTTCAGTTATGTGGGAAACTTGATTCTTTTTTTGTTGCGAATTTTTGCTGATCGAATCGGCGGTACCGACGCACCATACATGGATGAGATATGCTGAACGGTTTTTGTCCGGTTGCCTTGACCATGACCCTGACTTAAATAAGGCACGCTGCTGGTAGTTTGGGCGAGCATTTTACAATTTTTGCTTCAATTTAGCAAATGTTAGCAATGTTCTTCTTCTAAAACCTTGCTTCATCCTTGAAGTATGGTTTTTGTTTTCAAGAAGCACATTACTCACGTGCCAATGTATCAGATGCAATGGAATTTCGAGCAATAGACATGGCACTATACTAGCTTCAAGCATTTGTTGGCTTTTATAAACCAACTGCACAGGCACGATTATGCAAAAAAAAGCGCACACCTCTCCGTTAAACATTTTGCGAGCTTACGAGCAATTTTGCACGTAGACACCACTGTTTCTAGACGCCGTGGTGGAACGAACCATTGCCTGGGACGGCTTTGAGGAGGAGGCAATTTAATAATACGCAACCGGTTAGTGGTGCGATCCGTTGCGAACGCATTGATATGATTTATCATCTGACAGGAAGGAAGGTTACGCGAGCCATACAGGAGGCTACGGGAAATCCTCTGCTGACCTTTCGCCGATGGTTTCGTGTTTGCGTGGAGTATGCTGGCCAGGTACTCGTGTTGGCACGCTAGGTTTCTACTTTCATTGTAACCCGGCAGGAATCCTCGAAATGGTTGCGACGTGGTGGTTTGTTTTACCCGACTGGTATTAAGCCTCCAATGACTGCCAAACCACCTTTACACGGTGCTTTTTCTTCAGGAGCAAATTATCCTGTTTGTGAAGGTGGATGGTTAAGCATGGGAATGGTAGAAAATAATTTATCATACATTTTATGGTACAATGCCTGCTTCGCCATCCGTCGTTGCATGCACAACGAGTGCAGATAATAATAGGAATATGAATACTTCATATTAACACTCTGGAGATCTCTTTTAGGAGAAGAGATGAGTTGTATTTCGTGTGATTCTATCTCAATTTAGATGTTCTACAGCAACTTTGTATATGTGGACAAACTAAACAGACTTTAAGGATTGGATCGTCAGGTGTCATTCTAGTATCAACACCAAAAATTCGGAGTATGTTCAGTTTAATTCCTCAGTTTAATTAATACTCACATAAGAGAACAAAAATCCTGTAAAATATATTATGCTTAAACACAAAAAAGAGGTTTCCAATATGGGCAAATTAATTACCTCAGAGGCGTATTTAAGTACTGGGACAAAATAAATCTTCTACTCCCAACTTCGACCGTCGGGACAGGTGTGTTAAGTGGAGGCTGGAAACCTTTGTATCTAAAAAAATATAAACTTAGCTTTACTAGGACTATTGTTATGCAGTTGGATAGAAAAAAAGCAAATCAGATGCTCAGTGGGCTAATAATTTCCTTTTGCAACAATTTATCAACCATCACCAGCTAAACGACAGCCTTAACTGAAACTCCAACGGACAACAGACGGAAACTAATCAACGTCGAACGATAGTATCGTCGATCATCAGAGTTGTAATTTACGATGTGTTTTTACACCGACACGTTAAAGCGATCATCACAACAACATAATCTCCTTAATGATGAAAACGATGATCACGGACAGGGAGAGCTAATGTGCTCCAGATATTTCATCGCGTCAAGCAGAGTTCGCAGGTTGCGGCTCTGGCTATCAGATGGATTCCGAAATATGTATGTCTTGATTGTGGCAGCCCAAGCATAAATCATCGTCAAGTACTTTTAATATCTTTATATCGCTTCCTTCTCGATCGCCCTTTTACTTACTGGCCCTGGCAACGCGTGTACTACAGCTAACCGATCCCGAACACACGCCGGTCACCCACAAACGCACCCAATTGAAAGTGATTGAGAGCGATCAATAAATTGCTCAGTGCGATTTCGATCTCTGCTTGCCGGTCGGCTGCTGGCCGTCTATAGCGGCGGTAGTTTGGCGGCAACCAGAAATGGATTCCATAAATTACATAGTTGATGAAAACAGTTGTCAGCTGCAAAAGGGCCTTTAGGAGGTGCCGCGGTTGCGACTATCGTCGATGATAGTAGTACCCGATTTCAGAAGCATTCTGTACAGCATCCTGCTTCTGCACAGTATTGGACCCGGTGAGGACGGTGCGTTGATTGGTGGGTGGCGTTCTAGATACTGCAATTAAACTGACCAACGGTATTTCAACTCCTGTACGCATTGTCCACGACGAGACATTCTGATTTGGTTCAATAACCTTTACATGACGTTAAGAACATATTTTATTCAGCGAAATATTTGACCTGCAGAATTCGTTTCTTTGTAAAGATTACAATATTTCACTAGATTGAACCGAACTCCATCAACGGAAATGTTAATCGCTGGGTACACTCCATACACCAAGACAATCCGATTCCTGTTTGTCTATCTACTGCTTCAATTAGATTAATATGGAAGGTGTTTCCGCCGTGGAAAGCATAGGTTTTAATTGAATAGTTTCAAATGTCATCTCCGATAAGGAGATGGGTGCCGCCTTATGGTTTCGAAAAAGCGTGCGCCAGATTTCTATGACACAACTAAGGGCCCCAGCTGAACGGATCATACCCTAAGGGACCTTAATCACACCATATGAATAGAGTTCCGCGTAAAGAGTGTCAAATGGAGACGCCCCAAGATTCGTGTGATTTTATTGCGATTTCCCTGTTTCACTTCCTTCTAATCACCGTAAATCTTTTTCACGATGCATTTGAAAACAAAAAATGCGACTTAGAGAAAACGTTGCTTCGAGCTGCTCAACCAACCAAGCGATCACCACGATCAAAGAATGCTAGCGATAACGATCGTGCACCGTTGCGTGTTGCGTTGCAGGGGCGGTTTATTTTGCCCAACCCGGCAATTTCCCGGACGCCTGTCGGCTCCTCCTACTTTCCGTATCACTTACTACTTGCAGCAAAATTGCTGTCGCCTTTCTCGCAAAATTGAGTAAAAAGGGGACAACAGTGAATAAGAGCCGCTCGAAGCGGTGTATAATAATTTCACGATCAGCGCCGTAAATGACGGCGGCAATGCAACAAGAGTTTCGCAAATGGTGCTTATTTTCTAGTGGCGAATAAAAAAAGAAGGTGTTGATTGAATCATTAGGAGCAAATAATCATTATTTGATGATTCGATATCAACTACTCAATTACTTTGTTTAAATTGTTTTAGCATTATCGGTGATAGAGATGATATCAGTTGCAGCACATCGTAACTATATTTTTAAATGGAATATTAAAACAAAAAATGAAAAAAAATCATACTTGTTTTAGTTCTTTCTAATTTCTATTAATATATATTTTGGTCGATTATTTCCACATTTCATTTAAGACATCATCAGCTTCTAGTTAATCATAATTTTAATTATCTTTATGTCGACTTCCCACAATCCTCACAGACTGCAGTCAAGCTTGATGGATTAAAGGGAGTTTACGGTGCTGTCCATTAAAAGACGAGTATTTGCTCACGATTTCGACACCAATAATTAAAGCGGAACAAGTTCTGCCGAGCAACTTAGGTTTAGTTTGACCATGTTGGAATAAAAATTCTAGAACTCCTACTGCAACCCATTGGCGTGTAGTGATATAAATGAAGATCACCCACCAAGTTCAAATCAACAAAAATAAGAAAAAGGAGAAGCCCATAAAGCCGAAAGCAATTTTGCGCATGCTTGAAAGGATATAGTAAAATCATTAGCAAACGCAGCTTTATAAAAGCGAACCCAACTCATATCAAACAGCCTGTCTTCGATATGTTCCCAGCAGTAACACGTAAACGACAGCAAACCATGACCAAAGTCCATCCCGTAAAACCAGCTTGCGCTCTACCGGTAATTAATGGTTGTCGTAGAAAATAAAGTTTTCTATCATTCAATCATAATTGCCCGGCTGCGGAATTGTAAATCAGATGTTGTAAAACGTTCTGTGGAATGTACGAACAAAACCGGCACCATCAACGCCAGATAGACGCTGGAAGGTAAACATATTTTATAATAGCTTTTGTAGCGATTTCGTCACGTTTTGGTAAAGCTTGACAAACCAGTTTAGAGCTGTGCCAATGTCGAGATCGTCTTATGTTCAAGACTTTTCCATACAAAATTACAATGTAATAAAAACCTGAATCATTTGGATGTTAGAAGGTAAAATTTACTTCTAAAGGTGCACTGGTGTTTAATCTGGAAACTACAAAATATTCTGATTCATCCGTGGTGTTCCTAGATACGACGGAAAGTTCCACTTATGAGAAAAGCATCCCAATGCGAAATTTCACGACAAACAGGAGAAGATATTGATATTCTATTGTACGCTTTACAAACTATGGAGAAACCCAGCTCATTCCGCACATCCTCCTGCAATTGGCTTCACGTCTTGCATATCAATTTAAAAATCATTAGCACATGAGGTATTTGTCATAGGAAAAAACACATCTGCTAAAGAGTCTATTAAATTTGCTCAAAATTGACAACTTGCCGATGAAGCAATTATTATGAAATTAATATTTTTTTAACGCACAAACGGTGGAAAACTTTTATTTCATATGGTGAAAAATACTTGTTTTAACCATATGGCAGTCAACATAGAAATTGTCGTACGCAAGATTCCGAAAATTTCCATTTCCAATAACAGTAGTTCTGCATTATGCATTCGTTTTGACAGATGAGAAATCGTTACAATTAGTCAAAAATATCAGCCCACTGCAGCCGACGAAACGACACCACGTTGCTGCATTGGATGCACTTATTTGTGTTCCTTTTCGTCCCATTTTCCGTGCAGACATTCGGCGCAACTGAACAAATCTCGAAAGCCACACCAGTGCGTGACTCTCTTTGGGGGTTATTGTTGTGATTGCGTTGATCGCAACTATCAGCGATCGCTGAGAAGAAGGATCGATCACCGAACGCGTAGTGGTTGCAGGTTATTCTTGTCATTGGCGCGTAACCGTAGCGAGATGTTGCGAAGAGGTCCTCAGCGGAACTGAAGAACATACGTAGGGGGTAGCAGTACAAACTGTGAGAAAAGTAACATGATTGATCCTCCGCTGTCAACCGGTTTAATTAGGTGGATTAAGTCGTTTACAAGAGGGTTCAGCATTGAGCCGTAACAAGTGGAGCGAGAGGAAGCGGCCGTGTCAGAAATTTGTCACTCTCGTTCTCGGTTTCCGTTCACGCGTTGGTTGCAATGTCATGTTGCGGAAACAGCAGCTCAAACTCTATCCTACAGCGAGCAACCGGTTGTCCTTTGCTCAACTTCTGCACTGTCGTTTGGGCAACGGTGGTTGGGCTGGTTGGGCCTGCCAAACGAAGGAACGAAAATGTTTTACTTGTTCAACATTTCAAAAGGATAATGCCTTTCTATGTAGGGGATGAGATTTTTGCCCAAGGGGCTGAGTGAATATGCCTTACCGTTTGAACTGCTTCGACAGAACATACTTGGTACCAGTGGTGCCTCGTTACGTTGTATGCTGTTTTCGAAACCCTCTGGACAGGTGTTAGCTGCTGGGATCTTAAATATTGCAGAATAAACTGGAACTACTGTTAAACGAGGCAGCATGAAATGCAATTAAGATCCTCACCAAAGATTTGTTCCAATAATATCGTTGTAATGTGACATTAGGCTACTGTACAGGCATCGATAAATGAGTCAAGCTTACTGATAAGAATCAACCAACGAAGAAAAACTGGTACAACGATTATATCTTGCACATGATTAACAGAGAGATATTCTCCATGTTGGCATTCGCAAAGCGAGCACTGTAACGGAGATCGTATTACTTAACGGGAGCAGTGATTTCCTATATTGAGCTGAAAGGTGAAATTATCTTTTACAGCTAAAAGTGATCTCCTTCCTTAGCTAATACAAAGTCGTTAAATCAGTGATAGTTCTTTTTTCACATGATTCATTTATTTGCACACCTCATTTTTGTTGGACCATGCGAATTCGTGAAGTGCGTTTCAGTCGTTTCAGGTTGTTTCTTTCGACGTCTAACTTACACTTCGTCCACACAATTCAGGTTCACTGACTGATAAGGAACGCCTGTTGCATAGTGTTTGTAATCGTAATCGAGTATCTTATCGCCCGAGTTCTTCTAAAACACACATTAGAGAAGAGTGTTTGTGTGTATTTGAAGAAGATTTTTGAGTTTTTGCAAACAATGGGTACAAAGGTAGCATTAATATTGACAGGAGGAATTAGCAACTCGTGTAATTTTCGTGCGAAACCTGACCGAGTGTAGTTCGGATGCGTATATTGACCAAGGCAAAAGATAAGACAATATACGCCGTACAGATAAAAAAGAATGCAAAATCCCACACCGAACTGGGCAACAATGTAACACTTTAACGTATATTTTTGATATTGTATAATACTATTGCCCTTAATAGAAAGATTAAACAGTAAAACATCATCAGGGACATTCAAAACAACGGCACTATGTAATATTCGACGTGCTTAAAACCTATAACACAATGCGAATAGCACTTTGCATAGTTCAATGACCTGAACGTAAGTTGCATTCCTAGCACTTTGCATACATAACCCAAACATAATTGACCCTGACCTACATCAACACACTGTAAACAGACGGTTTTAGAACAATCCCAACTGAGCGCCCGCTGTGCTAAAACTTCTCTCTCCGTACCGCACTCACTTTGACAGTAACTCACGCGACGCTCGTTTCACGCACACTAGCAACATTCACGGGTCCGCTTACAGCTGTGGATCGGGGAAAAATCTACACCAAATACCAAAAATAGAACGAACGGGAACGAAAATTTTCAACCGGTAGCCACTGCACATTCCTTTAATTGCAGTATTCCCAAACGGGATATACAAGCAAGTGCCCTGGAATTGCACTTTTTTGGAATAACTATTGACACATACGCGACCTTTCCCACGATGATTCAGCGACGGTCGTCACGAGTTGGATAAACTTAACAGCTTTTGCACCAGGCACTACACGTATAGCACAAACTCTTTACACTCCATCCACGCACAGCACCACAGTTGACGATTATGTTCCGGCATTCGACGGACTGATAAGAAACGATTCCGGTGCAGCATTGAACTTGACCACACGACACGGACTTACCTTTCGCAGCTGGAGCGCATAGACCCTGGGACGGTTTCGATAGGTCGCGGCGGTGAACGCAAGCAAACCACCACTCACCAAACATATGTACCGAACGGTCGGATGTTGGTACCATTTGCGGGCACTGGAACTATTACCGAAATTACGCGATAACACCGAGAAAAATGGATTCGATTTCGAGCAGCGCACAATTCTGTTTGTGTACATCGCCATTTTTTCCCGTGTGTATGTATATTTTTTTGTTCCTATTGCGAAAAGTCAACGAGCGATTGTGCGATTTGTTTACATTTTTTCATTGTGGCTGTCAAACGAGTTGGTTGCGTTTATACCTGTGGATCAATACTTCGCGGAGCAATTCAAATCGAACGGTGGCTGTTCGGGGTGATTTATTGACCATATTTTGTGTTAAACATTTTTAATGCATAAAGCGGCATATTTTAAGGTTAAATGAATCAAAGATCGTACTTTTAATCAAGCTCTAAAACCATATTGAGAAAGCATCTCTAGAAAAAAAGGGACAATTCAACTTAGGAATTGGGTTGTTTGAAACTACTAAAACCCATTTATTGTGATCCTCAAACACTTCTTCACACTGTACTGAAGGGTTGGGGTTATTATTCAATAGAGGCAAATAAATTATTCACCGATAACCCTATTGCCCGGCCCTCCAACGAAGTGTGATGGCACAGTAGCAGTACCATTATACTTCCGCTACTACTGATTTGCGTTTGGCGGAGCGTTTAAAAATGTTCCAACTGCGTCAGGCGATTACCCAGCTTACAAAGTAACACTCACTACCGGTTACAAAACCAGCTCGTTCCAGATGCCCCAGCTCCTCCATCGGGTGAATAGCAGTGAGAAATGATCGCCTATTTACGTGCGATTGACTTTATCAAAATTCAATAAATTAATTTCTCCCACATTTCTTCCTCGTTGAGATGCTTCTTCATGCGTGCCTTGCGTTGGTCCCGGTAGAAACACCGGAATATTTAGTTAAAACTGGAGCACACACTTCTCGCCTCGACACTGCAGGACTAATCCAGTTTAGCTTATCCTTGACTGGATCCAACAGGAAGAAAAATACACAGAACTGGTACTGTGAGGAACGCTTTCGCAGGAGACCTGATGAGCTGCTCGGTGGATCGGTTTCACGCCATGGTGGCGACGTAATTAGTATTAATTGCTCGACGTTGTATCGGTTTATCATAATCGGCATAGGTAATTAACTATTACTTAGCTTATCGCGTTAGAAGCGAGTTTTACAACTCTCGTCATCGAGGTCTGTCACAGAAAGTTGTTCGTTGATGGAGTCTCGGCGACTACAGATGGCATGAAAACCGTCGCATAAGGTTCAGTACCGGTTGTGCATGCAACGCGATCTAGCGATTTGTCGGTTATCTTTAAGATGCAAATTCATCGAAGATCGTATAGCATTGGAATAATAAATGATCGCATGATATCTGAATCTTCATGACTCTCGGGGCCTAGAGGCAGTGGAAATCGTTGTTTGTTGAAACGAAGGAGTAGATAGTACGGATGTGGATCACGTTCTATCTGGGAAATGAATCCAGAGTTCCAATCTATCGACGCAATTTGCTGGAGAACTTGCTATTTCCCACAGCTTATGATTTATGAGGAGCTCTAATGCGATCGGGGATACACTATTGCAAATGTTAGCTATCAGTAATACCAATATTCATGTTGGACGATTATTGAACTTTGCAACACGGTGCGAGCTGGAACGATAAATCTCTCATCAATTTAGAACATCGGGGAACCATACTAAATGGCTTCCCGTAACTATACAACGAATGGCGAGATTTAGACGAAAGAAGATAAAATAGAATCGGAAACATGGACATGATTCCCTCGGTCGTACTAATTGATTGCTAGTAAGATAAATTATTTCTCACCTGGGGGGTATCTTGAGCAAACATTTGTAACATCTTTTCCAGAAATCAGGAACGCGATAAAAAACAACAACGACAAATTGGACGATTTTTTCTCTAGAACATCATAGATCTCTTGTTCGACAGGGTAGGGATTTTTTTGTTGTTGTTATTGTTGTTGTGTTCTTTATTAAAAAGAGGTCATCGAATTCATTTAATGCGGACAGGTATTCATTCGGGGATTTCCGACTCAATCCTTTCCAGTTTTTTGCTTGCTACATTTTTGAGGACGACACCACCATTACTAATTATAATTCCAGCAATAGATTCCTGGTTGTTGTTGATAGTTAATTAAAAATAATCGAAACAAAAACCATATCACTGGCATATCAATTTCTTATCAACGAGTACCGTCTTCACTTAGTGGCGCATAACTAACCGTCATCAATTTATAATCGATTATTTACAAAACATACACGCATACGCATAGGGTTATTTTAATCTTTAAGAACATAAATCAGCGTTAATCTTGAAGGGCTTTTTTTACGAGCAGCAGGCCTATCAGCTTGGATGATAGATCAATTGAAAGCGGTCTCAAGCCTATTTATGGCGAACGTACAATCTATGAGTGACATGAGACATTGTACTGTTGGGTCCAAGTCGCATGAATTAGTCATGCGAAATGTGCTTCTTTACGTTTGATATATTTTTAACATATCTTTGTAACGGTAAAACGTGTGATATATAAAACAAACAAAAAGCAATATTCGGATGGAAGGTTCCAAATCAAACCCACTCGACAGTCTAACTAATGATGTCTCCAACCGGTGCCTTTGATTGTGCTCCACCACGTTTCTCTAGTTCCCGGGGGTGTTTCACCCGCTGGTGTGTCCGCTCTGGTCTGTGCCATGTGCTTTTCGCAACACGCTGATAACACCCACAGGCGCACGCGCAATCCGCCACCCTACCGGTACCGTTCCTGCATCAGAAAACGGTTCCGCTAGATAGAAGAGCTAGTGTGTATAGGTTAGTTCGTTCGAAGGTAAGCCACCGTTCGTCAGTAGGTTACGCGAACGTCTCGCAAGTTGCCGAGGCGCGGCGACACCGACGACGTCGGCATTGAACGCGTGATAATCAGTAAACGTCATAGTGGCGCAAAATTCTAAGCAAACTCTAGTTTTCTTTCTCGTTTGCGCAATTTCTCCTGCTTTCCTCCCCAAGAGTGGGGTAGACGCGCAGTTTGATGTTGGACAGCAAAATTTCCCTTGCACATAACATTTCATTTGAACTAATTACTAACACCACTGAAGCATGTGGGGGATGGGTAAATGACCAGCCAGCCTTACGGACATATGTCCATTTTTTTCCAAAGCGTACTACTAACAGCCATCTTTTGAAGTGGTGAAAATGGCGGAAATGTGGCACGGATGCTGTGTGTTACGTTGATTGATTGTTTAGCTAGTGCTATTTGTCTGGTAACAACTTAACACATCCTGTTCTTCCCTTTCTTAGCCACTGTTTGCACCACCGTTCGTTCCCATGCGGATCGCTTCGATGCGTTGTGGTAAACAGTGATTTTTTTTCCAATTTCAAATCCCTTGCGAAACGAGAGGGTTGCTATTCGGGATTGATTACTCCGGTAGTATTTCGCGATCTTCGTCTTGGCACCCGCGAACTCCACCGGCGTGAAGGTGTGTTTGTGCGTAATATTCGCACGTATGTGTGCGCTTGTACCGGTTGGTAGCAGTGGTCTACGTGCCAAACGGCAGCTCCGCCATGGATTCCTTGCCCAGAAGGGGTGGTTGTTTCCACGCGTTGCGCAGTGTTTTTTTTTTTTTATTTGCGCCGCCAGTCTTATTTTGCTGTTGCGAATCGAAAGCTTGCAGAAACGGGTAGCAAACAAAACCGAAAAAAAATCTTCCACATACACACGACGCATTGTCAGCGAATTGCAGAAAATGACAAGATTATGCGAGACAACATGCGGCACACGTGATGATGAACGGAAAGCTATCATCGCCGAACACGTTTTAAACGATACGCAGAAAATCCCGCATGACGTCATGGGTTTTTTTTCTTCCTAATATAATTTATAAACTGATTTTGATGCTGATTTGAATTTTCAGCGCTGCGATCGTACCGGAGAAAGCGGGTAGTACGATCGCAAATATTAAAGCCCCTAAAAATAAGCGGAAAATGAAGACAATTTTGAGAATAAAATAAAGCTTTCTCATTTTTTTGACACTAAAACTTAAATTTTAATTTTTTTGATTAATTTTAAACACAATTCTGACCGTTACAAGGCCCTTCTTTGGAGAGTAAAATGTAAACTATTAAAAAATTCAAGTTCGTGGTTTTGTTAAATATGATTGATTATTGAATATAATAAATATTATCAAATATAATTAAAATAATAATTATTGAAGAAACTTTTAAATAGCGTGCAGTATCTATAAAAACAACAAACAACAATTAACTAGAGTTTATTGAGCTGGACTCACGACATGACAATTTTAATTAAGCAAAAAATGATTAATTTTGGAATTCACAAGTTTTGATTGAAAATAATGAACATTTTGCATACGACCAGAAAGGAATAATTAAAAAAAACACCCTCAGCAAAGACTACGCTTAGGATTGCGTAGGATAAAAATATCATGACAATAGGTTTGTGAGTCTCCAAGAATATTTGGCCACCGATGAATATAACGTTTGAGCGGAAATTTCGTTCAATGTCAGTAGGTAAATTATAAATTGCTTCTAGATATACTTGGAATGATCCTGAATGATATACTTGGAAGTAAATTTAAATGTTATTTTCGATTTCTTTGACCTTCTCCTATGTGGTTGTACAACACAGCTGTTGTAACCGAGCAGCAAGTAAAACCAAAGAGTTTCTTCCGTTTCCTCAAGACTCTATATATTTCCACATTCGTTGTTTCTCTACAGTACTTTTCTGTCTTCCCGCACTTTTCCTTCTGTCATATAGCGTCCTAACTTGACAGATGTCAAGGTTGCTATAGTAGTTATAACAACTCTCCCCTTCGTAAAAGAAAGCTTTTCCGCACTTTCACAGATTCATTCTTTGGGGAGGTTTACTCACACGAACGGAGCGTCGGAGACTTGGAAGTTCCAAATCGGCAGATCGATGTTGTTCCACAACAGGAAAGCTCTCGGGGTCTGCGACAGGCATCGTTGTCGTCTTTGTAGTTGCATCATGAACTGTCTCCTCATTCGTCTCTTTACTCAGCTTCGTAGTTGTCGCAGAATTAACCTTAGTAGGAGTATGTGGGTCGTAGTATCCAATGCATTTCCCCTCATTAGAAGTGTTCGATGCATTACCGCGTAATTCGTTGCCAACTCCAGCTATGTGGTCAATGTGGCGTTCCCAGATCCGTCCATCATCTAACCGTATCGTGTATCGGAGTTTGCCAACCTTTTCAGCAATCCTACCAAACTTCCATTTATCGTGTGATAAGAAGTCCCGTACGCGCACTCTATCACCGTCTCGAAATTGACGTATTACAATATCTGCCTTGTTCGACGTTTCATTCTTGGGTAGCAGCAGGTCGAGTCTCGATCGAATCTGACGTCCAAACACAAGCATTGACGGCGTTTTCCCGGTCGATGGATGAATCATCTTCCTATATGTGAGAAGCATGTTGCATAATACCAGATTCATCTGGGACTTAGGGCAATTCATCGCTTTCAGCTTTTGCTTAATGGTCTGAACGTAGCGCTCAGCTTGACCGTTTGTAGCAGGGTGATATGGCGCTCCCATTTTGTGCACAACGCCATTCATCTTTAAGAATTGTTCAAACACCGTTGATGTGAATTGCACTCCGTGATCGCTTACTAGCACTGATGGTATTCCGAACTTGCTAAATATCTCGCGACACATATTTACAGTGTTTTCTGCGGTAGTAGATTTGCAGATTTGTACCTCGGGCCATTTGCTGTAGGCATCAACGTATATGAAAAAATAAGTGTCCATGAATGGCCCTGCATAATCAACATGGACTCTTTGAAACGGTGCACTTGGAGTTTCCCAGCAATGAAGGTTCATTTTCGCTGGTTCAGCACGAACTGACTGACAGTCTGCACAATTTGCAATCGTGGTTTCTATCTCACGGTCTAGTCCAGGCCACCAGCAGTATCCTCTTGCCAAGGATTTAGTACGGTTTACTCCGAAATGGGTAGAATGTAGTTCTTGCAGTACACGTTTCCGAAGCGGAACAGGCACATACACACGAATTCCCCTTAGTAGGCATCCTTTCTGTACGGAAAATTCATGCTGATCTATTCCGAATCGATCCTTTGCGTCAACCTGTTGACCATGTTTGATACCTTGTAGTAGTACACATACTGATGGATCTTCGATGGTGGCTTGCCCTAGCTCGGCAGCCGTCAAAGGTAATGTTTCGATTTGATTCAACTCTATTGAATCCGATTCTTCGATCACATTATCCGGATCAGTAAAATGCAGAGGAATTCTCGACATCGCATCAGCATTAGCGTGATCAGTAGACTTCCGGAATTTTATAGTGTAATCAAAACTTTGCAAATAGGTAGCATAATGCTGCATACGTAGTGCAGACATCACCGGTAGTCCTTTATGTTCTCCAAATATTTTCGTAATTGCTTGATTATCCGTAAGGAGAGTAAATTTCCGGCCGTATATATACTGGAAGAATTTCCTTACTCCAAAAACAATGGCGTAAGCTTCCTTGTCCACCTGCATATACTTCTGTTGTACACGATTCAACGTCTGTGATGCAAACTGTATTGGTCGTTCCGAACCGTCTGGAAACACATGACTAAGAACGGCTCCCACGCCGTAGGGTGAAGCGTCCGTCGCTAGCAACAATGGTAATTCCGGCGTATAGTGGACTAAGCAATTGTCAGATTGCATTTGTTCCTTTACTAACTTAAAGGAATTTTCGCAGTGTTTTGTCCATTTGAATGGCACGTCAGTCTTCAGCAGATTGTTCAAAGGGTACAAAACCGTACTCAGGTTCTGAAAGAACCGGCCGTAATAATTAATCAGTCCGACGAATGATCGAATCTCGTCTCTGTTCTTCGGTCTCGGCATGTCTTGTATAGCCTCCACCTTCTTCTTGATCTTGTGGATGCCATTTCGGTCAATCAGGTATCCGCAATACTCAATCGAGTCTGCAAAGAATTGGCATTTATCCTTATTCACCCGTATACCACGGTCATGCAGTCGTCGAAGAACCTCTTCTAATCGACTTAGATGTGCTTCATCGTTTTCCCCTGTAATCTTTATGTCATCCAAGAAAACACTTACTCCTTGTATCCCTTGCAGTATGGATTCCATTTGTCTTTGCCAAATAGCAGGAGCCGAAGCCACACCGTACATGAGACGATTCGGACAGTAAAGACCACGATGAGTTGATAAAGTAAGGATTTCCCGATCTTCTGGAGCAACTTCCAGTTGTAAATATGCTTGGACAAGATCAATCTTGCTGAACTTCTTCCCTCCAGCAAGTGAAGCAAACAATTCATCCACTGTAGGTAGCGGATGCTTGTCCACAACAAGGTTGGGATTTACGGTTTGTTTGTAGTCCCCGCAAATCCGCACTCGATTCTGTGATTTCTTCACAGGAACTATAGGGGTAGCCCAATTACTAGAATCTACCTTCGTAAGCACACCTTCTGCAACAAGTTTATCCAACTCGTCTTCTACAGGTTTAATTAAGTTAAACGGTAGTTTCCGTGCTTTCATAAACACTGGTCGTACGTTTTCCTTCAGATGCAAATTAGCCTGTACATTAGAAATCCGACCGATCGAATCGTCGAAAACCTTCGGGTAAGTTTGCAGTAGAGTCTTCAAAGCAGCAGCACGGCACGGGGAAGCAGCAGCAGCAAGCGTGTTTACCGTATTCCTATTCGCAATCACACTATTCCAATCCAGTGAGATTTCTTTAAGCCACTCGCGTCCTAACAATGGGTGTTTTTCGGAGTTTACAACATACAATGGCAGCTTTACTTTTTGATCGCCTAATTGCACCGTAGCATCCAAAATACCCTGCACTTTGATAGAAGTATTGCAGTAGCTCACCAATTCCGTATTGCATGTACGTAGTTGCGTTTGTGGAAAGAATCGGTTTTTACATGTAGTACTAATGATACTCACCGGTGAACCAGTATCAATCTCGAATTCGATCTGCTTCCCGTTCACCGAGACATCTATTGTAAATTTCTGGAACCGCGATACCACACCGACAGAACAAACATTGTAGATTTTTGTGCTATTTGTTCCCTGTCGATCATCGGTATGATCGACGTAATTAGCATGTACCGCATTAGGTTTCTTCATTGGACGGGTCTCGTTTTTAGCAGACTTTTTAAGGCACACTTTTGCCAAGTGCCCTTGCAATTTACAAAACGAACACTCTGTTCTTTTGTGTTTACACACATTTGCAAGATGCGATTTATCTCCGCAGCGGAAACAACTAGAACCGTTCGCATTTTGGTTCTGTTTCGTATTTAGCGGTCCTTTTTTTTCCTTGCGATGTTGATGTACCGCATGTACGTCCTGTTTGGATGAACCGTTTTCGATCTCCGCTCGTCCCTTACGTGACAACTCCATGCTGATAGCTATTCCGAGTGCTGTGTTCAGTGTAAGCTCACGTTTCTCTAGCAGTCTATCGCGGATATCGCCTCGTTTAATGCCAAAAACCAACTGGTTTCGCAACGCCGTATCAAGATACGCCCCAAAATTGCAGGTTACTGCAATTTTCCGAAGAGCCACCAAGTATTCTTCCACTGTTTCTTCAGCCGAAGCAGCATCTTTGTCCCCCTGTCGGCGACAATTAAAACGGTAGTTTTCGGCAATTTCATGTGGTTTCGGACTGTAGAACGTATCCAAAATAGAGACTATTTCTTCGTATGTTTTCACTCTAGGGGATTCCGGAGCCACTTTGTCACAGATGATGTCGTACGTTTCCGGACCCATGTAATGCAAAAGAAAGTTTTTCCTTATCTCATCATTATTTACCGCATAAAGAAGAAAGGCCGTCTCAAGTCGTTCTACCCACCGCATCCATTTGGATTTCTTCTTATCGAATGAATCGATGATGAAATTCGGTGGTAGAACCGCAGTAGCAGTAGCAGTATCGGTAATAGCAGAAGTACCCTCAGAAGCAGTATTCGACGTTTCCGCTGTGTTGGCAGGTTTCTGCCCAGCAACACTTGTAGTACGCGTATTCGTCATCCTCGTCGCCAAAACTGTTGTAACCGAGCAGCAAGTAAAACCAAAGAGTTTCTTCCGTTTCCTCAAGACTCTATATATTTCCACATTCGTTGTTTCTCTACAGTACTTTTCTGTCTTCCCGCACTTTTCCTTCTGTCATATAGCGTCCTAACTTGACAGATGTCAAGGTTGCTATAGTAGTTATAACAACAGCACTATCTTCAACCATGTTTGTCATACCGACTGCAGCTGATCGATAACATGTTGGCGTATGGAAATAATCTAATTCGCTTTTTCCTCTTCCCTTCTAATGGGGTTCAAGCTGCCCTAACCACGCATATGCGCAAACAGTAAACTTATCTCAAGGTCCAATACGGAGCCTTCAAAGCGGACCATTAATCTACTAACATTATATTAGCCCGAGCAAACCCAAGCTGCACAAAAACAATTCGAAGATAAATTATCAATCGTACAGTCATGCCAATTTGCAGAGCATGGATTCTGAAGCAGCGTTGTTGTAAAATTGAAATAAATTCAATTGAACACACATGACCAGCAAAAACTTGTTTTGATAAGTTTATAGGGATTGTTCTTAAATCATGCATGTGATATTGGTTCATTACAAATACTGAAAGGAAGAAAAAGTAAACAGTTGACTCACCTGTTCAGTAGAAAAGCAGCATTAACTTACGACACCGCACAAAGAACTTCAAATGTTTTCTACTAGATTTCGTATATTTTGTATAGCATTATCGTTCCACTTTAACATTGTGTGTTTGCATATTGTACAATATCAGCGTTGTTTAGACTGTTGGTTTATTTTTTAATTTGTTTCTGCTTGATGCTGTTTCACTTACATAGACAATTAGTTTTGTTTACATGCCCTTTTATTTCCACGTGGTTTAACAAGCGCAACAACTTAGTTTAGCAGTTTTATCATTTTCTTACATTTTCTTCATCTTCATTCTTCATTTTCTTTTCAACTTACTTGTAGCGTTTAATATTCGTTGCTTTTGTTTATGGGTTTTGTTTTTATGTGTGTTTTTTCAAATTCTGACCTTTTTTACTTCTACTATTTACAAATACACAACTTCTTTTATAATTGTTTAAAACTTTTTTCACAATTTTTATGAGTGTAGTACATTTTTCATTACTTTCAATCGTTGTCTGTTGCACATGGAAAAGCGAACTATTTTTGTTTACTTCATTCTAGAGCAATGTTAATATCTGTCTTTTAAGTCAATTCCAATGCATGGTACATTACGTTCGTTCAGGTTCGTTCGCAAATATATCTGTACAGCGTGCTGTGCTGATTGGTGAAGTAATTAAAGAACGATCTATGATAATGCCTGAGCGGCTGAATGCATCATTTATAAGTGAGCCGTCATCTCCACGCGGCATTTCCTTTGCGACAAGCAATCAACCCTTGATCAAGCATTCCATCCATGTCTTATCTTTACGCTGCAAATTATTCATGATTAATGAAATGAGCAATATTAGAAGTAGCCGAAATAATGTAGTTCGATTGAAATTATCGATAATTATATTTAAGGTTTTGATGTTTCATGATCAGTAAAACTTTGATGCTTGATGGATATTGACTTCAAGCGGCATTGCTTGAATACCACATTCTCTTTCTACAATATGTTATGGCACTCAGTTCTTCGATACTGTTAGGCGTTGACTTACTTGGCTGCTTTTGTTTGTGGGCAGCTTCAAACTTCTAATATTTTAGCATACATTTTCATCACATTCTCCAAAAAAGAAATGACAAGAAACGCAGCTAAAATGTGCGCACATAATAAACATTTACTTATCTTGTTTTTTCGTTTCTTCACTGCCTATGTGATGAATGCATTAAGCGGTTCAAACTGTGTTGTGAGGTTTTAAGGTTTGTTTCGAGAGACATCAGTGGATGTAAATTTCGCATTCAGAAAATAAAAACCCCTTTTAATTGATTTTAAGAGTAAAGCACAATCACAAGATCGTTCAGATTACCTCACACCGATGGGTAATGTGTTAAGCATAACTAAATAAGTTATTATTGACTAGAAGAATTTAAAGTAATGTATTAAAGAAAAATACGATTTCGCAGGAGCAGGAACGCAGTGTGCACACGAAGTGAACCGAGAAAAACCACAAAAGCTCATGACTATTTCTATTGGCAGTTTTTGAAGCAATAGTCTTGCTGCTTTTCACAATAAATAATATGATCGATTTGATGAATCGTCTTCATAAAACTTCGATGGCCGTGAGGATTGCAGGGTGCTTACAGGGTAAGGATGCTGCAGTTAACTAGTCGTATTAATTTGTTTTGCAGGGTTTTGCTTGATTATTTTATGGAGTTAAGGCTTGAAGCGTTGGATTTGTATATTTCCTGAAAATGGTACATTATTGTCTATCATTTGCTGTGTCAGAACGAGGTTTTCGGCTTTAAACATTAAATCTTACTCACACTAGCTCTACTTAAACTTGCACTATTTGGTATTATTTGTGTTTTTTCTACTCGTTCGATTACGGGGTGGGGTTTGTACGGATTTTCAACGTAGAATCGAACGATCGACTCGTCACAATCCCGGCCACAATGCCCGCTGTCGTTTACATTTCTTCGTTCGATGCGGTAGCGTTTATTGATTGTTGGGTGCTCTTGTAACCTTCACAAGGTGTTCACACAGGTTGTCACACCGTTTACTTAAATGTCTAGTAAGTGTTGTTCGAATTCTGAACTCCTGAGTTAGATCTCGTACAAGATGCTTCTGTTGAGTATTTTTACACACCTAAGTGTTAGCTGATTGCTATTGGAACAATATTCGGACATATTTGTCCGTAAGCTAAACATGATTTGCAAGGCTTTTGATATCCTTTGACGATTACCAGCGCTAACTAGAATCATCTCAGGGCGACTTTAGGAAAATATCTTCTTTCCTGAAGTCCCAGCCTAACAGGCTAGTATAAGGTGCTCCATAGATAACATTTATAATCAGATCCATTCCGTTACGGTGTTCTGCTGTACGAACTGAAATTCATCGATTTTATGTATCGATCCTCAAATCAAAAGATTTGTACACTAGCGCCGTAAACAAAGGCTCCAATACGCACAGCTTCTGTCCTGGTACAAGCAAATAAAGTACAGATTCTACAGGTTCCATATTCGCAAATAAATCGAACTACTGCTCGATCAACATTTACAACAAAGACATAAATAATGTTGGAGACACCGGTAAATGGGATCGTTTACACCTAGCGTACTAGATGG
Source organism: Anopheles moucheti (assembly GCF_943734755.1). Lineage (NCBI taxonomy): Eukaryota > Metazoa > Arthropoda > Insecta > Diptera > Culicidae > Anopheles > Anopheles moucheti. The sequence goes on from NC_069140.1 coordinate 27,401,197, forward strand.
CTGGTGGACAGTTTTGCAATACTTTTCCCTCACTTATCTATTAACTATGTACAAGCAGTACCGAATAGAACCGAAGCTTCTACGGACGCCGGACTGATGCATTACTTCGGCAGCAGGAACGGAAGCACCAAATCCTTTCGTGAACCATTCTATTAGAGTAGTAGTGTTTAAATAGTAAGCTACAGTTATAGCCGTCATGGAAGCATTTCAGAAACAGTAAGAAATAACGAGGCATCTTTTATTGACCTGTGCTAGTGGTCCTAGTGCTGTGTGATGTATGTGAAAATTTGGTCTGACTGGACTTTCATCTGCAATAGTGTTCTGTAAATGTTAAATAGCCAAGATTAATATTATGCGACTGTGGGAGTATGCTGCAATGGATGGGATTTTAAACGAATGATTTGCGTTAGATATAGCTCCGAGCAGTTCCATTTAGCAGCAAAAGCATCTGCAAAAGCGTCTCACGAAACATTGAATGAATTTAACTTTAGAACGGAGATTACCGTCAAAAGTAAAAATAAAAATCAGTCTCTACCGTTTACCAGTGGTTTGTCACCGCGTTTGTATGAGATTTTTACATCCTCTTTTCGTTCACCGTAATTCGTACTGCCAATTGGTTCAATAGTGATCAACCGTCGCATCAACCGATTCCACCCTTTAACCACAGTGACAAATCATTTGCTGAACCTAGCAGTGCGAAACCACCGGTCACTGTTTGTTGGGGTTTAATTTGGTCGCTGTTTCGTGCAGTTTGGTTCGCGACAGATGGGACGCTAGTGGCAGTGCAACGTCTCTTCGATCTCCGATCATAGATATAGCAAATGCACAGTGGCACCGTACACAACGAGAGTGCTTAGGCTAAGGAAACTACAGCAGGATAATGCTTTGTAGCGGCTGCGCTGCTCGGATACCGAGCTGGTGGGGAGCAATTCGTGCCAGGAGGAAGCTGTGGGAGATCCTGGAACTGAAATAAAACAGCGGAATAGAAGAAGAAGAACAGGAAGGTTTCGAATTAGCGCGCGACGCTCATATCCCACGCACAAATGAACAAATGAACACACACACACACACAGATACGAGGGTACGGTTACAATACATACACAAACACACCCATGTTGATAGGGAAACAATCGAAACCACACAAAAATGTCAATCCTGTTTCCGGTGATGCGACATGCGATCTAAACCACGATGCTACTCAACATAGACACGACATAAAACAAACATGCACAAATCACACAACATCAACCACCTTGGGACCATCGGCAACATCTGGAGATGTGCAGGACATGCCATGCTATCCGAACGGTCCATCAATCCTTGCGCGATGCTTATTGCCATGCTGCTGCTGGTAGGCTAACGTGCAGGATGCAGTAGTTTCGCGAGTTCGTCCTGTTCGAAGCATCGGATTAGCACTTTGAAGGAAGTTTAGACATGCTGCTGTTGCTGAAATCAAACATCACTACAAACATTACAAACATGCATGCACACAACGATATTCTACGAAAGAGTCTAATGGTCTAAAATAAAAAATGAACTGATTTTGGCGATTTTTCAGACTAAGTTCCTTGCAGAAGTCCAAGTTTTCAAGTTCTTGGTCTCTGATAGAAGATAGATAGAAAATGTTTGAATGATATATCCTGATAAAGGAGGATCTTCTGCAATACTTTTGTAGTCTAAATAGAGAAACAACTGATCGCGTCAGGAACACTGAAGAGTTTTCCGACATTAATTTTTAAATGGACTATTCCTCAGGATCTCCTCATTTTTTTCTTGTAGAAGTCGTAGTCGTTTTGAGATTAGACCATTTTTTGGTAATACAATCATAATGTTAGCTATTTAAATTTTAACAATCGTTCATGCCTAAACTTAATAAAACATGCTTGCAGCTAGAATTAGACACACAAAGAAGAAAACGACATGCTTCACAACAAGAACGGTTGCAGACTGTGCTAGCCTGAACCTTAAACACATGCAACAAGACAGCTGAGGCGGTATTTAACCTGTTTTGTTTTGCTCAAACATCTAGCGTGCTGTCACAGAATATCAAAAAATCAATAAACTAACCAGCCACTAGCAAAACCCGAACTTTGTTGAGCCAAATCTTCTATTCAATACCTGGACTGTTTCAGGTGCATGCGTTAGTTGCAAAATGTAGCTTGCAGATCAAACACGATCATTTGCGGATTGATGCGACAACAGAAACATGAGGGATATGCAGTTCCCGTATGAGCGTGTTGCGAGAGATGTTATTGGATGGAATATTGGTGGAAAAGTAAATCAAATGCTCGATATCTATGATCGGATAACGAAAAAATAGAACACATAGGAAAGGAGACAGAAGAAGAAGAATAGCCAAAGGTGCATCGCTTACGCTCGAACAAGTAGTAGAAAGATAAGTTGAAATTCATGTCAAGAAAATGTCTCAAAATGCTGCACGAAACATTAATTTTGCTGTATAATAAGAGGTAAACCGAAAAATGTCCGTAAGAGTAGTGTTTGATTTGTGTTACGCGTTTGCTTGCTAGTAATTTCATACTTTCAAGTTTAGTAGTTTGACCGTAATGTTCTGTCAGTTCCAACTCAGGGGCATGCATGTACGGTGGCATGATTTGCTTGTTTACTCGTTTGTTTACTACCATCCAACGCTAATATCATCCTTCATCCACATTTGCAGGAGTATTTTTTTGTGTTGACTTGATAGGTTTTTGGTTAATTTTTGCTATAGATTTTAATGTGTTTTGCTCTGTATGATGCCAGTTGTTGTGTTTAATCGAGCACAAATTGTACGAGTTGTACGAGTGTATGTTCCAAAACTAGAAACCAAACTAATGCAAGACACTATGTATGTACGCCAAATACGGAGTGTACCCTAAAATTCCATATCATCTAAGTCCTCCTCCTCCACAAAGTTGATAGCATGACCGGGATGTGTATGATTACCTTCGTCGAGCTCGTCCAGCTCGTCCACGAGCTCGGCAGACGGTTGCAGCACCTCGTCCATATCGAGCTCGGAATCGGAATCGGACTGTTGCGAGGTATCCTGCAGATCGTTGCTCACCGTCGTCGGTTCGGTGGTGGGTCGGGCCGTTGCCAATGGAAACGGTGCCGGTGGTCGCACTGTTCGCGCGATCATCAACGAGGCCGGCTTGGGCTGGCTCAGCTTGCTGGTCACTATACTCGCACTCACCAGCTTGGCTTTAATCGGACCACTGGGTTTGGTGAGATTGGTGCCGTTTCCATTCCGTTTTCCGTTGACCGTTTGTTGATGCTGCTGCTGTAGGTTAGGTTTTTTCGGTTTCCGAGATGGACCACCGTTCGGAGGCGGCGTTCCGTTTCGCGGACCCGATGGGAGCTTCTTCGTTGGTTTCGGCTTCCGGGTATTTGGTGTTGCTGTGAGTTGGGCGTACGGTTGACCCGGACGGTTGGGCCCACCGTTGCTAATACTTGCTATTAGACTATTTGCACTGCTGCTGTTGCTAATACTACTACTACTGCTGCTGCTGCTGCTGCTACTGCTGCTGCTGCTGGTGACATTGCTGAGAATGGTTGACTGGTTGGTGCCTGCGCTACTGCTACCTACGGAACTATTGCTACTGCTAGGGCTGATACTTCCACTATCGCTACTAATACTACTACTGCCCCGGGGCTGTCCCTGGTTGGGGCCTGCCTTCTTCTTACCACTATTTGTACCACCTACACCTGTGCCCGGCACACCCGGTCGGAAGCAGTGCTCTCCCGGCACCTCATCCTCACGACATTTCCGTCGCTTTTTCTTCTTCTTCTGTCGCAGCCCGTCCTTCTCGTCTTTACCAGAGGCATTCGGCTGACTGTTCTTCTTACCACCACCACCGCCACCACTCGTGGAAGAGGTCGCTGCTACACCCTTTGCCGATGCAGCCTGCGGACCACAGACCGGTCTGGGGCGCATTTCCTTAGCCGTCAGCTCCACCAAGGGTTGCCCCGTTTCGCACAGCTGGTTCAGTCCGTGGCGGACGTGGTCAGCACCGAACAGCCGCGAGATGAGCTGCTCCACTCGATCGTGGGCCACCGTTTGGGTGAGCGCCTTCGTGTAGGTGGCCAGTTTGCCGAGCGTTCGGTTGACTGGGATCTGGATTTTGCGCGGTTGGCCCGTTTTATTGAGCGCTAGGTACAGCGTCCGCCGAGCATTCGAGTGTTGTGTAGACGAATAAGTGTTGTAGTGATGCTGCTCCATCTGCTCGTTGAAGATGCAATCGTCGGTGAATTCTTTCTGCAGTGGGGAAAATTCAAAAGGAAGAAAGAAGGAAAGAAGAGCTTTAATCAAGAGTCTGGTACTACGTCTTAATTTGGTGTAAAAGGGCGGCGCCACCAACCATATGCTGCCATGTTAGTGCGTTCAGAATCGTAATTATGGACGGCGGAGCAAACGCTTTGTAGAATCGGCGACACTTTTGCGCAATTTGTTGTACGAGATAATCGAGTTAACGCCATCGGCTTAATGTCTTAATATGGACCACGCGAAGCAGTGGGCAACCGTACAGCCAGTTGCTATCGTTGCACATTGCAGTTGACACCGTTTTAATCATTCGCATCATTTCGCGTGGATACGAATTAATTAGAATACATAATTGCGTTTGAAAACCGGCGGGGAAGGTGCATGGTTTGAGGCAAGGGTTGAAGACATGTCGCTCGTTGACCATGTGAACGAGTGTCGCCGTTAAATGATATTCTTCCGGGATGTTTACTGTCGGTGAAATTCAATCTACCCCATTTGGTCAAGTGACGATCGTTGCTGAGGTGCAAGCGGTCCCGACTGTGTGGTACGACAAGTGCATGCGTGCAGGAGAACGCTCGTTACGATCGGTTCTTGCACTCAGACACTGCACGGCGACTTCCCTCTTGGTGACTTTCCATGATACTATAGACAACCTTCCGAGAACTCTATGTCTGAAGCTGCTGCTCACCGTACAACGGACAAGATCTATTCTCAAGAAAACGAGTGTTGCACGCGTATATCCGGGGTATATCAATGGAATGGGAGTTGTTTCTATCGCGCGTGTTTTTAGTTACACCGATCGGTTTTGGTTCTCCCAGACAGAAGCAACCGTCACGAAGTGGCTCCAAAGCAACAAGGAAAACCAATGTGAAGGAAACCACAAAAAGTACAAATCATCACAATTTCAATGTCCCGTAGCGCACAGGTGCTGGAAGGATCACCGTTCGGTGTCCTGCAAGCGTACGAAGGAGAAAGAGAAGGGAATCTGATGCTACGCTAGGTGTAGGATCCTGGTTCTATAGACATCCGAAGGTGCTAGCGGGTCGTCGGAAAGGTAATAAAATTTGAATGTTTATTGGACAGGTTGATAAAGGGGTGAAACAAACCAAACGATCGAAGCTAACGAGGCGATCAAAGGAAAGTATTATTAACAATCAATATTGGGACATCGAAGTCGTTAACGCCACAAAAAGGTCGTCGTGGTGACTGGAAATGGATCGTTGTGCACCGTGTCTTGGTCTCTCGCTTTATCTCCTTTCCTACACCTTCAGTATCCTTTTTGTGAAGAATCAAAGACAAAACTTTGGATCTTTGGGTTTTTTACTTAGAGCGTAGCTCACAAGGACCTTCGATGGCACTTGGTGTGAAAATATCAGATGATTGTACATCTAAAGATCGTGATAAAATTGCTTACAAATCGCACGTCTTAATGGAAGATTTTGAGGATGTCCCTAAACGTGAAGGGTCTCGGTAAAGGAAGTTATCGTGTGTGAATATCTTAGATCGGTGTCAAGTTATGCTGACAGTTAACATGTTTTTCACACATTTAAAATAACTCGGGGATGCTGTCTGTTTAGCAGAACTTTGCTCAATTATGAAACTCCAGTCTATTCCAGTCAATAAGCACAACTTACAGTTGCGTGATCGGCTGGAGCATAAATAATATGGAGATCGTTTTATGAGTGCTGCTAGTGGGTGAGTTAAAGATAAAACAAACAAGACAAACGAGACACCATGGTCCAAAAATCAACTTCTCGGCAGATTCATTCTTCCCACCAGTACCCGCTATATGTGAGGTCATCGTCACCAATTCTGACAAGCATTTTATGCAGCCGGTGGTCTCGTTGTAAATGCGTATCACAACATCCCGACTATACTTCTGCTCAGCCCAAGAGATTTCACTTTCTTCGGAAGCTGCTACCGTTGCTCTGATGGCGGCACTAGGCAAATAAGCAGTGACTCGTAAGCAAGGCAATTAGCTTGTCCATACATCATTGTACACCTTTGCAGATCCGACATTCGCTTGCATTCCGCCCTGGTAGCATCCATTGCGGCGAGTTTTATGGCCTGCAATTTAATTGCATTTGTTTTATTTGACTTGCTCGTACAGACAGTGTGCGGCTATGGACTACAAATTGGTTATTCCCCTGCTAGCGGAGATGGTCCAATATTTCAGGAACGTATGCACCGTGCCAATCTAGAATTGCATTCTCGATGCTGCAGACGGTTGTGATTGATGATCAGTTCGTTGGTAGGAGAAAACGCACGGAGAACGATTGACTAGGCATGCTTGATCTCAGGACGGGTGGTTGTGACTCGGGCAGGAGTCAATCAGGCGTGAAATGATCGAGAGAGCGACATACACTAACGAGAGACATCCGAGAAGATGCTGGACCCGATTGGAGATGGTACGATTGACAGATGATATCGGGTCCCGTCAAGTGGACACATTTTTTTTTCTACTCTGACCACCCAGCCTGTACTTGCAGACTGACCACCGCAAAGGATAGCGTTAAAGCTTGCCACCGTATTCCGTCGATGAAGCCATTCATAACAGAATGATCGTAGGTTCGAAAGAAGCTGCATCGTTTAGTGGACAGAACTCAACTCGGAGAATCATCCCCACGGTTAACCTTTCCCTTTCGGAACAGCATAATGAAGACATAGCCATGAACGGCCAGAACCAGTATGGGATGGGAATAAATTACACTCATTTATGCTTATTTATTGCTATGCTGTTTCTCACTGCTAAGTGGCTTAACTGCTCTGCGGTGCTAGAACGGTTAAAAGACCAGAAGCGTTGGTGCTGCCCAACTAGGGAACGGTTTGTTTTGCATTCGGCACATTGCAAATTAATGCATCGGGATAGTGCTTTGCTGGGTAGCGTTGTGGCGAAGAATCTCGTTTTGATGTAAGAAGTTACCATTACACTATTTTATTACTAAGTAGTGTAGCAAAGTATTATCTGTCGATCGACCAGTTATGACAGATATCAACCAGATACCGGGAAGCTGAAAATAGCATCATAAATAATCCAAAGATCGTGCGTTCATTTGATTGTTTTGCTCTGATTATGTGTGGAGCATATTACTTTTTTCATTTTGCATTCCTCAGAACGGTAGGAAAAGTTTTACAAAAAATGTTTAAAATGTCCGCGAATAGGAAAATGATTTATATTTTTCCGTCTTCCTTTGTTGGTTTTATCTTGTCTTCCCATTATAAAGGGAACAACTTTAATGAAGCAGTCAGGCTAACCCAAATTTGAATGTTTTTTTTAATAAAAGATTTCCTCCTTACACCTTTCTCTTGTGGATAAAGAAGTGTGACTTCCGTTCAAAATTATGGAGAAGATTTTTTACCTTGGTTTCAACCATCGAATAAATCACAACGGAACATAAGGAAAGACATAAAAAATGCCCTATAGCTGTATCAAGCCCAACGCAGTGAAGATGCATCGAATCTGAGGATTTTTTTTTTGCTCCTTTGTTTGATCGCCACAACGGAAGGCAGATCGATAGCGAGGTTAAGATATGCAGCCGTTTTGTTCGCCATTTTTTAAGCTCCCAAAAGGGTTTTTGTTGCTCTTTTTATATTTTCTTTCTTCGTTAGCCATTTTTTCTTTAAAGCCCACAGAGAAAGTAACCAGTGAACTTTCGAGTTGATTAACACAGGATTGAAATGACTTTTCGACGGTATCTCCAAGGTTTTTTAGGAGGGTTACTAAGCGTGTTATAAATGTTACAAACATTCAAGGCCAGAAACGATGCGATATCGAAAACAAAAGCCCTAATATTACCACCTCTACTGGTGATCACAAATGCTAAGGGTTTCTGTCAAACGCTGTTGATTGATTCCGTTTAAACCCGTTTGCAGGGCAAGGCAACTTGATAGCTTCGTGGGAGCAGATTGCATCGATTAGACCAATCCCAAAAACTCCACAGCCGCTCCGCAAGCTTATCAACTGCAGTGCGTAAAGGTGACCAATCAATTAGGCATGGTTATGCAACGATGTTATGCCGAGGGAAGATATCGTATGGCCCGATATTCCAACTGGAGCCCTACCGTCACATAAGCGGATTTAGGGCCCGAACAGATTGCATCGAGTGAAAGTGAATGGGATCAGAAGGTGTATATGTTTATGTTATGACGTATTCGATTAGCTCAAAATGTTTAAAAATTTGTTATTTTAATCCGTTTTGCATGTATTATCAAAGCTACACGCTGGTAGCATTATTTACAAGCAATTAAATGGTAGTACCATGCGTGTCATCGTTTAGATTAAGATTTGGTAAATTTTACGGAATATGTTCCAATGGGTTTGACTATTTTGTGATGAAATTTGTTGCTATTGACGGGTTGCATCGTAACTTTAAGCTCCTTATTGTCTTACTTAACGCTGTGAATGATTATGACCTATTTAGGTTCTTCCTGTGACACGACTTATCTATTGCTAGATTTTTAGCCCTTCGATTGAATTGTAAAGATTGTTCTATCACCTTAAGTTTAAGTGCATGCTCTCGCTAACAAACTTGAACGAATTCTTCTTAATATTTATTATTTTCCATTTAGAAAACCGCTGCTGTAAGGTTTGCAAAATTACGGCCGACTCTGGCAGCAAATCTTATCAAATGACAATTTATATATAGACAAATAAATTCTGTATCCAAAACTACATTTGACTAACAAATGTTGCTAACGGTTAGCCGAAACATAGCACGACAGCTAACTGAAGCATGTAAATGGCCGGTGAAATGGTTACGCGCTTTTCGTATTTTGCCAAGCCTGGTAGAAAACTGGTCAAGCAGCCTGGCCATCCGACGTTGATGCTAATTTACGAGCATTGTGCATTTTGTTTATCATAGGATAGGAATAGACTGGACCTAGACTGTTGGTCGGAATAGAGTAGGAAGATGAAACGTAAATAAAGGTGTCGTCTTGCCTGGCTCTTGTTTATGGGATATTTTCTCCACAAGATAAGAGCGCTAAGGATCCGTTAAAATGGGCTTGATTATTTAAAACATAATACTACCGTATGCTTGTCCGATCTTGTTGATCGTTTCGGAAGATTCGCGATGTCTAGGAGAAACTTCATGTATGTCGCGAAACTAATCAAATTACACCATAGGTAAAAGTTTGGTAGGAGAGGGAGTTATTCATAAATCCTTGAAGTTTTTAATCGATGAATTTCTACCTTGAATTTCTACGCAAACTTTGCATTTGCTATTATGCGTTGGTTGCCTAACACTAACTACATTGTTGTATAGTTAGCACGCATGAATAGCGACTATATAGCACGCATATCGCAGTAATGTGTTATTTGCGGCTTTACATAACGTCATACGCATCATTCTTTTCTTCGATATTGAATATTTATTTGGAAAATAAATTTAAATACATAAATTTAACTGCAAAACATTCCCAATTTAATATACTACACTTATTTGTACATTACTTATGTAAATATAACTTGCAATATACTAGCAACACATAGGCACACTAGAAGTAGTGCCTCTAGGGATTCCAGTTTCGCGCAAGAATAGAAATATTTCGCACGACAGTCAAGTGCAACGCAAGCACCCAAAACGTGAGCCGACCGATACCTGACGCATTACGGCTCTAATATACGAAACCGTTCGAACGCGGTCAGTGCACTGAGCGTCGATGAGTAAGTGTTTTCCGTGCGTTCAAAAGACATCCCTAGACAGAGTTTTCCATATTTGTTTGCTTCCGTTGGGTCAAAAATAGTGAACGCGCTTGACAAAATAGGGACAGCACCGTGTCGATGGATTACTTTCCGGGGACAGACAAATCGATTCGAGGTGTCGGATTGTGGTTGTTGTTTGCTCCGCCAGTCGTTAGTTCTCCGTATTGTGCAAGAAACCAGTTATGTGCGTCTCATAACGATTATGCTGATCGTGCTACTAATATGCCAACAGCATTCAAGATGAAACTCGTGCCGCCATATATTCCATAATTAAACCTTCGCAGCACAAATTTGTAATAAAATTGCCAATATTCGTACGAAACAACGAGCGAGCTCACATCAAAGAATGTTCACTTCCCCCACCCGCGAAAAGCTTCAGTAAAACCAATTTTACAACGTGAACGTAAAAACGCACATTCCGCTAATGGTACCGGAATCTTCTGCAATCATCCCGGGTCAATGACCGGCTACGAAACCGGCGTGCGTAGAGATTGCGTACTGCAAAACCCGTGGACCATTCGCTACCCTTCGGTGCGTATGTCGCCGGTGTTTGTGCGTGAGGAGTGTTGGACCTCTCCACATCCCTCCCTAGCCTTTTTTCCTCATATTTTCTTTTACGACCCTATAATACAGTCGACTATTTGGTGGCCGCAACCAGCGGATGGAGATGCAAAGTGAAAACTCAAATCCATCGGTTCGGTCATAAAGCTGCGAAGTGAAATCATAAATCCTGCCATGGGTTGTCTCGCTTCGCATCGGCAGTACGCATCGCGGCTGGGAAAGGTCAAGAATGTGAATGGGTCCCTTTCATATTGGAGAAGGTGCTCACCGGTCAAATCGCCGAATCAAACTGTTAGACACTATAAAGCAACCGTCAGCTTCAGAGAAGGACTTTGTTTGGATGGCATGTGTAAATTTAGCGCACTTGGTGAGATGAATGGGATAACTTAGAATATTAGTCAATTCCACTTTCAATTCTTTACAAGGCAGTAGCAATCCAAATACTACGTGTGTGTGTCCTTCAGAGGAATATTTATTTAGTCAGATCACTTTGGATGTTAAGGACGCACTCCACTCTCCAAATCAGTGAATGGAACGGAAATAGCTCGAATACGATCGATCTTCTGTGTAAAGCGAAACTGAAATATCACATTGACAGTTTGTTTAGATTCGTACGCACCGAATAGAAAAGGGAAGCTGCTATGTTTATCTAATTCCTCTGTCTTGTAGCCTTCTTGTTCGACTTCGTATCTTGCATAAAGAAGAACCATTTCGCTCACTTCTTCCCTTTGCTACCGGTGACCATTAGCAATCAGTAGCGCCAATTTTATTGCATACTGTTCGCTGACCAGCCCGTCGGTAAGTGCCTGCGTACAAGAATTCGTTGTCATTCGTTTGTCAGGACAGGTGGGGAGGGCATGATCTTTCAGTGGGGTTTAAAAATACATTCATTCTCGGAAGCTACCCTGCGGGCCACGGGTCATTCGGAAAGAATTATGTACCGATGCGCGTGTCACTGTTTGCGTACTTGGCGGGGTCCCGACTCGACAGAATGTAAGTAACACTGACAACATTACATACGGGTGTGAGGAAGAAAACGAAACCGACCGATCAAATGGGATGGGGTGTCTTTCCTGAATGTGGAAAGAAAAACAAAAAAAAAACAAACTTATGGGCAAAACTGGTGGGCGCAAGAGAAAGGCCACGACCACTTGACAAAGTGCTGCGTAGCGTAATTTCAAGTTCAATGTCTGGTGCGTGTAGACGACGAACGGTTTTGCAAGCCACCGTGGGCTGGTTGACGCCGTAACTGGGGCTTGCGTCCGTACAGGAACAAACGATTTGTTTGACCTCTTTGAGTTGGTTGAAAAAAAAGGGAAACATTTTTCTCTCCCGAAGCATGTGCAAATGATTCTTTCGCGGCGGCAGCGAAACAAAACCACCAGCTACTTACGCAATGCACGCATGTTTATCTTGCCGCGTGACTAACTGCCTTCGCCCATCGGTTCATTTCCCGGACCGGATACTGGTTGGGGAGGAATTTGCGAAAAATTCGCTCACGCAATGCGAGAAATATGTGCACAGCGTTCGGTTGGGGAAAAGTCGAAAATTATCCAACTGTTTGTGCGAATTGCGGTACGAGGCTGCATTTGTACGGCGTACAAGAACAAACCAAACAGGTCATTAACCGCGCTAGGTGTGCCAAGTGTGGAATTCGGTGTGCCAAGAAATAAAAAAAAACGGCACCTTGCTTCTAAAGGAAACAATCATTGTTTCGTGTACGATTTAAAAATACAATCAATTACCGCATTGGTGCTGTTTAATTTCGATGTTTCGCGAAGGGAAATTGATTGCAAGGTATATTTAGACGATCATACTTTCAAGAATATTAACTCTATAAGCGAGCTGGTATGCAATACTGATTGGGACATTAAAAATAAAGCTCAACTATGCTCCCCAGCGACAGAGAATCCAATGTCTTATCAGATTGATAACTATCTGCCCTTTTATGGCCTTAGAATTAAGACATTATATTTCACCAACGGGAAGACGCATAGTAAGAATGAAATCTCTCAAGAAACATTGAGTGTCTCACTCCGGTGGCATCTTTCATATGGAAACCACGACCCAGAACGAATAAAATGTAAACAGTTTAGAACCTTCGAAATAATTTATGACCACTGCTGGAACACGTTGCATGCGATATTTCCCAGGCCACGAGCCCATATCACCGGAGATCGGGTTGAAATTCGGGCTCTCCTCTCCGACCATTTTGTTCCAGCAAGCGCACGGCATGGGTTCCGGGAGGACTTCGATGCAGTTAATTATGCTAGGCGTATCGTTTAGACATTTTTTCTTGTTTTCCGATACGCTATGATGGTTTTTTTATTCACTTGCTACAATGGAATGGAATGCAACTGAGCATCGGTGGAAATGGGATTGCCCTTCCTAACCCGCACGACAAATCTTTATCAAATCATTTGCATCCACAAACCGCCAAATGGGTTTGGTTCGAGGTTAACCGAGGCTAACTGAAGTTCGACGGGGTCGTCGGGGTACAATGCAATAAAAAAAAAAAGAAACCAACCCAAAAGCTGCAGAATGATTTATCGATTCTAGCTTCTCCGGCAGGCATTGTTGCACCGCAACCGAAGGCCACCGATGGCGCCTGGCCTGAAGGTTTTCGGGACACGATTCCAAGCAACCCGTCCGGGACGTTACACGAATCGAGATGGAATAAAATGAAATTGAATTTTAATGATGCCTTAAAAGTTGTGCGACTTCTGATGTAACGTGGGACATGCCTGTCGCATGGCACGCTGCCCAGGGCGTACCGAATCGGATAAACTCCAGCCGCATGGCTAACAAATGAAAATGTTGTCTAATTCAGGCGCTAAATTAGGTGATGATATTCGTTACGATTGGATCGTTTGTAGCTGCAAAAATGAAAAATCGTTTCCTTCAATCACATGGGTGTTTAAGAAAAAAAGACGTGAATATTTTGGACTAACGCATCTCTCAACGGTTGTCTTAGAGCGACTTTCGACTTCATCGTCGAAAGTGATGCGTTAATGTGCCGAGCAAGAGGGCACACTGTAAACTCATGAGAAACATGCAAACGAACAAAGTGTACAGAAGAATGCTATAAATTAGGAAACTTTTTTCCAACAAAACCCCAAAAAAAAAATGACAAAATGCCGGAACTGAATGGAACCGTTTGTATTAGGTTGGTGTGCGGAGCAGATCTCACCACACTACCACACCGATACATGAAGCGCATCATTAAAACTGGATTAAAATAGGATTACACGTATTTAAACCCAAATAAATCCATCAGCACTGGCGTACATTTGCGATAGGGGCCATGCGATGCACCCTCCGTGGCCGGTTGCTCTAAGCCTCTAAACCACAACGGGAGTCAACACGAGTGCACATGCATAGGTACAGCAACCGAAAAAAAAGCGACAACCCCGTTCTGCTAACGCCGAGGTCATGAGCAGGGGATGGGCGGCTAGAAGCAAACGGAGGGCCAACAAAATTAACATATCAACTTTTCCACTTTTCCACCACACATCATTTCCCGGTGGTGCGTACGTAAGAGGGCCCGTTTGCCCCAGAGGGTCACAGTACTCGATCCCTTCAGCATTTCAATTACGCACTTTCGGGTACGGCAACTCCATTCGGTGGTCGGTGGGTTGCGGTCGGAACCAATGTCAAACACATGTTCGGATTGTTTAGATCCTGTTCCTTTAAGTACGGTGTGCCCTTCGACTTTTCCGCCGATCTCGCGCGTTGAGTGCATTTCTATGGTGGTGAGGAGATAGCTGTTGGCTGGTCGCACCTTGTCGCACCAGTGCCAGCGCGTTCGCTGCTCTTGTGTTGTGAATTTTTTTACCAAAAGACAAACAAACAAACCGTTCCTTGTCGGATCGTGTAATAGAGGCGAAGATCAACACATTTTTCTCTTCAACAGGATCGTTCAATACCGGCTTCGGACATGCCCGTGGTGAAAACTGCCGCCCTTCCGAAATATGTTGTGACGATCAACAACAAACAAACAAAGCATGGTATTGTATCATAATAATGGAGGCAAAAATACGATATGGTACTAGCTCCTTTCCGTACACTTTGTAATGAAGAGCGTTTAGATTGGTAAATGGGGAAAAAATTAAACCACAAACAAAAAACCTGTACAACATGGGAGATGCTGTTGGATGGGTTTAGATTTACGAGGACAATAAAACTGCCATGGCAAAAAGCAGGCTATCAACGTTCACTCCTTTAGCTAATTTATCAAAACACATTTCCCGTTCGTATGAAAAAGATATAACATTACCCGCAAAAGCACTATCTTCCGCCCAGAGCAACATGATACTATCCCGAACGAGTTAAGTGCGTGTGGCCATGTCACGCATCGTGTAGCGCGACCTGGGACGTCCGCATCACCGCACGGTGAGTGGTAAATGGCGTGATAAATAAGTGAATGATTTTTCGGTGGGCAGACGGCGTGTGTGAGTTTTATATTTTGCCATTCCGACACAGTTAAGACATCAACTGTCACAGAGGCTATTCGATTGTTTCGAATTAATTGAGCTGTCGCCGAGTTTGATATCCACCTTAGGGGGGATGTCGTTTAAGTGACGAGATATCGCCCAAGATTTACACACTTCACTTACAGTTAGTACAGCGTCTCTATGAGCTACGTTTCTAAATCTAGCCCAGAGATGGATTTAAAGCACTAAACAAAGACCTTATGACGTGGAGCGTCATGACTGCCACCAAACACGTCTAGACGGAATCTGTCTTCCTGGAATATAACGGAGTGCATCGTACTACCTTGTTTGGTGTACCATTTTGCATGGCCGTGTGCATCTATAGCCGCTTCTCACCACTTAATTAACTGAAGATTAATGTGCTCCTTCAGGATGGATCACCATTTTAGACCTTCACCATACACGAAACACTGGACCGTCCAAGCTGATGTGAAGATCTTTGGCATTTTGACGCCTGCATCGCATGGCACCCTCATGCCATGCCCCCTCCGAGAGGATCGATTTGATCAAACGGCATGATTAATTGATGCAGATTTGTGCAGGCGGCGCTCGGGCTGCTGCTGCCGAAAGCATTCGTCTTCCTGGCCTGTCACCGCTAGTTGGCGTGTGGGGCATGTTCGGCGGGTGTTCCCATATTTCGCTTCTTCCAGCTGTAGCTGATCAAAAGCATTTTCAAGTCCAAGTCCAAGTTGAGCACATTCAATAGCACGAACCTACCCAGACGATCCAGTTTCGGAACCACCTTCGGGTGACAAATTCTTCTCGTGTCGCTTTCAATCTCACGATCGCACGGTGCCGTGGAACATGCATCCGAAAATTAATTTAGCAGCTGTCCAAAAAACTCCAACATGTGATGCGCTTACAGTCGGCTCCGGGCACGGATGGTTCGCCGAGCTGTGAGGCGGAGAAGAAGCGCCCGTGCGAAGGCGTCAACACTCGATACGTTTATCTCAATCTTTTGCTTAATTAAATCCGTGTTGGTTGTCGCGTTCGATTCCGACCGATTGACATGTCACGGCACCGAGTGGGTTTGAGTAGCGTCCCATCAATCGCATTGGAGTGCACGGTATGCCTTTCGATCATGGAACGTTCAATCAAACCTCCAGCACACTGCACAATGTATCGGATGCAACGCAAGCCAAGAATGTCACTCACGTGTTCGATTCGAAGCTGCTGTGTGAAGGCTGATAAATGTAATAGTTTCCCTAATGAACGTAATGGACTTCATTTGGTTTGATTTCTCATTAATTCCCTTTTTCTGTCGAAGGCACCCGGTTCTTGCTTTCTCAAGAATTCTCGGCAGGAGAGAAAGGTCGTTCGATCATGCATTCTTTCCCCGGTGTTCTGCTGGGTTTGGATGTTCACATGACAAGATTAATAACCGTTGATTTTGGTGACTGGTCGTCCAGAACAGCCACACGCAAAGGTTGCGGTTGAAGATGCGTTTGCCACGAATGCGTACCAGCTACTTTCTTGAGATGCAGTTTAAGCAGAGATAAGCAGTTAAAATATGTATCACATGTTATTGCCTTCGTAAGTGTGTCGCAAAATTTTGCCTCATATCGCTGAGATTCCTGCAGAAAAAAGGGCCAAGTTATGCTAATATTGTTTCCATAATTTTATCGCCTTCTTCCCACCCAAACAGAGCGCTGATTCGAACCGGTTCACCGACGGCTTGATATCTTGGCTGAGGGTCTTGTCATTTATCAGGCACCATCCGTACGCGGCAGTCCTTTGGCTGTTCTCGTCTACTTCCTTGTGCCCGGTGGAGAGATTCTGAGACTGTCTGCTACGGAAACTGGTTCGATTGTCATAATTGATATCGATTACAAGAGCGTACCCCGAACCAGGGTGTTGCTGTTGGATCCCTTTTCTTTCTCCTTTCACGCGACCGTTAACAGTTTTGTCAAATATTTCGAAGAAAGAGAAAACGGAACCGACCCATGGTGCGAACCGTTGGTCTCAAGGTCTGGCGGCATAAAGATGACCGTTCGTCCTGCACGCATGGAAGATCGGCAAGAGGTGATTGAAGCACGGTTGATCGGCTTTTTTATAAAGAAAGGAAAAAAGCGACAAAGTGACAGAACTAACGGCCGTGACATGGCTGGTCGAAGGTGCGGCAGTTCGAGAAGCACTTGAAAGTGCTAGAATGTCGCACAAGTTGAACTGGGAGAGAGTGCACCGAGATGCTTTATCGGGTTAATGATGTTAATCAATAATATTAACACTTGTTCCTGGGTGCAGGAAGTGAATCGCGGTCGCGATACTCACTATATTGGTGCAATAGCCCCTTTCGAAGGTCTGAGATTTCTGCTGCATTTTGAGTAGAAACTATCCTCTACTTCCGTGTACCCTGTCAGAATTAAAAAGGTTCAATAATCTCCACCAAAAATATACTAACATTGGACTAAAATGAACTTAAAAGAATAGCAATAACATATTGGAAGAAATTTAATAAATCAGAAGTCCTAAGAGATCACTTTAACTTTAACTACCTTCGTTTCATTTGTGCGATCGGCAAGACTTTCTGCCACAATCATACATTTTTACGGCCAAAGTGAAAGGGGCTTAACATATCGATCATAAAACGTTTTTCTCATTTCACGGTAACGGGACATCCAGTGCCGAAGATACGGCGATTGTTCGTCCAATATCTTGGGTAAAATATTTTACAGTCAGTTTTCTACAAGCATCGTGAGCATTTTGAATGTTCTGGCCGTATTGCTTGAGAACAACATTAAGCAACCTTCAAATCTACACAAGTTGTCCTATTAAAAAGGATCATTATTGCTTTTCAGCTTCGTACGATCACCATAGCTGACCAAGAACTCGAAAATTCATTCATTCGATTAGGAACTTACGTTCTAAAGAAACTGCAAGAGACCCAACGTATAATCGGTGGACACAAGCATGCACCGTCCAAGGATTTAGTCACGCATTAGTCACGCTAATCAACTGCTAGCTCAAAGTCAATTCCATTAAACGGTATTCGAAGAGGCACGCTTTTAATTGATTTCGGTTTCCTGAAGTAGCGTTCACGTGGCATGCGCCTAGCACGGACAGGGAATGAAAGATAAGACTAAGATTCCCAGGAACGCTGAACGATGCATAGCACCCTACAGTTTTTGGCGGCATAATGCGCTCTCATAAAGATATCAATTTCAATCAAACGCTTCTGCTACACGGAAATTCTACGCTAGACATTGCGTGGCACCAACTTCTCTGTCCGGTTATTGCACTTGTTCCCGGTCGGGTGTTCCCTAACCAATGCGAATGAACTCTACGTCGAGTCAGAACGCCTAGACAAGCTGTACCAAGCGCATACAAGTTGTCAATCATCATTTGAGGGTGCGCCGAATCAGAAAATTGTCACCCTTCGCCACCGGTCGGCAGCAAAACAATCGTACCGTGGACATTCTGGGCGTTATTCATCGAAATGCTTAGCCACCGCCACCGTACCGATATGGTTCATCTGAAGATTAATATTCTAATCAACGTACCATTCCCGGCTGTTTTCTAACGACTACGGAAGATGCGTCTCGAGACCTGGCGATCCAGCCCCCGTTCCGTTGTCGAAAGCGAAAGTTTAGAGAAAGTCGAAGAAGCGGCCAACTCCGGGTGTGATACGGACCCGATTAGAGCGGGGAAATATCAACCCCTTACTAACGGCCAAACGCAGCACCGTCTGAACACTAATTCAGAGTGACAGAGTCTTTGGGCTGAGTTCCTGGCGCACGCTGAGTCGCCATTCGTTCCACCAAATGCACTTTGGCGTGGCTGACGGCATTGTCCTCATCAGTAGAGAATTGTTTAAATTAAGCGACTGTCATAACTGTTTCGGGTACTTTCGGATACCGTTTTAACACGATCGCGACCATAGCGAATTGATGAAGGTTTGTAGTTACTGAAGCCTCGTGCGAGACAAACCGAAATAACACGCATATGCAATCAGCTTAATTAGTTGTGCAATAAAACATACAAATTTAATCGCCATCACGTTCAAGTTCTTGTCGGTTCTTAACTCCTTCGCGTGAGAATTCCCGCGAGATCGTGAAGGAATCAAATGAGACGAACATGCTCCATCTGAGGGGAAAGTTAATAAACACATACTTTCTACATTCTCCCGCTAAACAATGACAACATTTGAGCATTTTTATGATCACCGATACCAGATCGGTTGAATTGGAGCGATACAAATCATTTAACGGGCCATATATGTAGCCTCTTAATTGAATCAATAAAACTGCACATCTCGTACCGTCACCAAAAAAGTGGTGCAGTCCTCTTTCACTGCTTTCTTTTATCCAAACACTGCATTAATTTATTCCCGTCAAGGGGTTTCCGGCTTTCCGGTTGCATTCGTTGATAAGGGTTGATGCGAGAATAAATGTCCGTGTCCGATTTTGTTTATTTTACTGTGTCGTAGGAGAACTGCATTGCCCCATTGGCAGGAAGGGTAAGTCAAGTTTGTCCCCTTGCCGTCACATTTGCATTGACAGATTTATCACAGCGACTTTGCAGTAGAAGGTGAGAACACAAAACAGTTCCGAAAAAACTGTACCAATCATGTTGGCATTGTCTTGACACGCGTACCGTAACGGGCTTTTATTAAGATGGATGAATCTTCGGACGATAGGAATGGAACGGGTCCGAAATTGTGGCAATTTGTCAGCCACGCATTGCGTACCGTAGCGTCCAGGTTTGGGAACGCCTAACAGATCGGTGTAGTTCAGCTCAATGGCGCGTAGTAGCGAAGTAGCAACTTTCACTTTCTTGCTTTTCCAACGCTCCAAATAATAGGGCTGCTGCTATCCTACCATTAATGTCCCATTTTAGGGCATTAGCCGAAAGCTGTCAGATATTCGGTGGTGATGTTGTGTGAAAATTGACAAACAAAGCGTATACGCGGAAGCTAATCGATGTTCAATGGATGGAATATGTTACATGATCAAGCAGCAAGCCCTGAGGTACGCTGTGTAAAGACATATCTTCCTCATCGCTTCTTTCGATGCCCCTTTCAAGCCGATGTTCAAGTCGTTTACGGGATGTTTATAGTGTATGGGTCGTTTGATTCTCAACAAGGTAACACGCATTGTTACAACGTTTTCAACCCGAACGATGAACACTTATGCAAGTCGATCAATGTCGCTTCCACGATGAAAGTTCGACAAAGGTGATTTGAGTTTTATCGTTGTGCGTATTACTTATATTTATGAAAAATGCGTCCTGTTGAAAGAGATTCCATTGCAACATGCATATTTAAACATGTTTGGGACAAGGAAAACCGGCTTTGGGAGTGAAAGGAAATTGGTCACCGTTTTCAATCCACCCAACACAACGGCGGTAAACAAAGTTTACAAATTAAAAATCCAATCCACCAAAACCTGGACAAGGCACCCGGCATCCCGGCAAACGAGATGAGCTGTCAAGGGCAGCAAAATATAACATAAAAAGTACACTAAAGCACGGCAGGGGAATTGTGCTAGGTCAAAAAACGGATGGAATTAAAAAGCCTCCCGCATTCGCTGCTGGTAACTTGAACTTTTCTGGACACAGGTCGCTGACCTTTCGATTGGTGGTAAACACGTGTCCTGGTGGTGTGCGAAAATTCAGGAGGAGTTAAGAAAGAAAAAAAATACACCGGAAAAGTCCAGCCACATTGCATTGAGGCGTAACGTCGCGCACCGAATAACCGACCGGCCTGCCGGCCGGCTTTCTTTTGTCACCCAGCGCGTGGGTATGGGAAAATCTCGTCCAAAGATAAGGAGAAGCAGCACGCAACCGAACCGAAAGGAACCGGTCCGATCCTGTGTTGAATGCCGGCACGGTGGTGGATGGGTCCTTTTGGGCCATTATCCGAAATTAAAACACGCTTCGGGAAGAATCTCTCGGGCAAGGGCCGCATGGCGTTAAGGAGAACTTTATCAGGAACTTTTGTACAAAGTTGATACCTATTCCCAGGAACGACTCGCCAGCAGGATCCCAATGGGGAAGGAGCACACGTCGGCAGGTTGGGTGCGCAAGGGAGATGAAAACCAAATCTGGAATGTCGCTTTTTCTGTTTTCACCCAGGCGCAGCGTGATGCTGCGTACTCAGGGCAGGACTTTCCAACTGCTGGGGCTTGGTGTCTGGGGTCACCAAGGCGTCACCAAGCTTTATTGATTTCTAATAGGCAGGATGAACGTGTAGGAAGTGGCAGGCGGACATAAATTAAATCCTTTTTTCTTGCTTTCCTACACAAAAACCTTTCCAAACACATCCGGAGGTAGAGGCAGGTGGTTGGAGACGACATCGGCTCCATTTTCGGAACAGTATCGAATCCCTTCAAATACCTTCGATGATGGCGATAGACTAATAAACAGCGTTTGGTGGAAGGGACAACAGAAAATAAAAGGTTTGATCAAATATTTAGATCGAAGATAAGCGGTCGATTGATCTCTCGACCGGGAACAATCGAATGCGTTGGAATTGAATGTACACACGGACGCGCACACGAAATTGGTGGCGCCTGAACGTGAGGAAAGTTGTACCGAGCAGGAATAGCTTGAATGTTGCCAGGTGGAATTAATTTGATGCTTTTCAAGTGCGCATTCTGTTACTTTTTTACAGTGAGCAAGGAAAAGAAAGGAGAATTCCACTAGCAAGATCTTTCGATAGGGGACATAATTTTGCAGGGGTTCGCATTAGAAATTCGAAGGGTAAGAAGTACTTTTGCTCAAAAGTTTTAAACATCTATAAACGAATAGAACTCTCTCGGATAGAAACGATTACGCGTTGGACAAGGGTTACCCACAGGCATCGACTGCTCGTATCATTAGTTACATGTAGCGCCGCACTTTACCTAATGAACGTCTAATCGAAACACCAGAACCGGTATGATAATGAAGCCGGCTGTTGTGATCGGCGTCATCCCGTACTGTACTTACCGAACCGTAGACGCTACCGCAGGTGTCCATGCAGAGGAACAGACACGTCGCAACGGCTTGGATTTTGATCTGCCCTATCCCGACGGTTGTCCGCTGTAGAATCGCTGCAATGATAGACGGATAGGAGTAGAACGAGCATTAGTTTAAAACCAAAACTGTCGGCTCTCGTGTAGATGATTAAATTTAATCCCGGATGCTTAAGATATGGCCTGAAGGTTGTAACAACAAACCAGTGAAGATACTTTGTGCTACACAGCTGTCTAAGTTCGAAAGAGATGCATTTTAGCTAGCTTAAATCGCTGCCACCTTTTAAGACGCGACACGCGTGCAGTGGCTTTAAGCCAGGTGTCAACGAAAAGACAAAACGGTGACGTGCGTTATCAGCGCACCGGTGTGTTGAGCGGCGAAAAGCGCCTTCTGCAATTGCACTTTGCTACTGTGAAACGTTACCCCCGGTGATAGCTTTGATGCAGAGTCATCAAACGGTGCTACCGTGCTAGACGGCACGTTCTCACGGCAAGGGTGCAAATTGTGCACCGTCGTCTTCCACTTTAGACGATATGAGTGTTTGAGATTCGCTGAATGACGCGGCCTCCCTCCCAATGACGTTGTATCAGTGCAAACGGGCGCAGCGTGGAGTCGGAAATAAAAATGCGCTTGCGAGATATGGATGACGAAAAAGAAAAAAAATCACATGGACAACTGCAAAACCCCACGCTACGTCGATGCCGGTCAGCGAATTCGTTGCGAGTTTGTGGTAGGTCAGGTTCTCCTCCACTTGTCAGTGTCATTGGACGAACTTTTGAACACCGTCTGATGTACGTTTTGCTCCACATTCCCACATGCCATCAACACTTCTTATCGTGCGAATTTGTGCGAACAAACAAACCGAAATTGCATTTCAAGCGGCATGCGTTGTTGCACACGTGACTTTCGGCTACCGATTGCGCAATCCGTCTGCACTTTGCGGATGGGCGAGGGGACTGGAACTATGGAATGATTGATGGAATCACACCACGCTGGGGTGTTGAATGGGTTTGTCAGTGTTGTAAATAAAAGTAAATTCAATTCATGACAAGGAGTGTCGGCGAAGTTCCAAGAAAATTAATGTAATTCAATATCGTTTAGCGATAGCTTAAATTGCCTTCGGCCGGTGATCAGTAGCTATTTTCAATCATAATCGGTTAATTTAAAAATAATTCATTGATTCATTGATTAATTGATTGAGCATTACCAGCTCCCAACTGATGTTTGGGAGATGTGTATGTTTGATGATATGTTTTGAGGTTATTCTATTGAGTAGCGGTTATATCTGAATTCATGGATACTTGTGTGTTGTTTTCAATTATTGATGGATCGAAAAAAAAACAAACTTACATACAGAAGAATAAATCAATCGATTCAATAGACATTCCGTTGCGTTTGCTTATCTCACTAGACACCACATGCACTATGCTTCGTTACGCTTGGGTGACTTTTAATTGCTGGCAATAGAAAATGTAGGCTGGCATCAAGGCGCTTACCGTCTAGGACGCGTTGCTATATCTTAGATTGATCGAAAAGCATAATGCTACGACAGCACGAAACGAAAAGAAAACATTTCGTTTCGTAAACCATTTGATTGATCAGTCGCAAGGATTAATTGCTATTAATTGATAGCAAATAAGTGCGATCAAGTAGTGAAAAGATTTATGCGAAGAATGTTAATTATTAAGATCGTTAGAGTATAACGATGGTACAGTGTTACACATTCCTTCATAGTCGTAAATCGCTTTATGATACATTTTTTAGTCTTTAGTGTCACATTTGAAACCCTTCAATCAACTTCCGTCCACAAAATCACTCAACAATAAGCGTAAATAATTATTTGACAACGGAAACCCGTTTTCTTAATGTATGCGCACATTAATCGTTTTTGCATCATTACGCATAATTTAAGCACACACCTACACACACACACACACACAACTCACGCGACCAAAAAAAAAGCACGCACGCCATTTAAAATGTCCGCAAATTGATAAATTACTAAATTGCATGGCCATTTCATGTCGATCGGTGAACTTATTTCTGGCTGTACTTTCGCTCGGTTCGTGGTGTCGCTTGTCGCGAACCGAATCGATCGACCATCATACCCTTTTTTCCACCACGCTTTTTCCTTTCATATGGCTTGTTCTTTTCTTTGGAAATTTAAAATCACATCATGATTAATCAGCGGTGGCATAATGCTGATTTTTCCTTCCATTCCAACCACAGACGTTAAATGCGCGCTCGAAATTTCGCCGCTCTTTGCTCCGGGGTTAAAGCGTGATCTCGTTTTTTTTTTCGCATCAAGTAAGGGAGGTTTTACGCGATCTCTGGTCAGCAACGGAAACATCATAATTAGAGTGCTAATCGATGCTACCACGCGTGTGGAAGGATTGCGCCTTTAATGTTCATTTTCATTATTGGTGCTCCAAGGGCTGCAAAGAACAAGATCGCATCGTATTGGGCCGCGAATATCTGACAAATGTATCGAATTACTACCATAACTTTTCCAGTTCAAACTGTCAAATGCACCAGGTTGAGGTATCGGATTGGGGAGTTAAAAATTGTACCACGAAATAAAATAACATATGCACAGTGTTACAGATCGTATCGCGTTAGTGGGCGTAGTCCTGGGGAAAAAGGAGGTTTAACAGGATCGTTGCTTTTAAATTTGCAGCATAATAAAGTGCGAAACTCGCACTCGCAACATTCGACGATGTTGAAGGTTGCTATTCTAAAGGGCCGCTTCAATAAGCCCTTAATCCAAGAGTCACGATGACGGCGTCGATTTCCGTCAAAATACTGATGATGATGACCATGCAAACTGAAAACATCGCTTAAAAACAAAATACAAACCCAAAAGTATGCCCTGTGGGGCATTCGGACAAGAACGGATGCCAAATAAACCGGTCGTAAATTGATGCTTTTTAGCGGCGTAAACCGATACCGTTTAAGTATTTAAAGAGTTTCGTTTTGCAGAGGCAATTTAAGGAAGAGCCGGAACAGTGAAGCGTATCGATATTATGTAATTATGGCAAATGACTTACTTCACGCGCAAAAAGGCACCGGTTTGTGCATGATGCACCATTCATGAAATCCTTAATCGATTGCCAATAGTAATTTGGACAGCTGGAGGAAAAATATGTTCACTGGATACAAAAAGCTGTAGAAAAACCCCAAATAATGCATCCCAACCTCAATTTTAGGACTCCAAAGCTAAGCAATATTTGTCACAACCCATGTGGGCCAGCTGGTTGAAATCAGCTGAACATTTCACTGAACTTTCGCACTTTCTTGCTTCACTCAGTTGAGAATCATTAGACGGTACGCTTATCGCTCATTTCCGCACCATCCACTCGGAGTAGCAACATTGTTGCACCACTGCATCCTCAAGTCGACGCAGCAGCACCTGACCTCACCAGAATCGAATGGTGCCAGCACGGTAGTGAAGTCACACAGTGTACTTACCATGAGTAATTACAGTGCGACGAGCAATGTAAGACGAACCCGACAAAACCTGCACCATCTCGGTGGCCAAGGCAGTCTGGAATTCATGATGCGTCTTTTTGAACCATAAATCATTCTTACCTTAGCAGACGTTCGCGTGAAACGATACGAGGTCCACTCGGCAAAGAGTTTGTGTAAGAACTCGCCATGAGCAACTCTTCATTGCATGGTGACAATATCATTTTGGGTAAAAGGACAGCTTGCACTGGGGTAAATGGTGAGAAACGCTTTCGTGAGTTAAAAACTCAATTCATCTGCTTTTTCCCCGAGGCATCGAACATCCTTTATTATACAACACAATTTACACTGACGCTACGCGCGGACGACAAAATGGTTACCATTGCTAAATGAATATATTTTCTGCGCTCTTCCTCGGTGGGATGTAAATGATAATTATTTAACGCCAATTTTGACATCAATTGTTCCAAACCACCACGAAACGGTAAGAGTTATTTGCAGCAGCAAGACAAGTGCCCAAACACGGATTCGCCTTGTTCGGCTTTGGTGCTTTTTGCCATGCATTTCCTCTTCAGCTTCCAATCAGAGATGTTTCGCTTTAATTGCTTAATAGTGGTGTGTTTACCAACGGAATATCGCGTGTCATGCATTGGTTTAAAAGTATCATTTTCCACTTACTAGCACTTTCCAGTGCGACTAACCTGGCCGCCCATTGATCTGTACGATGTAAGTGAGCAAGGAACAATTTTCTAAATTATACATCATTTCACTCGAATACCGCCCCTGTATCGTACGTTGTGGATTTTTCCACCTAATTGTCCATGATCGGGTGCATACCTTAATGCGCGTGCAAAATAAACAGAGCTACCCCCGGCAAGCGCTTATTACGTGTCCAGATCGATTACCGGCGGTAAAGAAAGTAAGAAGAGATGTGATCGATCGGAACCGATACACTAGATTGACCGATGTAATCATCAGTGGGAAAATCCATTTTTGGTCGTATTTATACATCTTTTTTTCTCGATCGTCAAATATAACGAGATACCACCATTCGTCGATGATGTGCAAAGCATCTTGCCAGTGATGGACGTAGATAAATATGAAGATGCGTACTTCACCTTAGGCGACAGTATCGAAAACAGATCGTGGAAAAAAGGGGGAGTTGTGGCGTGGGACAACATGGAGATATGCTAATGCGCTTGCAAAATAAGTCGACATACACGGTCATAAGCGAAACCATAAGCAAACGAACATCTTCGACAACATCCGATCAGCTCGTTCGGATGCCTCGAGCTTGTGGCGCACTTGACCAATTTAGCCAATTTGCCAACCAAGAATGGGGAACCAGTTTTTGAGACACTCTTCTTCTTTCCATTCCCCAACAAGTTCGGCTTTTGGTAACACGATCTGGAAACCATGTTTCGGCCTACAATTGCTCCAGGTGGAGCGCCTGTTGTACATTCATGCGAAGATGCCCATTCAATTGGCTTAGCAGAACCTTAACCTTAACTCGCAAAACTCTTCACGGTCACCAATGACTCCCGGCTAGGAATGGGCGGACTGTCGCAGCTGATCGACGGTGATCAAGGATTTTGTCCCCAATGGGGCCTTAATAAAACCACACACATACATCAGGTCTTGCCAACTAAGGCATTTTTTGAAAATATCTCAGCAGAAGTAAATTCATTTCACTTTTTAGATGGCGCTTAAATATCTCTGAGCGACAACGGGCCATACCGCATACCGAAGGGTTCTTTCATGCGATGCGTAATTGGTCGTGATTACCCTTGAAAGCAAGATTTCATGATCGTGATAAGTGAAATTGGCGCGACGTTGGAATTTTTCGACGATCCGAATGCGGGGAGGTTGCGATCCACGTAAAAGAATCCTGCTGCGTTGTAAGACAATCTCAGCTGCACGTGTTCTGGTGCATGTTGAGCATGTTTCAATTTTTGGGGGCCAATTCTTGGCGGGTAACGTTGCGTGTTTCGTTAAGAGTAAGATGTTTTTTTTTGTGGAAGAAATTTAAAGAATGTTTTAAATTTTTTTAGTTCAATTTCAGACATTAAAATATTTTAAGGGTTTTTTTTAATTCAGAGGAGAGTTTTTGAAAGCTTTTGCAATAATGAATTACTGAGTACAGTAGATAATAAAAATAGGGCAAACTCCATACATTCCCTGTGTTGAACAACTTTTGTTGAGACAAATGATATAAAAATGAAATAATGAGCAAACAAATTTTGACACTGTTCTGCTGTATTTGAATTTTATGTTATCAAAAACAAAAACAAACAATTAAAAGCAATGAAAATTGCAATGACAGGTTTACATTGCTTAAAAAATAAGTCTGGTGACTTTCTGCCGGTTCGTTTGCACCGACTGCCATAAATTTTACAACTGTCAGTACATGCTCTACGGGGATGCAATTGAAGTTGCCGCCCTTTACGGTTCAGCACCCGACGAGCCCCTGAACCAAAAGCAAAAAAAAACCCTTCGACGATCAGCCAAATTTCTTCGTTTTTTAATTTGCTTTCTTTTCTTGGAAATAACTGGCTTCACTTAAAACTTGAATGTCCGATTACCGTACACCCCGAATTGCCGAAGGACATTTGGGCAATGTTCGTGCTCGAATGTTAAGTAATGACAGTTTCAAAAACACCTTTAAGTAATGTTAAATTTATTTTAAATAATCAAGGCAATGTACATTTTACTCCGTGATCTTGAAAGTTTGTTGAAAAATATTTGACACTAACAATACATACAAATTTATCCAATAAGTTGAATAATATTATAAAATCGTGAAGATAAAATAACTTATGAATAGTACAACAATTGTTTTATTTTACTTAAATAAACAGTAACTTAAGAAACATACATAAATTTCTTTGTTTTGTGTCAACATACACTTATAGTCTAGACTTTACATAAAAGTATGCTGTCTGTATCCTGAATAACGAGTGTAAAACATAAAACAAAAAAGATTAATCAAACATCACGACCAGCATCATTGCGGGTGAGAGTAAGCAAATGCGAAGAAAGCAAAGAATGAGTTAATAAAACAGGTTCAAGAACACTTTCTGTCGTGGGTAGAGTGAAGCGTAATCCCGCACCAGATTGTTCGGCTACAAAATTGAAACTTATAAGCGAAACTACCGTTACCGTCACCATTAACCGCAACCAAAAAACAGCATCACCAAAGTAGCTTTGCAGGTTTTCGCTAAACAGTGCCGCTATCCGTGTAAATTACGCCTCACTCAGCTCGCAACAACTTGTCAGCTGATGGGCGAGCGTTTGCCTAAAAAAGGCCCTTTGCGTGACCCAATTAATATTGGGTATCGACATGTTATTGTTACTGTACTGTGAGACAAGTAATTGAATTATGCAGAACAGTTTTTGTAATATAAAAAAAACACACATACACACCCAAAAATGTAAATACAATTTGCTTATTTTAAAGCTGATATCAATGAGATTGTAAGTGCATAACAAAGAAATTGAAATAAGGGCGTAAAGTAATTCCCCTTTAGGATGGTATATGCTTAATCGCTATTTTATGTATTTTGCATTAAAACAAGTTAAGGAAGTGATACAACAAGATGTGAAACATTTTTTTGTACAAAATCTTCTTTTCTTCGTTAAAGTATTGCAACTTCGGAGTTCTGCCTTGCCTGCATATAATTATTTACTCGTGATCAAATATTCTTTACGACGATTTTAGTAAATGTTCTTTATGTCTTTATGCAGATTTCGACACAAAAAGTTCCGTTTACATGCACAATAAAACATTTTCTAAACATATTTGTAAACCCAGCATACAAACAACATACCATAGCAATGTAAAAAATGTAAGAAAGCTGTACTTTCGCCGCTGGACCGCTTATCGTCGGATTATGTTGCTAAATATTGACTGAGCGAGGTAATCCACCTATGTTCTCAATTATCATCCCACACAACTGTGCTGGGCCTGTAATAAAAAAACGGGTTGAAATGATTGCAAACACAAATGCATTCAAAAGGGCAAACCGGCGCTCGAGTGGCACTCAACCAGCCTTAAAAGGGTTCGCTCCGCAGACAGTTGTAATTACTGACTCATGCAAACAATGCTTAGATTACGGTCGTAAAGCATTAAAATATGTGTGTCACAACATTGCATGTTTACCTGCAGCTAATATATGCTTTCGGTTCGTGCCAGCAAAAGGCATTAATTCGAAGAATTAGACACGATTGAAAGTAATTTGACCGAAGACAATTTAGATAAAAAAAACACAAGAAATACGTATGGAATTCCCAAGTTGAAAGCAATAATTTGGGTGTTTCGCATGTTTTAAAGACTGCAACATATGTTTTTTTGTAACTTAATGTGTTTTTTACCTCTTCTCTTTTATTGCCACTTTTCGGTTTATGAGTGAAAAAGACTAAACAAAAGATTCAATAAAGATAGTACTACAGTTTTGCATTTCTCTCAGATAGCTACCTAACACCAGCTTGCAATAGGAGATTGTCCATAAACCAAAAATGGGAAATGAATATCTCCAAACAACATGTCGAAGGGCAACCATCACTGATAAAGATTTTATGACTAATAGGAAAACCATCAGGTGTGTGTGTGTGTTTTGATGATTTGAGAAATCACGACCCATTCTTAAGGCCTCTTCTGATCGGGATTTTAAGGGCTCATAAAGATCCACTCCCTACAAAGTAGCCCGATAATCTAAGAAGCAATAAAAATGTGGATTCTGTCTCTTTTTGATAATGATGCGTGAAGTATCGAAAAACGTCGGTCTGCGCCAAGCCGCGCTTACAGTTGATAGCACAGGCCGATATCACCGTCAAGGCTCACCAGTGACCGATGCTTTTGACACCGTTCAAGGTAAAGGAGTAGAATCATATTTAAGGCAAGGCGCCCACTTTCCCCAAAACGGACAAACAAACGGGACTGCTCCAGATTTACTTCACGCCACGGTTCTACCTGCACATTCCCAGTCCGATAGTTCAATAGTAACGGTTTAAGCAGCTAATCGACCAATTTACATAGGTAATTAACTCACAAGATAAATCCCCGTGGACTCCGGGCAGCCCCTCTACTGGAAGGGGGCTCTTAATGGCCAACACAATGGGGCGGATATCGTTTAACATGCACTTTCGATGCCACGGTTCGATCGTGGCGAACGCAAGAAGTCCCCAGAAGCGACCAGCATTCGCTTTACGGTCTAACTCCGGAACCGTGAATCAGCTTCGGGGTTTCCAGATAGGAACCAGGGAACCAAATGTTATATGCCCACCAATCAATAGGTCGATGAATTTTAAGCAGGCAACACGTCCACGGATTATGATAGCTTTCGGGGTCGCGTAGTAATCGGAAGCGCCCTTTGCCACGCAAATCAGTGCGTCCCGCGGTTTGGTGGGCCGTTCACATTCTGGAAATGTGAGAATCTCACCGGATTCCTGCTGTGCAATCAAACCCCTGCGTGCTCCAAACGGGTGAATCGTTTAGGTGATAATGAATGATGTTTGGGGTGGAATTATACCAACATTATTCCTACACACCCACGTGCGATGCGGAGGGCTGATGAATGTGCATGGTAGCCGGAGCAACAAGAAACGATACTGGACATGGCATGGAGATCTGTATGCAAATATGCCCTATGGAGTTAGTCAGATGGAGGTGATTGGAAAGCATGGAGATGACAAGAGTAAACATCTGTTTTGTAGCTTTTTAATGCATAAGTAATGTTTTTATAGAATTTTCAAATAAAAAATTTCACAAGTTTTGTCAAAAATAGCGACTTAGCTTCACGAATTCTTAAATTGTAGGTGTAAAGTTTAAATAAAAATAATGCAGAAGATGTCTTCTATAAAACTAAGCTATCCTGTTAAATAAGTGCACTTGGTTATGATATGTCCCTCTTCACGGACCGTATCAAATTAAGATTCTATGCAGATGCAGCACGTTAACAGCCTCAAAAAACCATCTAATGTATTCTAAACTTTTGTCAGTTTATGATAATTTTGCAACCATTTTCGCACACTCCTCTGTGATTTCAGGTCAATTATGCACTGTTATAATAAATCGAAAAAATATTCTATTTGTTTTTGTGTTGTTTGTCTGTTCAATCCCCTTTCCAGACACTTGAGAAACATTCTCGACTTAGGGGAATGAAACGCAAACAACGTTGAACCTATGACGGAAGCGAACCCGAAACCCCTGCAGCGAATAAGAGGATGTGGAATAGCAAAGCCGGTCCTGACAAATGGCCGTTGCAAGAAACCGCATTGTACACAGAACGCAAGGGACCCATTTTTACGCACCAGCAAAACCACAAATTGATTCCTTTTTGCGTAAGTCACGGAATGTGGAGTGGCCACAGAAGGAAACTCAATAGATTTCCGATTACCATTCGTTCCCCTCAGTTGATATCGCTTATGGCGCACGATTGTCGTAACGCGATAAGAACGATGCACTTACCGGTTGTGTAATATGCGTCTTGGCCGTTGGCCGTGCGGAAACCATCACTGTACTTACTGTTCAACCTTAAGATATTTTCGGGTTCACAACCCCGAAACACACTGCCTACTGTGCTTACTTCCTTCCGTTCACTTGCGCCCCAGTGCGTTGCGGGACGGTAAGATCGAAAGGAAAATTTTGCGTCTTCTCAACGATTTTCACGCACCGAGAATGATGAGTTCGATGACCATTCGGAAAAATTGTCACAAATTTGATCGCTTCAGTTGAAGAAGTTGCGTCGAAGGCAAACGCCTTACCTTGTGTACGCAACGTCCCAAAGTGTCTGTGATGGTAGCTTCGCTATGCGTGTGCGTTTACTTTCACCCCTGCACAGTCGGAGAGCACGTCGGGGACAACTGGGCAGGATGTGATGCCGCGTGACCAGACCGACCAGGAAGGGGAAACGTCGCAGCGCCATCGAGTGCTTCGTAGCGCATGATTGACGACCCGTTGACAGGTCAGTCTCGGTCGGTAAGGGGATCTTACGTTTTGAATCGCTATTTGTGCCGCGAGAAAGATGACAAATTTGCTAGAGAAATATAAATACGGATGTGGGAGGATCACGGAACCGAAATCCGGCGAGTAATAACGGCCATAATGATAAGCGCGAGTGAAATGTCTGTTGCATAAAAGCATACAGACGATCAAAAGCAAACGATCTTGTATGATCTTGTAAAGTAGATCGACATACAACCAAACCCACAAGGATCATTTCACTTTGACGTTAATGCTGAAGATGAACAGATTACATCTCATCAAACAAGGGTCTCAATTTTCATCCCGCTACCATGCGGTCGAAATCATTGGTGTTGCCTTATTTTTGAGGTTTTTCACCTAATTTTCCATCCCGAGCTACCTTTCATCTGTTATCAGCCATCTCGTAATCCACCCCATATTCCCAACAGCAGCTGATGCAATCCAGCTGCAGTTTTGCGGGCATAAAAACCACCAAAAAAGTGGACACCCGGTGGACTTGTTTTTGTAAATGTTTGTCTAAAGTTACTGCCTGCTAGCGCTAGCACTGCTCTTTTGTAGTTATGCTCTCTTGCATGACGCACAGTTTGCACAAGGTTACATGTTTCCTTCCCGTATGTGCTGGTAATTTGAGAGTTTTTTTTTCTATCCCTGACTCGTATTTTGTTCTAGCATTTCTCCCTTCGGGGTCGGCACAGCCGAATATCGATCACCTTTCCCCTGGCAGAAGGTGTGACCATTGATGACGGAGGGAAAACCAACGCTTTCCGAGGAACTTCTGATACGCTTCTAGGAAAGCCATCGGCAATGTTACGAACGCGCCGTTATTATCATTATTATTATTATTATTATTATGACTGCTGCGCATCCACAGAAGTTAATGGAACGTATAATTAAGTTTCACTTTGATCCGCTAGATGAGGTATGATTATGTGCAGCGACTCTTTTGATCGGTTGCGAAACGATGGGGGTTGACGATATTAATGGAGTGCGATACCCGTTTCGGGCAAAATCAGCAAACGATCGATTCAAATCTGGCCGCTAGAATTATGTGTTAAAATGTAGAGCTCGCAGCGATGCGCTCACTGTGAGTGCAATTAATGTGATTGAATACCCGGCTAAACGGTGCAGTTATCTTTGTGAGATTGTAGGTTATTATAATGCTATAGCTATAATAATCTTTACAATTTCAGAATTTGTTGCCACCTTTTGGCAGCGATTCAAATGGATGAAATTCTTCATTGGTGGTCTCGCACCACCGTACACTGCACCGAAATTTGTCCTTCAAGATTTTGGAGAACAACAGCAGCAAACCTTCACTTTGCCATAAGTTGTAACACACCGAAACAGAGATTTTGGGATACACCGAACAAACGAAACGCGGCCCGAATGGGAACATCGATGATTGGAACACCGGAATACCGTTACAGATAAAACCGGGCACTCGGTGGGATTTGCTTTTTAAAGTTTATCTGAAAACAGCCATAAAAATGTTCGAATCGTTCCATCCAACTCACAGCCCTGAAAGGGTGAATGACTTCTGCAGCTTATCCGTACACTATCGCACGGCGCTCTAAGCTGAAGGCCACACAAATTTTACCAAACAAAACAAACGAAACATGATAAACACTCACTACACACTTCAGATCCTTTCGCTCGATTACGTCACGACCAAGAATGCGCCAGCTTGCTGTTCGATCGGGGGGGAAAAACCGGTCGCGATTCTGATCGTATTCGCCCTGCCTCGTCCAATCCAAATCAAACGTTTTTGCGCGCATGTCCCGATTGATGGAGAGTGTGCGATGAAAGTGAATTATAGCTGTCTAACGTGTTAGCATTAGTGGGCACGGATTGGCAGTCGCGGCATTGTTTCTTCCTCACCTGTTTTGAAGCTCATCAGATCACGATTCGTTTTGCGATTTGATTCGCGGATTTATAGCTAAATGGATGTGGTTTTATTTTTGTTTCACAGCCGAGTTGCAGGCTTTTTCGCCAGTTGCTGATTAGCATCGGAAGGCTTGCTGTGAAGCAGACATCTGATGGCATATTAAGAGAAGCAACATGCAGATCATTTTCCTAGCATAAACAATCCTTCACGATGAACAAGCGAATATTTGCTAATGAGCGATGTAAAGAGAAACGGTCGGCTTATTAAATATGAGAGTATCCTTGTATGTACAGTGCGTAACATAATTATATGAACACTAGTTCCTAGTTTCTTTTTTTATAATAAAATAAACAATTGAGAACTTAGAGAACAACGATGTGCAATAAATTAATAAGGATGAAAATAATTTTAAGCTTTTCTATTTTTTCCGTTGAGAGCACTTTTAACTTTCAAATGTGAGCAAAACTAATTGTTCTTCTAATCAATGCTCAACATCGTTTTTAATTTCCTCCCAGTTTTATTTTTCCTATAATATTACTAATGTAATGTTTGCAAGATGAAGAACAGTATAAATAACTTTGAAAGAACATAGCCAAAACAAATCATTTAAAACGCATGCAATGTTGAAAACAAAATTGTCAATGTTATATTGCAGAGTAATTATATGTCGAATGTGCTATGTGATGATACACAAATACGACCTGTATTTTAAACTTTGTGCTATACATTTTTAAGGTAATACTTATACAAAATAAGTAACAAAATGCTTCTTAAACTTGAAACAATTTTTATTGATTTACTTTTAATACAAAAGTGCTTTGCTTGTTATGTTACGCACTGTATCAATCAGCGACCTAATTTTGATGTTGATTAACTGATTGACGTTTGGAACCGTTATCTATCGGAGGTATTAATATTAACATTCCATTAAAGTTCAATTCTTTACTACTTTGCACATCGGAAAATTTTCTAAATATTTCACAATCATCCTCTTGATGCAATCATCATTCAATACACCAATCAATTCCAATCATCTAAACGTTGCGCTTCAACCAACCACGTGCGCTATAATTCTAGGTTAATGTGCGATAATAATTATTTTTCTTTTCTACTTGTTACCCACCATACGTCAACGGCTTCCTAGTGCTAGTGATGGAAAACGAAACAAGCGGCCACTATTTCTGCGTTGGTTTCGCTCCGTCAGCAAACGAAGATCGTTCGAAGATTGAAACCGGCTGCCGGCGGTAGTCCCATTGCTGCATCTTCGCACAGACTACCACCGGTGTATAAACTGGGATAGTGGGATTTTGCATACGAGCCCGTGCGTGTTGAATACGGATAATAATATTTCAAAAAGAATATGATAGTAATCTCACATTACGACCGGCGGTTGAAACCGAGAAGTCCCGAAGGAATCGCGCAGACGGAGCACAAGCGAACAGCTCGAAAGGTAATACATTACCGGTAAACATAGTGCGTATGGGTACGCACCATTGACTGACGGTAGTAACGTGCAATGAAGTCTTCATTTGCAACTTTGTAAAGGTGAAGAAGTCACCATTAGAGGGAAAGAGTAGTTACACCTTGCTTCCGAATGTCTGCCGCGCGTGTAGAGTGTGGAGTCGTTTAACTGCAGCATTTGTTGTTTCTTGCCCTTTCCTCTTGTGCACGGGTAATTAGGTGTGACTTTGGTGAACGTTACAGCAAACACCGATCAGCTCCCAGAACGGTTCCGGAAAACGTGCTCTACAGCGTGTTCCTTTCGTCGGGAGGTGTAAAGTTTGGTCTCACGAAGTGTAACTTTATGCAGATGAAGCTTTCGCAGACGGTAAGATCGTGATCGCGAGCAGGTGAAGACCGGTTGTACGTGTGAATAAATCGAGCATCACTGGACCATCATCCGATTGCTTCTGGTGCTGTCCAAGGTTATCGATAGGGAGCCGATGCAGGAAGCGCCCACCACCCAGCACACCAGATGGCGCGATAGGCATCGAGATAACCAATCAAGTGATGGGACGATACGTTTTTCTTCCCTTCTGTCGCACCCGCGGTAACACGCTGACGATCAATATCTGTCAAATTAATTATTGATTTTTACGCGAGACAATCGGGTTTTTTTTTCCGAGGGTAATTAAAACTGTAAACGACCGCCGGCACTTATAGACCGTTCCAGTACGCTGACGCGAGTGACACGAACCTAAAGAACCGGTAAGTTTCCACCGGAGCCCCCAAATATGGATGCACGGCAGGAAATTAACTGTATCAAATAATTAATAACCATTCAACTGGATCACTGCTGAATAACAAAACCGATAACTACCCCAGATGGACGGTCCAGAATCGTTCCTATTTTATTGGACCCTGTTCCGGGCGCGTGTTCACAGTACTCCCCCCTGCTCACGGTTCCAATTAGGACGCAACTAATGCACATGGCATTCTTCGACCAGACTAATGAGCGCTAATGGTGCAAGGTTGCTTTTTAAATGTGATGTGCCGTACGAGGGTGTTCGTGTGCAGAAAAGGCAAGAACTTCCGGCTGCAACAATGTTGCAGCAACGATCAACGCGCAAACGATCAGTTTCACCGACAAAGAACATATTTGTTTACGAATTTCACAGATGCACTCTTTATAGGGCGATTCTGTTACTAAAGAGGTGGGTTAATCCGAGCTTCCGATTGTAGCCGGCGTTGATAAAAACGTTTTTCTTTGTACCGTGCACAACTGTTTGTCAACCGTGCATGCATGCTACCCCCAGCGAGCGGATATTTCATCGTGTGCTAATCCTTTGCAGTACCTTAGCGTTAGTCAACTGCAGCCGGCCCGGTAAAATCCAACCCGCGAACGTTTATTGAGTCATATCTTTGTGTTATCTCTATGTCTCCATTACTAGCGCTTTAGCAGCCTTAAATCGTGCGGCTGTTGCCAGCATACGACCAAGCGCAAGAAAAATCGATAAAATGGAAGCGAGTTTACAGACGTGAAGACAAGTTCTTGGACCGATCGCTACGTACGTACCGCTTAACGATCATCGGTTTGCTGCTTCCGACGAACGAGACCTGGCCGAGACCGGTTAAAGAAAGCCTATGCAAATGCCCATCACCGGCTGAGACACATTTCCGAATATCAACCAAGCATCTTAATTGACTTTTCGAATGCACTCACAGACAATTCGCATTCTCGACAGGATGTTCACAAAATAAAATGCATACACACAATCTGTTCCTCTGGGATCAAGTTCGATCGATTTGATCACCATTCGCTTTGGGTACTCCGGCGTCAATTTTCGTACCACGCGTCAGTCCGGTTCGGTCCATTGGAATTTAAATCGATCCCCATTGATTCGTCGCTCGGTGCATCGGCGGTGGTTGACCGTGTATCGGTGGTTATGATGTGAAAAAAAAACGTACCAACTTCAACGGGTTTCACTTTCCAACTCCGGGGTATAGCAAGGCTCCGTTTGCTACTTTGTTCCACGCGCGAGTTTAGAGTTCCAGCCCCGAAGGACGGTCTTGGCTGTATCTGCAAAAGGCGTTCAAGTTTGTGAATGAACCGCGTTCGTGCATTTGGACTGGAATTGGTAGCACCTGCCGCACTGTTCGATCCAATGCATTCCCCCGGCATGTTTATTTATGTTTTTTTCGTTACGCACGCTTCTGGCCATACCTTTCCCATGCCTTGCTGCACTGGATGGGGGTGATCGTAATAAGAATCACGAAAAGGAGACAGGTTCGGGACCGTCAGGTTTCAGCTGCTGTTGGGCGAGTTGAAAATAGTTCAACACAGGATTGGTTTGCTTTGCGTCACTTCACTCTTAAGTCTTTCGCGTTGGTGGCTTGAATCTTTTATACGGCATTGTTTTAAAAGTTAAAGCCTTTACCCGCGGACGAAAAGCGGTCGGGTATCTCGCAAATGTTTTCCATCACGCGCAAGGTGCGTGAAAGTGAGTTTCACTTACATTTCTTCCCTGCATTTGTTGCTGTGACTTTCGTACGGGCCGTTCAGAATATTGATAGGGTACTCATCTTCGATAGGGTTCACTTTATCGCAATTAATCCCGTATTAATCCATGCTTGAGAACCACTCAACAGCATGTGAAATATTGTCCCCGGCGCAGTATTGCAAAGACTGCATTAGCAAACACTTTCTTCGGTAAAACATTTTTATGTTCTTTTCCCCCAAATTGCAAGATGATGCCGGGATGAAATTTCTCATCTGTACACTCTCGAAACGAAACCGTCCCATCCGTAAGGGGTGAAAGCTCTAATAGCACACATTATGCAGATGCATCATTCAGTAGACCACACGCAAACATCTCCAGACCCTAACCCCACTTAACCTACCGAAACATAAAGTTTCACAGCCTGCAACACACATCTTGGGTGGGGATCAACAGCACACCCATCCCAGTCCCTTCCGAATGACGCTAACAAATGGGTCTTTTGTTCAAGAATCAAGTAGAACTCTTCACTTCATTGACACTTCTCACAACGAAAGTGTCAACTTACCGATGCACCCCCAATACGGACGTTCGTCCCGGTGCGGTTATTTGACAGGGCCGTATTATCTTGGTGGATTAGATTCGGATATGGTTACACCCGTCTTATTTATTCTCACTTCTGAACACCATGCAATCGAGAGAACTATTATCACCTCCAGCCCCACAGCTTCGGAACCTTTTATTCGGAAGTTACTGTTGACTACACTGCTAGGGTTCTATCGGATCAGTAGAAAATGAAATCTCTCTCACCATCAATGCATAGCTTTCCTGGGTTTCTTCATGTTCACCTTCAACTTAACGCGTCTCAATCGTTCGCCTAAATGTGCGGCGAATGAACTGTACGATCGGAAAGCTGATCGCTAATAAGCGAAGCACGGATTACGGTCAACCGGTGGTGATCGTAACGATTTTTCTCAAAAACAAAACATACCGTTCCCGTTTTTTGGTAGTCAAACCAATCAACTTCTCAAAAACTAAAGCCTTCAAGTCTATCCCATTCCCACCTCAGGCATCTCTGGAGGTGTTTTGGGCCTGATGCACTACACGGTCGTAAATCAATCGATATCTATTAAAAAGTTCATACACATCCCTTTGAAGACATGGCCAGAGCGAAACGGTAAATGCACCCCCGATAGCAATGCATTCTACCGGGAGCAAGTCTTTCGAGCGTGTGTTTTGAGATTCCAGTTGTGCTTCCTCATAAAATCATGATCCACATCGCTCGGTCTTGCTGTGCGGAGAGTGGACGATGAATGCCGGCCGGTAGTAGCGCGGCAACATTCCACTAGTCAACCAATCCCGGTGTCTGCCGAAGGGCCTAAGATGCTAAGAGATCACATTACCCAAAACCTAGTACCACCCGTGGGGCAATTCGCATAATTAGGAGACCTATGAGAAAGCTAACTTCACGCTCGGAGTATGCACGTGGTGGCCTAGTATTGGATGTTTGATGTGTAACATATTCCGGTTTTTTCCCAATATGCTTGACTTCAAACACTTCCACACACAAATATGATGAAGTGTTGCACTGAAAATCATTTCGTCTTTCATTGGTCTGTTGTTTCGCTTCGCTTGATGCACACCTCCATAAAACTTTAAGGTTATACCACAAAAATGTCAACATAAACAATTAATAAAATTCTGTTTATCTTAAAATATAGTAACTGCTCCGTAATATGAAACATTTCACGGTTGTGACATTGAGCGCAAAAAGATGTAAACACACACGATACATTCATCCGGGCGCAAATTATATAGGCCACTGCACATGCGCCTGTTTAATGGGTGTTTTGTGCATACTAAACAATCATTAAAGTTAATGGCACGGAGAGAAGCGTAAGCCACGCTTGCGATGCGCTTAAATTCCGTGCCTTTCGACCCATTCACAATGGACGCAAGTTAAAGTTAATACAGGCACGCGTTACTAGCCAAACTCGTCCACCTGATGTGCCACAGCTTTAAGCCTTCGATCCGCTATATTTTGCATAATGTGCCAGACTAATTGAAGCAGATAACAAACCAATGCCTGCTCAGCTAACCCAGTGAACTTTGAACTCAACCAACCAAATTTACATTACCACTCGAGTACCTCACACAGAGCCCTCGAAACCATGCGTGTCGATGCCGGTCAACGAAAGTCAGCATAATAATATGCGGCCCGAGCAGCAAGACGCACACCAACACCTAATCAACGCCACCCGAAATCCGATTCGGCAATAGCGAGGAAGAAAGAGGACATTGACCGCGGACGCACTTACGTCTGCCGGGGCTGCGGTTAGTGGACGCGAGCTATGCTGCCGGCCAACGTGCCATGTGCCAACGAATGTGCTTGACCGGTCAAATGCTCATATACGCGGTACGCACAATTTACCTAAACAATCGCACGCCGGGCTGTTGGCGACCACCCGCCAGACGGTGGGCAATGTGGGTCATCGAACAGGGATACCGTTCCGATTCCGGGGCTTGATTGTACCGGATTCTCTATTAGTAAATTATGCGGAAGTCATAAATCAGCTTCGTTTGCGGGGTGCAGGAGGGTGAAGGATACCAACCGGCAGGGGATAAAACTGCCACGAAGGTGGAAGAGCACCACACTCCGACACGATAGTGACTGATCTAATTTTGTGTGTCTCTTGCAATGATTCCTTATTAATAGTGATACACATTGAGGCTGCGTTTTGTAGAGTGTTCCAGTCTTCATACTGGTGATGTTGCGTAACCATTTGAATTGTTACTCATTTATTTTAGATAAAAACCAATTTGCTTCATTAATCAGCATATTTAAAACAGAGCCCATCTCATGTAAAATATCAATCGAAAAATGTACGCATATGCGCACTTATTTATTAAGATAACTTCCATTCGAGTTACTACAACTAAAAATTAAACTTATCAATTCAACAATATATTTTTTTCTTCAATCGTTGAAATCACTCTCTTATTAGAAAATATCCTTGGATTTTAATCATCCTTGGTTATATAAAACATTTGTTTCTATTTGACTAGCTATATCGGCTTAGTTACACGGCTACGCAAGAGAAGTATGCTTTTTGGCTTTCTTGATTATTACTTATTCGATGCTGGATAGTAGGTCCAGCTTATGGACCTAATATCTTCGGAAAACTGGAGCGAAATACATTCAAATCCATGAGAAACTGTCCAAATATTTTATAATATCCCTGTGTAGAATACAGTTCAAACTACATTGTTGGAATCTCGGTCACATTTGCAACGTTATTAGACTGAAACTGTTCTAAAATCCATACCATTTAATGAGATCGTCACCGTGAAATTGTTGTCCTAAACACTTAAAAAATAATTTAATAAATAAAATAACGAACTTGCAACGCGAAAATCATTCAAACGATAGAAATTCACGATAATGAATCGAAGAATGCTATAAAACATGGTAAATTGTAGAAGTTCAATAAATAATAGCTCACGACAAAAATTAAAGGATTTTTGTTCAACGCCTAAAACATAAACTTTAACGAAGCAGGCTTACTGGCGAAGTATTAAACCGTTTGAAACCTGTACCTTTGGCAAAAAAATCATAGAAGGCGTAGGAGTAATATATGAAAAAAATAGAAAATGTGATCCAAGTAGTAGCGTTATGGTTTTCCTTAGCGCATACAATTGCTTATGTATAGATAAATTAAATGCAGAGAAAAATATCGACTCTGTGACTTGAAAGTATAAACGAAATTGCACCGGGATTTCCGAATGTATAGTACCAGGAGAGCATCCACGGAAGAGTTAGCACCTAGTACAGCAGTTTGCACGCGTTACGCGTTATGTAACGCTCGTACAACGTTTGCGATTGGTTCGGAATAGCTCCGTTATCGTTATTCGTTATCCTTACCGAATCATCATCTATTCCTCTCCAAGTTATATTCATCTTCTCCAATCTCATTGCAAATTGAACGTATCGCCATTATTCGTTTAAACCGTTTCTCACAGTTGCTTGATCCATCTTAAGCGTCATTTGAAAAAAAATGGTCCATACTAACGTCCCCGGTAGCGCATCACGTAAATAGGAAAAGCATACTTTGCGTCTCATCGAAGAGTCGGAGGACGAATCCCGTGTTTGTAGAACAAACAACAGTGTGGTAACGGGAGGAACCAGACACAGCCAGCCCGAAGAAGTGCGGAAACCCAAACAAACACACCCCGCCACCCAACTGCAGCCGGCTGATGTGATGGGATGAAATTTGCAACGGTTACCGATCGGAAGTACCGCACTGGAACTGTTCCATCCGTTCCGCGTGGGGATGGTGTGAACGAGCGGCGCAGGAACCGTGACCATGTGAATGGGAAGTGTGAAAAATAAGCACACAAACAAACGCGCTCACGCAGCCGCATGGGTTTTTTGCAAAAAGCAAGCAACAAAACGGTTCCGTCCGCTGATGCACTCGACTCCGGGCCGGCTGCAGACTCGTGCAGCCGCGACGATGCAACTGACCTACCGCACCATTTTTTCGCGTAGATATTTTGCATTTTGCGCAACGCGACTCCGGCCCATTTGCCGCTTCCACACCTCCCCCTTCCCTTTCCGATTCCTGCGTTCGGCCATCAGACCGAGGATAGGTGGTGTTGGCTGTGCCGACATTGTCATTCACACTTGGCACCAGAGCAGTAGAGCATGTGCACGCAATGGACGCACGCTGCCTGCGTCTCGACACTCGACATGCATTATGCTGTCGCGTTTCCCGGCCTTCCGCTCGACTGACAGACACGGGGCTGGTTGCTGCGGCTGAGACTGAGTGAAGCGTACCGGCTGTCCATCGGCATCGGGCGGTGTCATAT
The DNA here is from genome assembly GCF_943734755.1 of Anopheles moucheti. Lineage (NCBI taxonomy): Eukaryota > Metazoa > Arthropoda > Insecta > Diptera > Culicidae > Anopheles > Anopheles moucheti. Next base: position 27,444,303 of record NC_069140.1, read on the forward strand.
GCTTTGAAAGTGGAGCCAGTGCTTCAATTCGTCAGACTACATTCACGCCGGATTGATCGATGAAGGGTGAATGGGGCAAAAAAGGCGAAAAGAATGCACGAAACAACTGCATTCTATCATTGGCGACTCCATTAGGGAAGATTCTTGGTCCGTTTTTAGTGTGTTTCATTTCTCACTTATTGGCCATGCCTCGTCATACATTGTAACGGTACGCGCTTGTGGTTATGCTTTGCGCATGTCACTGTGGATAGCTGATCTCTCTTGGAGGATCTCTTTCTACAAGGTTTCTCTACTAAGAAAAGTGCACAAGTTTCTGATTTTATTGTGTGACAAGAAGCTTCACACATTAGGCAGAATCTTAGAATAGCAAAGAATTCTTCACCACCCCCAGAACATCAACCATTCAAAAGCTTTCATTAAAAGGTTTAAATTTAAAATTCATAAAAACACACACACAAAACGATGCCGCCTTGCAAATGAGTTGCGAAAATGATTGCGAAATGGCATAAAATCAACATACTACTCAGATAGCAAAATGGAGGAAAAAAAAGAAATGCTGGAAACCAAAGAAATGTCGGTGAAATCTGGTTAGGAATGGGACATGAGAATTTTGCAACAGTAAAGAAAATACAAGCCGCTCAATTAACATTGCTTAGCAATCACGGTTCGGAGACAGGATGGGATTTTGTTTTGGATTTTGGGTGTATTCCATTGCTTGCTTTCTGTTTATCTTCATGCTGTAAGGGTTTTGTTTTTCTGCTTTTACCTTCTCTTTCCTAAAGGTCGTTGACACAAATAATTCGCCGAATACCGCGTCTCGATCAGCTGTTCTTACGTACCATTGGAGTTTTAATTGGATAATGCAGAATCCTTTGCTGGTAAAATGGTAGAGAATCACTAGTTTGATTCACTACACTGCGAGTTCCTTATTGCCACCAGAATCTTTCCGCAGACAAATTATCCAATCTATCTCCGAAAGTGACACAGACAACATGTCAGCCATTGGAAACGGGCCTATTAGTTCTCCATTTTATTTCAAATCTCACCTTTTCCGGCATCAATCAATTATCGAGTCAGCAGTGTACTGCAAGCACCAGATATCATGAAAAATTTGCCTCCATCACTTAAATTGACCGTAGCGCTTGCTCCAGTGCTTCGTTTGCCACTCGTTGACAGCGGGATGCAATAATCTATTCACCATCTCCGGTTGTCTAACTATCATCGCATGAAGGTACTGGTGCTCCACGGCCACGGAGTCGCCTAGAAAAGCATCCCTTTGAACATAGCTTATCGGAGGGATAAAATCACCCCATTGAGACCTAGCGGGTGTGAAATAATTTTCACATCTTCTCACCCAAACCACCGACTGTCATTGGTGGGAAAACAAGTTTCGTGCTCGGCATTCCTGGCGCGTGTCACGAGAAATCACAGCCTCAGATCGCTGTCCGGGGCGGGGAGTTGTCTGAATTTCTCTCCCGTGGACAATCCAACGGTAAACCGACCGATGGAAAATGCATCCCCTATCGATACGGGGATGCTCGTTGCTGAAGGGCCAAATTATTGAGGTTATTTGGGGTGTGTAGACATATTTTTTGTGGTTGTTCGATGATTTAGAAACGATAACTGCAAACGAGCAGCGAGATCGTGTGCAAACATCGGCAGGAATCCGAGACTACTAAATGAAACCCTCCAGTATCACACTGGGTCGAACAGGTTTAACCGTAAAGGTGTGTCTGGTACGATGAAGGCAAGTCTCACATCAGTAATCTTCAGAAACCTTCTGCCGCTCAAGGTCTGCTTCGGGTGTGTGTGGTTTAGTGAAAGTTTCCGGGAAAACGTTCTACACTGTAGGTCGAGCGATTTTCGAAAAAGTTCTCAAACGACAAATCCATAAATCAAAACGGTTCCGAAACCGACTGGTGAATCCAGTCAAGGCCAAACAGATTTACAACCATTCACTCCATATATCGTTCCCCCAAAACAAACTCCCTGGGGGACATTTTTTATGGAGGTTCCCTTTAGCACAAAAATGATGAAATTTTTAGTTTCTATGCTGTTTTGGAAGTGAGCGCAATAAAAAAACTCTATACTAACCAACATTCATCATAATAAAGCGGTAAGCGGTTGAATTGCCATGCAATTGATCGGTGTCGATCAGTGATCATAAATCAGTTGAAGAATCATTCAGTCACAGTGGGAGAATGTTATCGATCGCTATGTAGAAGACTCATCTTTTTTATATTTATTTTGACCGTGGTTTTTCAAAAAGCTTCAAATATCCGGAAAAAAACCCACCAAAGCTCAGAAAAAGTGCTCACAAATATGGAACCAGTTTGTTCACGTCGTCTCCACGGAAAAAATCCACATTGCCACACCTTCACCAAGCAAATAGGTAATCGAGCACATCCCTCGGTCCCCCTTTCCCCATAACCCTTAGCTGCGTTCGAACCGAGCGTTTATTGATGTTCCAGTTTTTTGCTAATTACTGGTGCAAACGGCACATGTCAATCGACAAGCTCAAATCAGTCACCGACCAATTGGCATTTTGGGCTGATTTAATTCACAACGGTCCGGGCGCAATCGGACGGTTGCCGATCGTGTCGAATTGTTGTTTGTTTGTATGATTCATTTACAAACCGGTGGCGCGTAGAGTGCGTGCACGTTCGTAAATCATTAAATCGGCTGCTAGGGAAAACATAAAGAAACCGTTCTAACCCGTTAACGAAACAAAACACATACACACACGGTCTGGAGTGGAAAAAGTATGTGTCTTTTTTCGTTGTACTACCTTCATTTTGAAACCGGCCGAACACAAACATACCAGCTACCAGTGGGATTTGAAATGTTTTCGGACGGTATTGAAAGAGCGCCTTTCATGATAGTTCACGCCTGTAACCCCATTTCACAGCCAGGTGAAAATCAGTCACAGTTAGCAAGGGTGTAGAAATTAACAACTTCCCAGACGACTCTGCAACCGCTCGAAACTATGCTGGCTGCGTATGCTTCGGAAGAGTTCAACGGTTTTGGGTCTTTAGGGTTTATTCCCGCAGTGCGAGAAATTCCATCCCATATCCCAAGCAACACCGAAGTGTTGTGAGTAATTCTGCTTGCGATATACATGACGCTGTTCCAGCGATGTGCAGCTGAATGACAGCATACGACAGCAACTCCGTGGATCTGTCCAAAAAAGCCTGCCGATGTGTGCCCTTTATCTCATCTCCAACGGAAGATCACGAACGATCCCCAACGTAAGCCTAATGAGCTTCGCGGAAGCTGATGTTGATTTGGGTATTAGCAAACGTGGTTTTTTTTTCCTTAAAACCCAACCAATCCCCTTGACAGCTATAATGGCTAGCAATAACATGGACAAACTATCCGCTCAGCAAAACCCATCCCTCCGCGATGCTGCTGATTGGATAATTGATTTGATTTCCCCACGGATGTCACTTAAAATCATCAACAATAAGATTGATGATACCTTTCACCGGGCCGGCCCACATGCATTGGAAAGCTCTTAACTACCGTACCTGTCAGAATCTTCAACCTGGCGTCCAACTTATGGGAGCAGTTTCACTAAATTGCGAAATTAATTAAGAGATCCGAAAATCGTAAGATTTCTTTAATTTTAACCTTCCACCCTATCGCTAAGATCGGTCCCATCTAACGGCACTCTCTAATCTATCATTCCCATTCATGGGGTGCTCAATTTATTGGCCAAATATGAAAATATTTTAAAAATAACCTCAATCCGCAATGGACATCCCTCGGTTGTGCACAAACAAGACGGAACGAAACCTGTTCGCGAGGTGTTGATAGGAGCATCTTGTCTCCTTGGTTTTGTTTTGCTGTATTGAATATCGCGCGTCTGAGGACAGTGAACGTAGCAGACAGTCAGAAATGGGTAAAATTTTCCAAAAAGATATATAAATTATCGTAGATCACTGGTTCGTTTAGATATTTGTCCCTAGACACCTCTGGTTGTTTACAAGTTGTACTAGTATTAATTTCATCTTGTTTCAAAAATGGAATATTTTAGCACCGTTTTCTTCCAGTGTTTTGCCCACTAGGCACGGATGGTCGAAATGGTCGCGAATCGTATCCGCTTAAATTAGCGCACGATCGGCGATTCTAAGCCGTAAGCCTAAAAGGTATAATATTTCATCAAAGATCCGGCTTTGTCCGGCACAATACCCGCTCGATCCCGGTGAAAGGATACTCACTGTAGTCGCTGAGATCGTCGTACGTGCCGTTGACGGTACCGTCGGGCAGCAGCTGTATGTAGCGGTTCTTGATGAACAGCTGGATCTTGCGTGTCGCACCGGTTATATGCGACAGGTTGGCGGAACGTTCGTTCCGCTCGAGATTCGATTCATTGTTCCGGTGCTGCTGCTGCTGTTGCTGTTGCTGTTGAGCCTGCTGATGATGGTGTCGGCCACCACCACCCCGCCGACCATGCCACACGCCCGTTCCGTTTAGTGGGCCAGCGTTTGGCCCGACCTGATGCTGATGGCGGTGGGGGTTGGTGGGCACCGCCTCGCGTCTACCTCGGGCCAGTGCTGGCGATGGATCCGTGTCATCGAACCTGGCGTGAACACGGACGGGCGCGACGTTATCCTGCGACGTGCGATCGACCGCACTCGATCGCACCGATTGGGACTTATTTTTATCGATCGGTTCTATGAAATAATCGCGCGCGTCGCGTACGGCGCTATTTTCGCGCGTCGGTAAATTTAACTGCACTGCACTCACTTCACTCTGTCTCCGTTCGTTCGGTTCAACTGTTGGTGCCGGTTGGGCGTTCGAACTGAGGGCGCGCAACAGGCGATAAAACTCGCTCACTCGCCGGCTCTTGCGGCGCTCCGATTCCGCTGGTTCCTGCTGGTCCCGGTCCTCCTGCTGCTGCCGTTCGCTGCCGAGACCGAGCGGGACGTGTTGCCGTTTCGCCCCGACCGTACCCACCCCGTTCGTCCAGGGTTGCACCGGTACCGGTAGTACGGCGGCGGCCGGATGGGGACGGGCTGGGGGCACTATGTCCCACGGAGCGCTCGGCGACACCACAGCCATCGGTTTCGGCATGGTGGCGCAACAGGGAGGCCAGACGAGGATCACCAGCAGGAGGGCACCCAGCAGGGCCAGGGCCCTCCGACGAATCCTGCCACTGAGCATGAACCTTCACCGGCCTCTCGTGGAGCCCGACGTCCACGGGCACCCCTCACACACACACTCACATAGATGCGCCTGCACACACGCACACGGACGCGCGGTCACTGAGCGCTTCGCGGCGTAAGGATCTAGGCAGCATTCACGACACGCACTCCAACACTTGCACTGGCTGCGGTTTGATGAACGAACTGGCCAGACACTGGCACCGTTCTAGAAACACCTGCAACTAGAAACGTCCCGTGCGCTGCCAGACCGCGTCCCACCATCCTGCGGAACGCACGCACGCACGGAATGTTGTCGAAGCGCTTGCTGCCACCTGCGTACACCTCGTCCCCTAGGGCGGGAGTGAATGGTTTCCGCCGGATCCGACTCTACCGGCCATAGCACATCGTGCAGACGAACGTCAGCATTAGCGCGTGTGGACAAAAGCAGCGCCAAAGCTTCCTAACTCCGCAGGGGTATTGTTGTTTGCCGAACCGCACAAAGGTGAAGCGAGAGAAAAACACTAAAATTCAGAAAAGGAGAAATAAAAAAATCATGAAATGATCAGTCAGCTGGAGCGTGAGGTAGGTACGGAGGTGGTTTTTGTGGCAGAAAATCAAATAAACTATGCTAATGGCAAGGCGAGTCTGCATATTTTCTACGTTCGGTATGAATAAAACATCAGGGTAGGTAGTGAAGGGCAAAACCGTGGAGATTCCACGCATTTCTGGGGAGAAATGGGCTATCGAAGATCGCGATCGGTTTCTGATGCGGACGATTTTGCTGCAGATTTGAGGTGCGTTATCAAAGTTTGACGTACGAAAATTGTAATACGCATCCCATATCTTACAGTGTGGAGCGAGGCTTCACATGGGGGAAAGGCAGCGACTTGGACATATTTCTTTACATGCTAATAACAACGTGTAAAGCGTTGAAGAAACGCAAATTTAAAATGCTAAACAATTCCACAATAACGAGCAACTCCCGCTTCAGGTTGTCAGTCGGGGGCGGAAAATTGATAAAACAGTCATAACCAGCTCTGAAACAGCTCTAAACAACGATAGTTTACAAACGATTACAACTGTAATTTAAATGTCTTTCTTCTATCAAATGTTACGATATCTTGCAAATCAGACCAGAGTTTCTCTATTTGGAGAGCATTGGAAAGAAATTTCTTGCGAGCTGGGTCGCAATGGTTTGGAATGTTTTGGACGTATTGTTAGTTTTTAACGCCTACCATAATCCTCCTTTCAAAGACCGAACCGAAACAGCCTAACTAACAGTGAACCAATTTCGGGTGGTCAATACTTTCTCCTCCCGGTGACTTCACATGCTACTTTCCCGAATGTAATGCTCGTCCACACACTGTTCACCATCGCCCCAAAACAACACAAGCAGCACATCTCGCGCAAGGCTACAATTTAAATTAATCACCCCGATCGTAATCTACCTGCCTACGGGCCTGGTGGTCTGCAGATAAGTAGCGAGATCGCCATTTTCATTACCATCAGCGGTAATGGTGGCGCTGTCGTCCGATAATTTAGTGCATGACGTTCATTCGATCCGCCTGGTCCGCTGTGTGCGAGACTACTTGCACTACTCTGTCACAGTATCTCGCACTTGCGCCGGGTGGAAGGATCATCACTAATCAAACGATTTAATGTCGAGACCGTAAGCCCCGATCGTTCGCCAAAATTCGTCCGTACGCAAGGATCACGCGATCAAGTGTTGTCACGGAGGGTGAAATAAAGTGCCTCGTTATTGCCACGCCGACCGACGCACATTATTGCATCAAGCGAGCGTGATTGCGCGAGACAGAGAGCGCGAGAGAGGTCATTGGCACGTTAATATACATTTTCATTTATCACCACCGCGTGCGTTGCACGGGGCCCGCTGACGAAATGTCACTTGAATTTTGCGCGTGCACTTGTCGCCGTGTTGTGAGCGAACGTTTACGCACACTGGCAACATTTTTGCTATCGTTATCAGGTGCGCTTGTCGCCGATGTGCCCGTTGCGATTGGCTTTCCGTTGACACACATGTTGACCCACTGGCCTTCCACACGGGGCTGATCCCCGCACTCTTGCACCAGGCTCCGAAGATACCTACATAATGTTCCCAATTCTGGTCCCCAGTTACTGCTGTAAGACCTCTAACATTGATGACGATCCATCATCCGTAGCAGACAGCAACCCTTGTGGAGATGAACAGAAGAAGACTTCTTTGTTTCTGTCTCTCTACCCCTGTCGTACGGTAGATCAAACCCCAATCAACTTCAAGGCAGATTTGTATGCTTTTAAAATAAACACTGCGCTATCGTTATCTAGATGTACAGAAACAAAACCGCGCATCTTTGGTAAATAAAAAACAGTCTGCGAAACAGTCGGGTGTACGACTTAATTTGGGTGCTCATGTTCTGCGTCATCTGACCGCAGTTGGTACGTCGAAATAACGCAGCGGAGAACGGATATCTGGCGAGGACGAGACGTACAACACCCAACTACCCAACAGTAAGTGAAACAAATTCCTCCGACAATCAGCACTTGTTGATGGGGAAATAACTTTCCGATTGGCTAGGCGCTAATTGATGCTGTTTATGTGCGGATACCGTGCCAAAGCAAGATCGTGTAAAAATCGTTTATTTTTGGCAATTGCATAGACTTGAGCCACGACGGTATGATGACTACTTCTGGACATTCTTCTTCTGCTTTATCGGCACAACAACCTCGACAACAATTTACCCATAGCCGGAGTGTCAAGTCCTGCGTACGGAGGAGATCGGTCCGGATGGGATTTTGGATCGGTCCTGTCGTGTGAAGACCGGCGTCGCTACCAATACACAACCGAGTCGCACTTCGGAATACACATGAATCGATATTAATTTCTTGTACGTATTATGCGTAAAGATTAATTAACAAACCAGACCTGAACCCATCTCACCTTTCACCGGATGCGTTCGAATCAAACCAGACGCTACGAACGTTTAGCAACCCTAATTGACACTTAAATTCTTGTCAAGTCTTTTTCATCCTCGCTCTCTCGCCCGGTTGTGTCTCTGCAATTCCACCATGCTTATCCGTCCGAGCATCTTTTCGCTCGGTTGCATAATTGTTGCAAACGAACTGGGTCTTGCGCCAACAGCCAAGCGCGTTTAGAAGAAAATGAGCTGCGAGCAGAATTTGACTGAATGATGTCAACTTAAACCTGTGTCGAGATGACACCGATTTAATTTTCATTCACTTCCTAGTAGCATTATTAAATTCTGAATCAATCCCGAGTGGGAATTCACTTGGAATTATGATGGCAATATTTCAATAAACTTACCCCAGTAGTTATAAGCTCTTCGAGTGCCTATTCTAACGACACTTCATTACAGGGTCTTTTGCCAAAAAATCCCGATGGGAATTGGAATAGAAATAGCCAGAAAACTGTTCAAACTAATAAGGCGTACTCGCTTCTTCATCTGCAAGAATAGCAACATAGACAACATCTTACATTAAAAGCATTGTCAACCAAGCAATGACTTTTCGATCTCGGCACGCCATCAGACGCGCCTCTGGAAGTTGTCTCTGGAGTTCTGAAACTTAAGCAGTGGATATTCAATAAAAAAAACCCGAAAAAGAAGTGGTCACAAAACATGCAGTCGGAAACATCGTTAAGATGTGAAGATGCGGAAAACATGCCACTAGTGAAATGTAAAAGTGTCTTCATGTCGCAACAAATGGTGCTGCGTTTGGGTCTTTCTCCCACCCGATCCGGAATGCATCCGGCACGATTTGGGGAGAGGGCGCCGGACCCAAAGGCGTGGCGTACATTTTTGCTTTTAACGTACATGAGTAAGTTTCAAACGAATCTAAAGAAGTCAACAGCGAAACAAAAAAACGAAAACCTCTCCTACCGGCAAACTTTGGCTCGCGCACAACGAAGTTTACCCAAACAAAATCAGCCCAAAACCGAGATGGTTACTGAATTGAACTGGACAGTGCGGCTCTCAGCAGAAATGTACCAAGCATGATTGCAAGAATGGTAAATGGTTTGCGACAGAAAAAAAGCAACCCTTCGATGGAATGAGAAAAACGGAGAAGAACCGAAGCAAGACCTGCCAAATAACGTCCAGGTCGACATTTCTCCCATGGCTGCTGGATGGGCGACAGAACAGCGACGCAAAGGGTAACGCATGTCACGCGCACACGGACCTGTTTCGTGTGCTTTCCTGTATGGCTTAATAATCCCGTTTCTGATGGGCAGTTGGATGGAACACAATTGCACCATTCGTTCCAAGGTGCGTATTCCCTTTTCAAGTGCGTGTTAAAATTAGTCGCACTGCTAAAATAAGGGTGGCCCATTTCACGCCTCCTGCAGTAAGATATGCGTGACGGCAGCACCAGTTTACCATAACGATCGAAAAACGATCTTTCACACTTTTTCCACCAAATCAGCCAGCATTTGTGGGGCGAGCCATCGATATTGTATTTTAATTGCATCTTTGCATTTGAATGTTTTACTAAATTTGTTTCATTTCGTGGTTGTTTATCATTAATTGCCGTCAATTGAGGATCTAAACGCCAAGCTATAATGTTGCACAAAAAAATCACGTTTTCAGTCACACTTTACCTTTGATTCGCTCGTTTCGTTTTCACTGCCGAGATAACGTTGATTGCACGACCCCGTATCGTATGACCGGTTTACCCTTCGTATTGAACTTGTGGTTTTTGTTTGTTCAACAACAAAACGCAAGGATTAGATATTGCTCTTTTTGTAAGCTAGGGGTTTTCCAAATTTTCACGTATGTTTCACAAACTTTAGTACAAAATTTTGCATCTCACTATGTTTTCCACTTTATTTCACTGTTACTGCCACAATTGCCCGTCACTTCACTTGTTAACAGCTTAGTTTCCAATACGCGTTTTTGATTCGATTAATATTCGGTAAATTTTTTATTGCAACATCTACAAACAGAAAATAATACACTGCTAATCACTATTTACAGCGAATATAATCCGCATAAAACTGCATTTATATTACTTTCTACTCCGGCTATTTTCGGCTGTAACTTCGCTTCATTTCGCCTAGTTCTTAAGTTTCAATTCAACTAATTCTTTATGAAACTGCATTGAAATTGCTTTCGATTTCA